>NC_072737.1:100870502-101470502 GCF_026930045.1 Uloborus diversus
TAAAATTTTTAAAGGAAAAACTCTAAAATTTTGAAGCTTGTGCCATGACCCGCTGCAACCCCCCCCCCCCCCGTAGGAACCACTGCTTTTGATCTTATTGCAATAAATTGCTTGAATTTCTTTTATCCAAAAGGCTGATGCCTGTTCCATATTGCATTTACTTTCGGGAAGGGGGTGCTTCCCTGAAAGTAAAAGTTAACCCCCTTAAGTAAAACGAGGGGGTCAACCCCCCCTCCCCGAAAAAAGAAAGAAAATCACCACAAAAACTGAAATCTTTAAAAAATAAACCTCAAAAATTTGAAGTCTGCGCCATGACCCGCTCCATCCTCCCCCCCCCCCAATAGGCCCTACTACTTTTGGTCTTATTCGAATAAATAGCTTGATTTTTTTTAAATCCAGAAGGCCAATGGTTTTTCCCTACTGCAGAGTTATAGCGGAAGGGGATGTTCCCCTTTAAATAGGAATTCCTACCAACATGTTATGAGGGTTTTTTTGGGGGGGGGCACCCCCCCCCCCAAAAAAAAAATTATAAAAATTAAAATTTCTTAAAAACAAACCTTAAAAATATGAAGTCTGTGCCACTCGCTGAACTCATTAATGTGGTTTAACTGTAACAGGAAATTTCTTAATTGACTGTGATCAACCACTGGTACCACGGTACACTGAATTCCACTTAGTGGTGGTCTGAAACAATTTTTACTCATCTCGGTACAACAGACCACCAATGGTTCTGAATGCTTGTCAATGCATAAAAATTTTTATTGCAAATACAAGCCAAGGAGCAAATTTGTAAAAAGTTGCTAGTACAGAATGTGCTGTAAATAAAATTGTACATAAAAACAAAAAACAAGCAAGGGTTACAGATTTCTTCCACTAGCCCATTGGTAAAGAGTTGAGGGGGGGGGGATGTTACACACACTCCTCCAAGTGAAACGATACCTCTGGGGGTGCTGGACCAGGGATTGCTCATTTTCTGGTCTGAATCAGAAAATCAGAGCTATCTTCAGGGTCACATCCAACTGGTTAAACCACAAATAGTGGCAGGTACGGATTCGATTCTTTACCCTAGAGCGACGAGTGGTAAAGAATCGAATTTTTAAACAATATGCTTAGATTTTTAAGCCCTGCAGACCCTTATCTGATACAATATGTAAACTCTGAGTTCTACTGTGTTTTTTGAAACCCATATCAATTTTTCAGATTTTAGAATGTCTCTTACAGTAGAACTTCAATTATCCAAACTCCTACTTTCCGAATTTCTGAAACAAAAATACAGTAAAACCTGTAAAGTTGATCACCCTTGTAAGTTGACCGCCTTTTTTCAGGAACGTAATTAGCCTATACAGTATAAATCAACCTCTATAAGTTGACCATCTGTTTAAGTTGATCAATAAAAGTAGTGCACCGCAAGTGGTCAACTTACACAGGTTTCACTGTATAAGATAAATTTTAAAAGAGACTACCAATCTAATGTACGCGCAGCATAAACGTTAATGGGATGATAAAAGTAAGATAAATTTTTAAAAAGATTAGACTACAAACCTAGTGTAGGTGCAGCACAAACATTATTGGGATGAAGAGTCAGTGTCATAGTGTAGAAGCTTCTAATGTACAGCACAAGTAAATATACTCAGCACACACACAAGTAAATGTGTTGACTTTCCTTTCAATTAATCAAAGACTTTTTCTCTAAAAATGTTCTTTTCTCTCCTTTTCAACACAAATATTGACTAATTAAAATCCAATCATCCGAATGGGGTTCAGTTTCAATTGAATCAGAAAATTGCATTTCCACTGCATTGCCATTTCAATTAATATTTTTATGTCATTCTATTAAATTACCAACATATGTATTCTAAAAAAATATCATTATCGTAAAAAATGTTAATTTAAATTCATTAATTGCTACACTCTTCATGATTAAAGTTAATTTTCCAAACAACATATTTCTATACATTTTTTATAGTCAATGTGTCGAGAAAATTTTTGTTCGATGAAAACAAGAAACAAGAAAGGCACAACAATGTGGCATTAAAATGTTGTACAACATCTTCATGTAGACACACATTGTAAATAAAACCATTTTACAATGCAATCAAGATGTGAACTTAAGGAGAGAAGGATTGTAAACAGCAAGTTTCCCCCCTTTTTTTTATGTGTGCTTGTACCCCAATAAAATTTTCTAGTCAAATTTTAACTTAAGTTTTTCCTAGCAATATTTCAATAGAATTTCTTTATATTTTCTCCAGTTAGGCCTGAAAAGTCAATCATCACTTAAGCTTACAGTTTCTATAAAAGTGAAGTTCAACAACAATAACACTAAGTAAAGAAAAAAGATTTTAAATTTATTTTATAGAAACATTTTCCCACTATACCTTCTCTTACGTATTGCTAAAGACTTCGTAACTAATGAAAAAATATTTTTCACCACGGGGGGGGGGGGGGGGTCACCCTTTGACCCTCCCCTGAATTCGCCCTTGGAAAGTCACTGACAGTGTGGCGAGATCATGCGTAGGTGGTTGAACCGTTATTTGCTTTGAGAAAACCCTGTAGTCTGTTGTTATGTGAATATGAATGCTTGATAGACATAACTTCAAACTGCACCTTTAAATCTACCTTACAGATACTTCACTTGAAGGTCTGACTAAAAAAGAAATACCTTGGCAATTAGTTATTTCAGAACAATATTATTCTACAAACCATGTTATTATGAATTTCCACACAAATTCTAAAAACAATTTGTCAGGAGCCCACCAATTTTCCTTGCCTCCAAAAATTTTACAATTTTTGTCAGTCTGTGCTTACCCATTTTTGGTTTTGGCTGGACACCAAAAAACCCCAGCTGTTGAAAATACAAAGCATGTTCTTCCAACTGTCATTACACATGAAAATCTGAATTTAACTTATGCAGTAACCAAAACTATATACTGAAGCTGTCTAAATGCTGATCCTAACATTCTACTCTAGATATCAACCATTAAACCCAATATATTAAAATTGCATCAGTTAAAACAACTTCACATTTCAATTTTGAATTCTAATCGTTTTGTTGTAACAATTGTTTTCTGTCTGTTCAACTTGATTTTTGTATTCCAGAATTTGTAAATAAAGTTAAGCATTATAAGCTACCTTTTATTAAAAGTACTGTAGGATGGGATAACTTTGGAACATTTTTCAAAGTTCAACTGTTCCTATTTTTATTTTCAAAGAAAAAAGCTAAATAATCACTGATATGTCAATTGAGTATTCCTCTTACAAGATATGGCAAAAGAATAACTCTAGTTATAGTGACATTTTATTTAAAAAAATCTAAATTTGTCCTAATCTTACCCCATTGATTGGGGTAACATTGGAACAGTGCTTTATCCCAATTCAAAACAGTAGGAAACATGACTGCGAACCATTGTACCATAGGTGCCTGATCTACACTAGGAACAACAAAGGAAATGAGTTTATATCAATCCCAGAGTCAGATAAAAATATAAAGTATCTGCACACGCAACTCAAAAGTATCTGCAAGCTAATAATTGTCTAACACGTTTTTTAAAAAAAAAAGGGGGGGGGGGGGGGTTCGGATTACAAAAAAAAAAAAATTTAATCACAAGAAATTTCTTCATTTTGTAAAAATTCGTTATCTAAAACAACGTTATAAAGCACAAAATTGCAAATAATTGCAGGTATATGCTTTGAGGTTACAAGGAACTGATTTTCATGCCAATTATATATGAGCCTATTAATGCAAAGACCTAAGTTAAATTTCAAAATTTTAAAACTAAGCTTCTTTTAGCGATATCTTTGCATTCGTAAGCTCACATAATTTTGGGTATTATATCTCCACTGCAGATCATACATTGGTGGGACCTTTCTCTTCTTAGTCTGTCAAGTCAAGAAATTAATATGATATCCAAATTTCTGAGAACAAAGGAAAAACTAGCAATTCGCTGCTTCTTGGAAATGCTCTGTTGAGGAAATGGACAAAAACAAGTGCAACAAATTTACTAGCAAGAGTTATTTATGAATACGTTATGCTATTATTATGGTTATGCTATTCGTTTATAACTTTTACAAATTAATTAAATATCACTTTAAAACAAATTAGAAATAAGAATTTGAACGATTATCGCGAGATGCGCGTGCCCGCAGCGAATACATCCACCACACGCTTGGGTGTATATACGATCTGGAAATATCTTTTACAATCTAAATAAATAATATCAACGAATTTAATATCAAAGAAATTTAAAACGAATTAGAAGAAAAGAGTATGAACTTTTACTATTATCGGACTACGTGCAACTCCGCGGCGATGTATCCGCACGTCAGTTGAAGTATCCGCGCACGATGTGCGCGCGTGCGTCTACATTATTTAGCTCTGATCAATCCTAGAATATTATATATTAAATAGATAATTAAGAACAATGCATTCTAACTAACAAGTAAAAGATTACGATATTATTTTAAACTGCTATGAAATTTTTTTAAAAAAGATAGTGTAACTAATACTATTTAAACACTTTGTAAAGTTTAGTTTTTGTCAACCAAAGTCAAAATAAGGCTGTAAACTTACAGCCCTTTAACTTTGAAAATTTCTCAGTCCCAAAGTAACCTCCTGAAAAGATGAAAATTTACAATGTACAGGTTGTAAAACATAAACATAGTTATTATACCTTACAACATAACCAGTTATCATATTTTCTGTACTTGCCTTTTTGCCCCATTTTTAATATTTAAGTTTCATTAACTTTGGGGCATTAAAATATAAGATTTACTCCATTGAGGCATAACAAACTTCATTATTCTCAGAATTTGAATTTGACTTGTAAATGATTGCAGTATATTATTTATATGCTTGCACTTTTTTTATTAATTGTAACATCTGCTTTGAACATTATTCAATTTTTTACAACTACTCGGTATTGGCCAAGTACTTGATCAAAATTTGCCCGAGTACTGAGTACTCGGCAAATTGTCCGAGCAAGCCGAGTACCCAGTAGTTACCGAATACTTGGTACGTCTCTACTGATAAACATAGCCAAGATTAGTTGTACTACATTAAGTGATTTTTGGAATAATTTATTTTATTTTTTATTTATTTTAAATTAATAACTATGTTTTAAGGAAAATAAATTTAGGATTTTTGATGGAAGTGCATTTAAATTTCACATAAGACACAAATTAGATAAACTACTTCAAATTGAATGCAATATACCCCGACAGCCCGGTCATCACATAGAGACTGTAGTTTCGTTCTTACTAGAACTCCTCAGTCAGGAATAGTGAATAACAGAGCTGGTTTCGGATGTCATCTCAATTCAGTTCTGACTTAGCCCTGGCTTAAAGGTGGTAACTTACTGCTAAATACCCATACTTTGTTTTCAACTCACGAGTCGAACCATACCATGCTGCGAACACTCGCTGGTGAATTCACTTTATCTACCAGTTTGTAGGCACTCTCAGCTTCAATTGAGATGATATCTGCCATCTGCTCAGTTATTCACCAATTCTGACCGAGGAGTTCTAAAAAGATCCAAACTGCAGTCTCAGGATGTGATGATCAGGCTGTTTGGTACATTACATTTTGTTCTGGGGGCCTTAGCCTTGGCTTAGAGGCGGTATCTTGCTGCAAAATATTTCAAATTGGCATAAAATAAAAATTTAATTTTTTAGATTAAAAAAATTAACCAGGTATTCAACTGAATATTTTTTTACTTAGTGCATCTCAATTAATATCAATAGAATATTACTGGATATTAGGGTTGAGCAATGCATCGCAAAAAACTGTTGTACATCCTACATCTTTAAATCAGATTAGAATTTTTCTCTAAACCAATTCATCAATATAGCACTGGCTACAAATCCGACCACCAATATTCAGACACCATTCCACAATCGTTACCGTTTCAATATCTTAATTGTTTCAAAATTCTGTAGAAGCAGGGGCACCCAGATGGGAGGTTACTGTGACCTACAAAAATGCCCTTATTCCACAATTTTTTTCAGATGATTCATAAAATTTAACAATTACTTTTTGAACTTACCTTTTAAAAAAATAATGATGTTTAATGTCTCTTCTCATAAGATGAATTCATACTCATAGCTTATGTAGTACAATTCAGCAAATTAAAAAAATTTCCCAACCAAAAATTTAGGTTTTGTTATCTCTCATGGAAGTATCATAAGCGAACGAAGATCTTCACTTTTCCCAAAACTTGCAGGAAATGTAGTTTTTTAAGCTCTTGACAGAAAAAATATTGATGAACAAAGTTTATACATATCTTATGATCATTCAACAACAACAAAAGAAAAAAAAAGTGTAAAATAGCTACTAAGATTGCATGTACATATTTTGGTGTTTTGATGAACCCCTTTTTAAATGCTAAAAGACTGCTCACATCTTTTTGCATTAGGAAAATAGATTCATTGCAATACCAAAACACCTGTAATATTTATTGCTATCTTGTCCCTTTAAACAGTTTTTTTTTTGGCAACTTCCTGCTAGCGTTAGAATCTGTTTGTAGTATCTGGGATAATTTATATTTTTTCATCTTGAACATATTTTGTAAAATTTAAACAAGCAGTTTACAGTGAAATCTCGTTACAACAAACTTTAAGGGACCGTAAATTTTGCTCACTGTAACGGAATTTTCGCTGCAATTGAATTAGAGCAAAGTAATGGAAATGAAATATACAGAAAATTTCCTTTGTTGAAACCGATATTTAGTTGTATTGGTATTTGTTGTGACAAGATTTCACTGTATCTTCAAAAAAAAAAAAAAAACAAACTTACATTGTGATGTATTGTGACATTGCCATGTAAGGTTGGCGATGCATCACAATGTAGAAATTTCTACATTGCTTAGTCCAACTGAATATAACAAAGTTGTTGTACATCATTGCGGTAATTTTTAAGAAAATAATGTATGCAGAGTTATAGAATAAATGAAAACTTACTTACAAATGTCAGGGCCCGCGCTAAAGATTCGCCACTGCGACAAAAGTGATAAAATTGTAAATTCAACAAAAGAAGCTGATTTGCTATAATTCTTGGCAAACGGAAAATTTTCGGAAATTTTCATAAAAAATAGAAAAAAGATTTTTCCCTCGACCCTCAAAATTATAATTAGAAAATCTGCAAGAAAAAAAACAACAAATTGGGATTTCCATGTCGTATGCATTGCTATTAAGTGCTTAGTAAAATATTAGTGTATACTGCATATTTAAAATATTAGCACTTGCATTGTCTATTTTATAAAATTACTCTTTTGTTTTCCAATTGAAATTTTCTGGAATTTTTTTTAATTCACAATTAAAATTAACTAAATTTAGGTCTTTGGCTAATACAATTAAAATTTGTTGGCTAACAATTTGAAATCCCTAGCAAGGGCCCTGTATATGATGCATGCTAGACAATGTTTTTTTTTTTTTTTTTTCCAACGTCTTTCTTGTGCACTTTATAAAGTTATTTTTTAATCTTGTTATGGTGTTTTTTACTTGCACCAAATCAGTGCACCATCAAGCCTGGTACTATTATCTGACAGCATATTGCACCCAGGTAAGAAAAAAGTGACAGAATACAAAAATGTTCAATTCCTACAAAGCAACAACTAAAAACCTAATGAATACATTGCATTATTAGTAACCACAATTAATAAATAATACAGTAGAAGACCGTTATAACGCACACCTTGGGACCAGAGCTTTTGTGTTATACAGGTTTTGGCATTATATAGGTCAATTCAAATTTTGAAACTAATATTCAGAATATATCTATATATTAGCATTTCAGAATGAGTTCTATCTGCAATGAGTACTAAAGCACTAATTATAAACCATTAGTCATTCACAAATAAATATGTTTCACAATCAAAAGAAAGTGAATTATTCTGCACTTCTGCTAGCTCCATGGTTAACATAACAGCTGCATTTTCAAGAGCCATCTGGTATTTTCTTTTCTCTGTGAATACTAATTTTTATTTAAAAGCTTTGAATTAAGATGAAAAGATGAAAAACAGTTTCAAAATTGAATTTACCTAACAATATTTATGTTTGCAAGACAAACCAGAGAGATTTTTTTTCTTCAAAACCTATTGTTTATACTTTTGAAAAGTAGTGCGGTTTATAGACAATTGCGTTATACAGTTCGGCCTTATAAAGGTATTCTACTGTACTCCTAATGTTTCAGCTCTGAGTCTAATGCTTATTGCTTTTAAAAACCAGAATTTTCACCTTCAAGTTATGGAGTTCTTTGAGCACTATTTCGTGACATCTTGGGACACAATGATGTAAGATCATGCCTATGTGATTGAGCCACTTTCTGCTTCGACAAAACCCTGCAGTCTGTCATCATGTTAATATGACTGTTTGATAGACTTACAGTAAAACTCCGATATAACTCCACTGTCAAATCCCATCTTTTGGTGACGTTATATCGATTTTGGCAATATATCGAAATATAAAGTGTAAGATTACAAATAATGCTAAGAAATGTGATAAAATTAAAGCATGATTTTACCTCTTTAAGTTAAAAAAATTAATAGATTTCAGGCTCCAACATTAATTAGTTTATCTAAACTACCTGTTTTCTGGTCCAAAATATTAATATTTTTTAGTTTCAGTTTGACTTTTTTTTTTCTCAAAAAAGATAGCTCTGTTCTTTTCTAATGCAAGAAGGCTGTTCAACATTTTTCTATCAGTCGCATATTCCTTTAAGAATTTTGTTAGTTTCTAAATGCGACATTCGTTTTACAGTTTCTGACTTAAAATTCCCTTCTACATTTTCAAGTTCTCCTTCAGATGAATCGGAATCGCTAACTTAATAATTTCTTCGAAAGCCATATTTTCAAAAGCTGAAACTGATTTTTTGGCATCAATGTATTTATTTACTGTGGAAGATTTTGCAAAACAATCTCTTTGTTGATGTTGTTCTGAATCTCTCATTTCAACATTACTCTGCACTCTGTTTTTCACCTTCAACTAAATCCCCATATCTCCAGCTATTGACAAGTTCCTGGTGTAATTTCATCCCATAAACCCACTTAGCTAAAAGGGTTGTAAAGGTTGTGTAAAATTTAAGCCCTGGTGTAAAAAATGCAGGCACATGTTAACAAAGCCCCACTTTCCTATTCAACCACTGATAGTGTTTTTCGGTAGAGAGTAGACCACAAGTTTATTGCAAACGAGCTCTCCACAAAGCGTTTTTGCCGGGAAACATCTTGGTGTACTCTACTTTTGAATAACTTGGATGGGAGTGCTTATTACACTATAGATACAGAAGAGAATAATCAGTATTTGGGGCATTCCACGGTATTTTGGACATTATGTAGAGTCCGTAACGTGACCTTTTTTTGCCATAACTTTTTAATTTACCGTTTGATTTGCAAATTATTTTAATTTGAGCTGGTGTGTTGGTAGGAAAAGATCAAAATAAAATAATATGCTAATTAAACAGTAAATTAAAAAGTTATGGCAAAAAAGGTCACGTTACGGACTCTACATAAATGTCAAAAATACCTTGGAATGCCCCATTTGTAATTAAATAATTGTCAACTTACTGTAAACATCAGAAATTTTTTTGAAAAAGCATTTTTTTGGAGCATGGTATTGGTCTGCGTCATAACGAGCGACACAATTATGGTGGCATAATAGGATTGGTGCTTTAAAGGGTGGGCCTTAAGTCAGGGTTTGACTGTAAATTCAAGACTGCTTCCTCAATCAGGATCCTTCCACAATTTTGGTCAATGGGAATACAAAAAATATCAATTGCTCCGTTGCTAGAGCAAAGCATGTTTTTCTATTTGCCACAACCTACCAAATTTGAATTTAAAACCTACGCAGCAGCTAAGAGGTGTTTTACATCATTATTTATAATGAATCATGTCAGTCAAGATTTAATTTACTACACAAGCCTTAAAGTTTAGTCTTAAAACTTTTTTGACGAGAAGTAAACAAATCTTCAGAAATTTCAACTTCATTTGTTCAAGGAGAATCAACGCTTCAAACCAATAGGATCGTTCGCAAGGCAGAAAATTTTCTTAAAACATCTCTGACTGTGCAACGACCCAAATAGTTTGAAACGAAATAAAAATGCACTCAATTTAGCTTTCGAAACAATTGACAGCATGAAATCACGTGGGTAAATATCTCAAAGTCAAAAAATATTTCACCTTAAATTCAGCACCATATGTATCAGCACACGCGATGTAGATTCATTAAAACGAAAAAAAGTCAAAGATATTTACAGAATTGTGAGCGAAACTATATAATTTTCTCATCTCTCAATAGAATAGCGACCGAAACAAAATAATCATACGTGAAATAAATATAAGAACAAAAAAAACTTAGCGAAGTAGTAACGGTCCAGTTTCACTTCATTGACTTGTAAACAAGCATGGAACAGCGGTTACAGGGTTACAAGCTCCTTTTAGTAAAATCGAGTCGTCAGAAGAAGGCATCTACTACTGTAATCACGAAGAATAAATTTGAAAAATAAACGTAATAATACAAAATGCATGAAAATGACTTTTATCATTTCATGAACGCCGCCATTAAAAATCATAAATATCATGTGACAGATCACGTGACAGCTGGGCACCCTTTTTAAAGGAGCCAAAAGAACCGCAAGGACATCTCCAAGCCTCCGTTTTCACCCGGATGCACCTTGCTTTCACCCCAGGGTGCCAAAGGACCTTTCAACGGCTCCTGTAGTTCTAACAGTGTAGAATATTACAATGTAGGGGACCAAATATTTCTACAGTTTCAAATTGGCTTTCGAAGGTAGTTTCAAACAATATCTTTAGACTTAGCTGCGTAGAGTGTTAAGAACCTTTTTTTAAGAATAAAATAAAAAACATTTAAATAAAAAGTAAATTTGACGGTTGGTCTAAAGGTTCGCCACAGAACCGTTCGGGTAATTTTTCTGTATTGATTAAATTTTTTTTAAATAGTACAGATTGTCGCTTCAGAGCAACAGTTATCTTAGCGTTATTCCTAGGATTAGATGTCTTAGTGTTGCTCTGAGGCAACGATATGCTAAACTAAATCGAACATTACTTGATGTCATACAATTTCAAAACAATACAGCACGAACACAAGGTGTAGCGTATAAAAGGTCTTGCCTAATTGCGTATACAGCGTGCAAATTACAACTATCACATGCATTGCAACATGAAACAATAGTACAATCGAGGCAATGAGAAGCAAAGGAATGTAAGTGGACCTTTTCAAGCTTTGAGTTTGAGTAAAATGTGTTTAAAATTCCGGTCCTTGGTAGGCTTTCATTGAAAAGATTAAATCATGCTGTAGGGGAAGGTTGCCGTCATGAACCACATAACAGTTTTCGATTTTTTTTTTACAAAGGAAATCCAACTCAAATTTCACGTAAATTATAGGAACAATTTCTGAGTATATTTCTCTTTCAATAATAAGATTCACTTTCATGATAAATATACACAATAAAGAAAGAAAATTAAAAATAAATATTTTAGCATGTGGGTCCGTCATGGCTACCGGTTGCTGGATGAACCATCGAGATTCCATTGACGGATCACTTCTCAAATTAAAAAACCAATGCGTAACTTACTTGCGCGTAACTTAATATTTATAACAGGTGATCAATAAACCCTACAAATAACAAAAAGTTATAGATATATAGATTTATTTACTAAAATGTTTTATTTTCGGATAAGAGGAACATAAAAAAAACCCTTCACTCAGACAACACACAGTTTTTAACATCACACCTCGCTCACCACTTTATATTTTCCCAACCTGTGCAACACAGTTCTTATCTAATATCTTTTCAACCTCTTTTGAACTGTTGAGAAATTTGTTAAATTGATTTTGAAAATTTTCGCTCGACGCAAGATTGTACTTGTTCTCTAAAATGTCAGATAATTTATTTACCATTTTATTACTGAAACCAGAAGCTTAAGTCTCGAACTGCCACAGAATATAGTACTAACATACTTTTTGTCTTAATTAAACCTGTGTGACATGTTATTTTTCTCAGCCTCTTAAAAGACCAACTCCCCCATTTTTTTGGAAGTTATTCCAAAAACGTCTTCTTTAGTTTCAAAATATGATTCACTAATCATATTTCTATTTCAGAGGGCTTATCTCCTAAATTTCTAATAAGTGACTAAGGTAACAATAAACTGGTTTTTATCTTCCATGCGACTGTTTAAAGTTGCTTTCAAGACTCAATATTGTCGGCAGACTTCGCTAAGGTCCATGCCAGTACCACCATTTCTGTAAGCTACTGTAGCACGTCACATGATCTCATTTGTCCACTGGTCATACTTTACTAATTTTCGCATTTTTCTGGAACAGCAAAAGTATTTGAAACTGTATTATTATGTTTTAAATTTTTAATCAATTTTATAAAAAAATTGACTTGAAATTATAATAAAGTTGTCATGAATTGCTAAGATTTTTTTTTCATTATCATAGATATTTTAAAACAATTGAGCAGTTTTCAAAGGTAATTGAGCTGAAGTTACAACAATACTTGAGATTTTCCATGAATGAACCACTTTGTCAGGTGGTTCATTCGTGAAAACACCTAGCGGTCCAATGATAGCGACTACGTCAGTTTGAATATTCTTGTAAGTGTTACTGCTGTGACGAATCATGGTGAAACATGAAGTATGAGGAATTGTACTTAAAAAGGCACTCTTTTAAGTCAATGTTTACGTTTAAATGATCAGTGATGTTAAAAGCATGTTATTATTAAATGAAAATCTCAATAATTAGTAAGATAACGGTAGAAATATCTTCTGACCGATTTACAGTATGATGAAATAAGTTTAGCTACTTGAAGACTGCTGTAGAATGTTTTCAGACAAAGGAAGGTACTAAACCTGATTACACGTTTGCATAAACTCTGGTACGGGAAATATCTCCGCGGTATAGTCATGGAAATGGTTCATTGACGGCAACTTTCCTCTATAGCATCACCTACTAGGGCAACTGGTACCATTTCTCGTCGTAACACACAGACCCCGGTTCACCTACTATTTGTACTGGATATCTCCAAATTTTTAATTTTGGCACTTATATCACTTTGCCTCTCACTCCCTCAGTTAATGTCTGCTTCATTGATAATATCACTGAATTAATTTAACAAAAGGCAATTTTCAAACAAAACTGCAGTAAGATTAATATTGTGGCATTGACTACTCTATTTAGCAAAAGACCTTGATGGGCCGCATGCAGATTGCAGACAGTGAGTTACAGATTGAGTATTGCCTGCCTAGTTACAGCGAGGATTAAAATTTTTTCAGCGCAATTTGTAAATGACTAACAAGGCCGTTTATAAAGCTCGAGAAAGCAGAATGTGGCCTTATGTTAAAATTATTGCTTATTAATTATCGAAAACTTTCAGTATAACATTTATAATGGTTTCGTTCCCCCCCCCCCCTCCTACAGCTGATTTGGATAAAATTTTCATGACCCCTCTTCCTAAGGCACTTTTTTTTCGGAATCTTCTTCTAAAAGATGCCTAATTTTTCATGACCCCTCAGAATATTTTCCGTCCCCCCTCCCCCCCGCCAAAGCGTCAAGATAAAAAGCAAGCAAATCTCCTAGCCAAGTGATGCCACCTACTGCAGAAAATTGCTGAAGATTTATTTATTTGCGTATTATATGCTTGATCTATAAAAAGTGGGTGAGCCAAATAAGATCATGTAGACAAATAACGCCATCCCCTTATTTTTTGATGTGGTATAACAAATTGAGCTACGCCCTGATTTTATCGCCCTCTGAAAGACTAACTGATGATAAAGGGCTATCAAAAGGCAATTTTTTTATCCACCCCTCTTTATTTTATTTTATAATTTTCAACTTTCAACAAAGCATTACAATATCAGTATCAATTTTTGAAAATTTCTTGTATTATCACCTGTTTTGATCTTCAGAGATAACGTTTTCCTGACTTGAATCGACTAAATGTCTTATTAAGTAGGTAAAGTGATACCAGATAGGTTGCGCCAAAAACACAGAAAACATTTCACCATTTCGCTTTGCCAATCCTTGAGTTTATAAAATGTGATTTCATATTGAAAAAAAAAAAGATTTTTTCAATTCTTTAGTTTGATAGTATATTTCTTTGTGGTTTTACACAGTTGGTCTTAGTCAGAACCCGTGTTCCTTGTGATTGCAATACCGGTACACCAAATACCGGTATTTCGAGTTCCGTAATGCCGGTATTTACCGAGGTAAAATACCGGTATTTTTGGTATTAGCTGAAAAAATAAATAGTTTCAATTAAAGAATTTTTAATTTAACTTATTAAATGTCAACTTATATTTCAAACGTCCTTTTCTTTTTCCATGACACAGAACCAAAATCAATCTATTGATGCTATAATTTGTCTTCAAAAGCACGAACTAATAGAATGTCATCAAACAAAAGTAGCGGAAAGATTGCAAAAAGATATTTTCATTATTAGATATTGAGGTGAATCACATTTTTGTACACCATGTTTTTATTTTTTCTATTTCCCTGATCACTCACGTTCCCTTTTGTGAAAGATAATTTCGAGTGTAATTTCGAATGTATTTGTTCTATGAATAGTTTATATCAACCATCAATTTCAGTATCGTAAAGTGGGGCTACTTGGACCCGAAATTTCATACTTTTACGAGTTTTACACTGAATGCTTTGTTAAACCCGTATTGTGAACGTTTAACCTTGTTTTTATCACTTTTCAGACATTCTGCTACCACCTAAAGCCTTTTTTAAACAACAATTTTAACTCTTTATATTTTTTCTATTTTTAAAAATTGCGTTCAAGTAGCCCCGCGCTGAGGCTACTTGGTCCCACTCAGCAAATCCATAGGAAAAAGCTATAAAACAGTTGTTGCTAACAATAAGGACCAATGATTTTGAAAAATAAATTCAAAAAGTACATTCTAGTGAGCAAACTATTTATATAGGTTGCAAATTATTTATATAAATTAATATAAAATCAACGTATACATAAAAACATATTTTTAGGCAAACATAATTTCTCAAATAGAAACATAATCTAACTACAACTAAAATCAATTGAAATGCTCATTATTTAAACATTAGAAAGAATGAAAACCTTTCAATTTAATGGCTTGGGTGGATTTTTTTTCTCTGATATTATTTAAGACCTGTTTTTCCTAGCTACTAAATACTACAGGATGGCAGGCTTGTTTTGTGAACGATCTTTTAATTTCCTTTTTAGAGTTGATATACTTAAGTTAAAATGGGCTGATGCCACTCTCTAAGACATTTCTCCGGAACTAGTTGAATCTGGACACAATTGTAATTTTTCCTCTTGATAATCCGCATTGTTTCCTATTTCAAGGGGTTCTCTCTTACTTTCGGACCCTTTTTATCCCCAGATCTGCAAAAACGGGTATAAATAGTAACTAATCTATTTATTTTAAAAGACTACAAACCTTACTTAACATAATTTAATGATGAGCTGCGGTTTGGGGCCGTTTGAACGCTGGGTTCAAGTAGCCCCATTTTAAGGCAACCAGTTCACTTTTACGAACTTATATTAGTTACTGTGTTAATTATGTAGCTATGATCTTAAAGCACTGTTATTTTATTGAGAAATAGAATGCAAACATAAAACTAACTCGTCCTTGATGATATTAGATGTTTCTACACTGTTAAAACTACAGGATGCATTCGGCACCTTTCAGGGGAGAAACGCTTGTTCACCAGCGGCACCCAATACGGAGCCGAAATCGCACCTCTAAATAAGGTGAAAAGCAGGCACCTTTTAAAAACTAGACAGCCGGAGTGAAAAAAAGGATCCTTCGGAGAGAGAAATGGCACCCTTACTATAGATCCTCCTCCCCTCTCCCCCGTATTGTGAGCATTTTTGAATACAGTTGTGTACTTTTTTTTTTTTTTTTAGTTTTGTTTTGATTTATGATATTCTTCGTTTTGGACATTTTTCACATTGAACTCGGTATTGGAAATGATTAAAACATGTAATTACAGCATTTGATCATATTTCAGAGTTTTCAACATAGTTAAGAAGTGCTCATAGCGTTAATTCATCTGATCGTGCTCTAACTCAGTGTTTCTCAACCTCTTTTGACCCACGGGCGCGGTAAAAGCAAATGAAAAACTTTGCGGACCGGTGAAATCTTTATCGTTTTCTTAAAGAATCATAAAATAAATAATATGAATAATAACTCTGGGGTCGTTAAAAAACATGTAAAAAAATTCAGGGTTCTGATGATTTTTTTTTTTTTACAAAAAGTAATATTAAAAATTAATAAAACAATAAATATCTACCCCTTCACTTGTATCAAAGATCTGTCACAAATACGTTATAATGTAAAAACTAGTAATTATTTAAAACATGTGAGAAATTATACATTTAACTAAAACTTGACGTATTCCGAAAATGAAGCATAGCTGTACTTATGGATTATTTAAATGATGAGCCAAAAATATTCAGGGATATTACAATTACGGAAAAACAAAATCGTTTCATAAACGTTAATCAAGAGTAGCAAAAGAAAATGCACATAAAGTTTTTCAAAGTTAAATAAAAAACCAAAAGAAAGTTCTAACGCTTTCGAGAACCGCTAACAGGAAATGATTCTAACACTTGAATGAAAAAGCAAAAAAAAAAAAAAAAAAAAAGAGCTAGACTGAGAGAGATTTTTTTTTCGCTAGCTTTATGTTATAATCTACAAAGCACAAGAAACATTTTTATTAAGGTTCTTTTGGTGACTAATAAAAGCTGTTTATCGAGTATTCAAGAAAATAATAACAGATATTTTTTAGTAGCGTTTTGAATGATGGAAATTTCACGATAGTAACGGTAAACGGGAACTAGAAGACTAACGGTTACTGAAAAGCAATAAATGCACTTTTAAACACTTAACTATGTTTGAAAGCCCTAAAAGCTACAAAGTGATCAAAAGCTGTACTTACTTGTAATTTCGGATAATTAATCCTAGAAAAGTTGGGTTTTAATCAATAGTGTACTTCATTCAATGTGAAAGACACACAAATGCAATCATCATTTGTCCGCCATATTGAGGTGGTTGAATGTTATGTCTAAGGCAAAAAGCGCATGCGCAATGAGTCTTTCTGCGATTGCATGATGTTCTGGCTCCTCTGCTATATTTTCTAGCCTGTATTGCACCTTCAGGCACTATGCTTTCACCTTAGAGGGAATATTTTCACTCGTCTGGAACCCCTGGCTTTAACAGTGTATATGAACTTACATGTGAAAGTTTGCAGACACAAAAAACAATTGTTTAGGCAACTTGTAATCATAACCTCAATCAGAAAAGGCGGGAATAGCAGAAACTTTGTTTCATGCTCCAGCCTCTACCTAGTACTGCTACCTGTCACGGAGAAAGTTTTTTAAGTCTATACATTGAGTTATATAGGACCAGGACGGATTTTAAACACTTTTTTCTTATAAGTTCAAGTGGCCCTGGGGGCTCGAGTAGCCCCACTTTACTGTAATGCTTTATGCTATTTTCTTTAAAAATTGTCTCAACTTTACTGAATTTTCGCAAAAAACTTTTTCTTGATAGTAAAACAATTGGTAATTTGCTGTCACTGGTATTGGTTTGTTGTCATGTCTCGCTTTATACTTGGCAAGATAATATTTTGAAATTTTATAGTTCCTTGAAAATTTGCATAGAGGTTAAGCATAATCATTTCAAACATATTTTCAGACATTTACATTTTTTTAATTGTAAAGAATTTTGAAAAGAAAGTGAAAACGAATAAGAGAAACTAACATGGTCAAATTTAGTCAAGTTTATCGTAAATTTCAAACCAAAAGGCTAACAATAAAAATCAAACACAAACCTCTCTTGCTCAAGAGAAAATGATGTTAATATTGGAAACGTTTCGTCTCTTGGGAAAAAAATTACAACTAGCTATAAATCTAAAAGAAAAAATACAATAATAATAAACATAACACAAAAGAAACAGGCACACAAAAGGATTTTTCCAAAAATAACACGCAAGAGACCGACTTATTTGAAGATGAAAGACTTCCAGAGAGTTAGGAGGTATATCGCGCATTGTTAACATTACCACCAAGCTGCGTGAATTCAAAATGAGTATTTTCAATTGTAGGAAAGTTGAGCACACAAAATGAGTTCCAGGCTTAGAGACAATTCATTAAATGCATTATGTTTTTTACTATTATTGATTTTTACTATGACATTTGTTCCTTCATTTAAAATTTGTTCAAAATACGTTTTCATAAATAATACAATTTTTGTACAAAATTATGAGATGTGGCAACGAAAGCATGTTTTCAAGCATTTTTTGAGAAATTTCAAATACCGGTATTAATACTGGTATTCCGGTATAATTTTTTAAAAATTCCGAATACTGGTATTGAATTTTAGGTCCGGTATTGCAACCCTTACGTGTTCCTAATAAGACCAAATTACTGTTCTTTATTAAACAGCTGAAAAACATAAACTTAAAATTTCACATGAAATTAGTTTTTTCTTATGAGCCATGTGATGAATGTGCAACATTTGGAACCGCACAACGTTTCTACCACCAAGTTTTCCACCTCTCTTTTTGCGGAAAACGTCTCATTGAAATAGTTCGATCTGCACCCCTTATTAGCCACGTCACCTTTTCTGAGACAGCTTTTGTAACTGTACGTGTCAGCAGTTTTCGATGACTTGCGGATTAAGAAGGAGAAACTTGTAGAGGCTTCTCCTTCCTGCATTTATACACTTCCTTTTCAGAAAACGAGGTAAAAATAAAATGGTGTCACATTCAGAATTAATTTTTTTAAGACAGGAGACATACATTTAGTGTTTGATTTTATACACATGGGCAATTCCCAGTTATGGAGACTTCTGGTTTTACATAACTCAAAAAGAAAAAAAAATAATAATAATAATTTGATTTCTGAAATTTTGAATTCAAATTATGTTTTTCGCAATCACAAACTGAGACAGGACCCTACTCACTGGAGATATTGTTTCTAGAAACAGCTCCTGTCCCCCCCCCCCCAAACCTGCCTCTCCTCCTGGGCGGTTACGTGTGCATAGTTGTGTGTGTAAGTGTGTAGGCTTGTGTGTGTGCGTAGACCTGTGTGTATGCACGTAGGCGTGTGTGTGTGTGAGAGCATGTGTGTAGGACATGGACGCCTCCGACCAGGAGAAGCGGATAGCTCAGGACCGGAGCAGCCGCGCCGCGCCGCCTGCAGAGGACGGTGAGCGGTGGTGCTGCAAAGGCTTCTGGTCCAAGCTGAAAAAGGCACGGAACATCAAAAACGGTCAAATGAGAACAATAAGCAATCGTGATTGCTCAAAAATTTTTTTGAAAACTGGCGAAGAAATTTAATTTTTACATTAGTTAATGTCATCATTAACTGAACCACTACTAACAAAAGAGTTTGACAAACATAAAATTTGAATTTAGAAGATTTTTAGGGGTTGAAAACGTCCCTTTGTACAATTCATGCGGTATATCCAGCGCCCAATTTCTTAATAGGCAGAGTAGGCAGCTACCTAAAGTGGCAAATTTTGCTTCAACCGTACATTTTTTAAAGTAATTATTTTTGAAAGTGAAATATTATTATTTCATTTTCCATAGCGACATCCTGTTCTTGTAATTTAATAATGTTTACTTTTCCACATCTTATGAAAATGAAATATTTTTCAAGCTTGGTAATAGATTAATGTAAAATATTAAGTGTGAAGAACATGCCCGATTACCCTTTGAAATTAGGGGAAGCTCGATCTCATTTTGAGGCCGCGGGGCCCCCCACTTTTTGGTTTGAGGATTTGTTTTTTTTTTTTTTTTTTTGAAATTCCATGCACATTGATACATAACTCATCAGTGCTGCGGGTAGAGTATTTACGAAAGTGACCCATCAGAATTCAGTAAAGTGTTATTGTTGTAACTGGGTCCAAACGTGTTCACCCCCTACGGAGGAACTCTGACAGATTTGTTTTTCAACTATTAGCCACCAGGCTCAACTGAATCGATTATTTCAGAAAGGGCGTAAGTCCAACTTATGCCACTTTTCAGGAATCAATAAAAAGTGATTATTCAGAAATGAACTAAATTCTACGAAAATTTTTGTGACTAATCTAGCCGCAAGTAGGGTCATTACCTCACCTTATATTTGGTTTCATTTCGTCACTAAAATTAATTATTATTATTATTATTATTTTATTTTATTTTTTTTTTTTTTTTTTTGTAATTTGGACTTATGCTTTTTCTGCAATAAATATCCTGAAAGAGAGTTTACAGTGATGAAAATGTAAATCAAGTGAAACAGATTTGTTTCAAACTGATTTATGATAATAAAAAATAATATTACAAAGTAACAAAAATAACTAGTGAAGTCTGTATTCATAAATTCATTATCTTAAGAAAATACATCGTGTATTTTCCTCTTTCTCTCGTCTTGTTTTAGTAAAATAATAAAGTCTGGTGTAAAAAAAAAAAAAAAAAAAAAAAAATAAGAAAACGAACAAACTGAGATAAAAAGCAAAAGTTTTACATGTGTATAAAACAATATTCATATTTATCAAATACATCCTCCATGGAAACATTTTTTCTATCATTCTCTTGTCTAGTTCTGTGTACCAAGTTCGATGTACATATTAGTATGACTATGTTCAAAATTACACTGAATATAATCATCTTGGTATTAGTTATTTCTTTCAACAATATGAAAATTTTCCCTTTGTACTCAATATTTGCAAAGGTAGTTCATCCGACAAGCGTTACTTGGGATTTTTTATTTTGAAATTCGGATTAGTTTTTATAATTATTTTTTTAAGCTAAAATTTCACGTAACTGGCCTATAAAGGGGATTAGATTTCCCAAACCCCTTAACATTCTATGTCGTTCGAAAGAGATTTTTTTTCTGGCTCAAATAAAGCTTGTTCCAACTTTCACAATAAACTAGAACAGCTTTTGTGGTGGTTTCTATTTTAATGGAAAATCCTAGGCTCAACTCAATTCAAGTCCTTAGCTAAAGAGCAAAATATATATTACTAGAGACCACAAATTTGCAGGCAACTTTTCAAACGTACAAAACTGCCGTTTTGCAGTGCTCAGGAGCCCTTTAGCATCATCTAGAGCTCTTCAAACTAGTTTAAAACCTGTGAAAGGTGTGTTTTCTGTTCCAAACGGAACTCATAACGCGTTTTTAATCAGATTCTTTACATAACTGACAATTTAAATCTTGGCGAATCAAATACACTGCAAATAATCAAACACTTTTTGAACACTTTTTTCACACGGACACTTGTCTCCTTTTTTAGAACACTTATTTCGGAACATTTATTAGAACCGTTGTAAAATCACTTTTTAAAACATTTTTTGAACACGTACACTTGTCCCCTTTTTTAGAACACTTTTTGGGGTCAGTTTCCAAAACACTTCTAGAAACACAGTTCGGAACATAGTTCAGCATTCTTTTTAGCGCACTTTTTAAGCACTTATAGGATCGCGTTAAAGACACGTTTTTGAACACTTCATTGAACATTTTGTGGCACACATACAGGTACTGTTTCTAGAATGCGTTTTAGAACAATTTCTTCGCACTAATATCATCCGAGGATACCTACCACACAAATATAAAAATAGCTTTTAGAAATTATAAATTTGCACTAAATTCGTGTTCATTTTAAAACTGCAGGCTGATGGTTTAGGCTTTGGATGAATCTAATTATTAGTCAGCATAGCTACTATGAAAATTTAAAATACAATGATATTTCCAAGATAATTAACTATCTTACAGCAGAATTGCACACGAACAATGTTTACCAATAAAAAGGTTGCAGGAAAATGTAGTGCACAATATTACTTAGTACAGAAACTGCACATATTTAAAATATTAATTTCCATATTTTAGTTTTCAAAGCTAATCCATACTGTAAAAAGTAATCAAAAGTGTACAAACAAAGGCTCACATAACTTCAGTTTGTTGCTTCATAAATTTCATTTTCAAAAATTCTAATTTCTCAAGATCAAAATAAATTTGCCTTCATTGTTTGAATTCGTGCTACTTTGCTATTCAGTGATCTAATGCTTGGTATCTGATCAATGACCTTAAACATTAGTTGTGTTCATTTAAAAATGTAAGTGCAGAGGAATTCTTTAATGACTAATTATTTCCTTGAATATTAACTAAAACGATGAGTGCTGGATCTGCAGGCGAAGAGGGGAGTTGGGATCCTTGCCCCCGTGAGACAATTTTTGGGGGATAACAAATTTGTTCTATTTCCAAGGGGGGGGGGGGAGGGTTCGTTGAAACTCAATATAAAACTTGAAGGAGAATGAGTAGGAGCATCAGTTTCAAGATTTGCCCAAGCTCGGAAAAATCGTATATCCGGCACTGACAATTATCAATTAATTTTTTTTAGTTTTAGTTCCTTGCATAAGGAAGAAAAGTGTTCGCGAAAAACAAAATAAATAAAAAATTACTTAGTCGTCAGTGGCTAGCATACACTTTCAGTTTAGTAGCCCTTTTTTTACCATTAGTAGCCACTTTATTCAAAACATTTATTTATTTCTTGAATGAGGAAAAAATGTACTACATTTAAACATGAGTTGTGGAAAAGGTATTACCGTATGAGATCTAACTGAAATTCCATTTATTTGTCTTTTTTCTACCCCCCCCCCCTCCCACCAAAGGTAAGTACAAACCTTTTGTATAAGCTTCCAGGTTTGTGCTTGTTTTTATGGGGTGCGGTTTGGATCCTGAAATTAATAATGGCTTTTATTATTGATTGAAAGGTAACATGTAATACTAAGGTTGGGATTGTTATTACATTGCAAACTAATTGCATCAAAATAGAAATGATTTTGTATGATAATTCATTGGTGCGAAAATTGTGTGGCCGTTTCGGTTCTTAAGACGTGACTGGTTGAATACTCTTTTTAGCTTCTATCGTATGGCATTTAATCTCCAGATGGCAACTAAATGCCATACATTCAGGTCTAACTCAATCAGACAGTTAATATCAAGTTCATTAACTAATGCAGCTAAATTTAAAATACGCATGGGATTGATGTTTCAAACTTACGCACATAACACTGAACTGAGTTTATCAAACTTATCTAGTCATTAAACAAAATAAGTTTAAAATGAATTTATTTAACTTTATGGATACACATTAAAAAATTTACATAACAATGCTTGAAACTATCATTCTTCTACAACCGGGTAAACCATTACCTAAAAAAAAAAAAAATAAGAAAAAGCCTTTTTTTTTTACAAACATACGCTTAATTACGTGAACACAAGCAATACGTTATACATTTATAGGCTGTAGGGGAATGTGGGACAAAGTGAAATGGTGAAATAATTACTTTTACTGCCAACAATCTCGTATTATTTTAACTATATAGTAGCACATGTACTCTATTCCAGTCAGGAAAAAAAATACATCTGAAGCTCAAAATTAATGATAATAATGGCAATTTTCAAAAAAGGACATTCATATTGTAATATTTTGATGTAAGTCAAAAATTATTTTTGTAAGAATAAAATGATAAAATTATTGTTACTAACATTTTAAATATTAATTGAGATCTTCTAATATTAAATGCGGTATTTTTTACTTTTTTCTGTTAATTTTAAGCTTACTTGTATTTCTAATATTGGCAAGGTGAATGGAACAAAGTGAAATAGTTTATTTCGTTCTCACTCAATTACACTGTTCGGCAAAAAAAAAAAAAAAAACCTTCAAAATGTTTCTGACATTTCGTCGGCTGATTCTAATGTTAAATAACCCCCTGAATCCGAATATGACCTCCGTTTTCTCTCTATACGTACCAGTTTTTTTTTTTAAGGGCCCCCAAGTTTTTTTTTTTTTTTTTTTTTCAATTTTCCTTAGTTTTAGATTTTTTTTTTTTTTGGAGGTGAAAGGAGTTTTATATTAACTGCTAACATAGTTTTAGTGGGCAAGAGAGGTTCAAAGTTCAAGATCATGGACACCCATCGCAAAAAAGGGGGACTTGGGGTGTATACTCCCACCCCAATAATAGAAAAATCATGAAAAACGATCTTTTTATTCTGCTTTTTTAAAAAAGATGTTTGTAAAAAACATTTCGGTGTAGAATGAGAGTATAAGACTCTCTTCTATGACTCCTATGTCCAAAAAAATTTTCGCGATGTAAAAAAAAATTAAAAAAAAAATGTCTCATGAATGTCGCACGTTGCATACGAGTTGAATCGCAGGTCTTCATTCAAATAGATATTCTTCTGGCTGATTCTTATATAAAATGACTCCTTGTTTCCAAATACAACCATCTTTCCCCCATCACGCCCCCTTTTTAGAACCTCCCCCTCCCCTGATTCAGAGCCATTTATTGTTTTAAATTTTGAGGGGAAAATGAGCATTACAATAACCGTAAACATTATTCTGAATGACTAGAGATGTGCTAAGTTCTAAATCTTGCGCATATATAGCAAAAAAAAAAAAAAAAAAACACTTCCCCTCCCCCGAATAAAAAGGGGGGGGGAGTTGTACAAAAAACGGTACATGTAGGAGGATAACGGAGAACATTTTTGGATTCAGGGGGTAAATTTGCAGAAGAATCAGGCGGATTAGCCTCAGAAGCATTTGAGAGTAATTTTTGCTGCACAGTGTGTTTGGAGGCCCTGTTTTCCTTTTTGCTACATATGCCTAAGATTTTGAGCTTTGCACATATCTAATCATTCAGAATTATGTTTACGGTTATTGTAATGCTCTTTTCCCCCTTCAAATAAAAAGAAATGGTGGGGGAGAGGAGGGGGGTTAGGTTCTATAAAAGGGGCGTGATAGGGAGAAGGATGATCGTATTTTGAAACAAGGGGTCATAGGGGTCATTTTACATAGAAATCATCCAGAGGAATGCCTTTTTGAATGAAGACCTGCGATTCACCTCGTATGCAACGTGCGACATTCACATGATTTTTTTTTTTTTTTAACGTCGCGAAAATTATTTTGGACAAAGGAGTCATAGAAGCTTAGTCTTATACTCTCATTCTGCTCGAAAATTTTTTTACAAACATCTTTTTAAAAAAAAAAATCAGAATACAAAGATCGTTTTTCGTGATTTTTCTTTTATTTTGAGAGGTTATACTCCCCCCCCCCCCCAAGTTCCCCTTTTTGCGATCGGTGTCCATGATTTTGAAATTTGAACCTCTCTTGCACACCAAAACAATGTTAGCAGTTAATATAAAGTTCCTTTCACCTCCAAAAAAAAAAATTAATTGCTCTAAAACTAAAGAAAATTGAAAAAAACTTGGGGGTCCTTTAAAAAAAATTAATACGTGTAGGGGGGAAACGGAGGTCATATTCGGATTCAGGGGGTCATTCTACATAAGAATCAGCCGACAAAATGTCAGAAGCATTTTGATTTTTTTTTTTTTTTTTGCCGCGCAGTGTTATTTACAAAATCACTTACGGATTCATTTATTAATTTATTAACATTTCTTCATTCATTAATTCACTTATTTATTCATGCCTTCACCCATTTTCTTATTCATTCACTATTTTATTCGGTAATTTATTTTTCTTCATGTATTAAGTATTTTATTTATTTAAGTATTCGTTCATTGTTTCATTATCTTTTTATTATTCAGTCTACCCTTCTTTTAATCATTCATTTGAACAAATACATTTTTTTATGAGTGAATAGAACATTTTTCATTCAGAAAAATATTTTATTTTTCACTCTTTCTATGAAAAAAATAAAGGGAAAAATTTATACTTTTTTTAAATGTTCTTTCTTTGTAAAGTGTAATTTTCAAAAAAAAAAATCCAATTTGTTCATTTAAAAAAAAAATCTAGCCAGCTTAGCAATTTCACTTTACCCCACATTCCCCTACTATTTTTTCTATAACAATATTTTTTCCGAAAAAAGCCCCTATATACCTGTCTTCCTCCTTTTCTCTTTACATCATCAAAGATAGCTAAAATGTTTTAGACGCATCAGTTTTTACAATTTTCCGGATACCAACCCCCCCCCCCTCCAACCAGAGTTTCTTTCCTCTAACATCACCAAAGATAGCTTTGAACTATACTTAAAAAAAAAAAAAAAAAAAAAAAAAAAAAAAAAAAAAAAAACATTTTCAAAATAGTGTGGTTAATAATACCCTTATTCTTCAAGTTACCTTACAAAAATGTTTTTAACACTTTAGCTTCAAAATATTTTCCGCTGAAATGAACCCCGGAACATAAAACCCAAAGTTCCCTAAAAATGCCCTAAATGTACAGTTTTAAAACTGCATTCTTACATTTTTTTCCTAGAGGTATCCTTCCCCCCTCTCCATACTTTTCCCCATCTTTACATAATCAAAGACAGCTTAAACATATTTTAGACTAGATAAATCTCCGAGGGAGATCTCCCTACGCCTTTTCCAGAACTGTAGAAATGGCTTAAACTTGCGTTACTAATATTGAATTCGGTATTTTTCTCAGAAAAAGGTCTGATATTTCCTGTTTCCTCAGTCTGTGGTCACCCTTAATCTATCTCTCAATGTGATAGAACATACAACAACTAAATTACAATTGAAATAGTTTTTACACTGCAACAGACATCACGTTTAGTTATCCAACACTTTTTACTAAGTCTTTCATGAAACTTTGCATGGTTCAAAAACAAAAAAAAATGTTTTTGTGTTTACGTTATTAGGTTGTACCTGTTTACAAGGAACTAAAGGTTTTTTTTTTCAAAGAAATAAAGGGTGAAATTTTTTATTCACATGTTTTTATCACACGGCAAATTAAAAAGTGGGATTAAAGAAAAAACTATAAAGCATTTTTTTCTGAACTAGCGGTTTTAACTATTTCTGTGTCATGACCCCATTTTTAAGAACACGAGACCCGATACATGTATTGTACGTACTCAAAACACACATTTATATAAGGCTTCCTGTTTGCTCTAATTGCTTTAATGATTTCAAAAATTTGACTAAGATACTTAATAAGATTTTTAGCTAATATTTTGAACTCAGGTAATTCATTTGAACAATACTTTGCTTGGCATTTCTGCAAAACATCGATCATGAAACTCAAATTTTATGATTTTTTTAACTGCAACAGATAATAAAATTAATTATCCATAAATAAGATGCCAAATGTTACGCAATATTTTATCCTCAAAACTCAAGATAAAATTGATTGATATGAAACATTAGACAATATATTTTGTCAAACATCATTACTTATTAGAAGAATCTTGATCTCTGGACCTAGGTTCGAATCTCATTCATACTATTGTGGTAGATTTTGATCATATTCAAGTTTAACCTAATCTAAGCCGCAGAACCTCCAGCAATTCATTCTTTTTCGGTTTGTTAAACCAAAAAGTTGTGCACAAGATGATCGATCTTATGAGATGTTTACAAGCAAAAATACTAATGTATCAAAAAATTGCTAACCAGAAAAATAAAATCACCTGAACTATTTGTAAAAACAGAAAGTAGATGACAGAACTTATAAAAAGCATTTAGATAAAAGAGATGCTTTTTTTTAAGATTGAAATTGAACAGCGTAAGAAATGCCCTTCGACCTTCATTAGAAATGTTTCTGGGTCATAACCCGTAGTTTAGGAGCCCTTGTTTAAACCTCTAATTCCGATGCTCTTAAAAAATTCTAAATCGAAAGATAAGGACAGGAGCCCTAAATCAATCGTCAAGTTTCAAAATTAGAATCGTAACACGTTAGTTTTAACGTAACCACACAGTTTTAAAACACAGGATTTCATTTTATTTCAAAACTTAAGCGGTATGGTAAATTATTAGTTTATTTAAAACAAAAGTATGAAGCTCAGTAAATGTACAAATACAAAAATTATCTGTAAAGAACATAAAAAAGGAAAGTGGCGTACTTTTTGAGAATTCAAAAATATCACGAAAATGATTGCGGCCGATCAAGATTGTTTACAAACATGGCGTAGCTAAGAAAGCAGTGATTTCACAAGCACTCTCAAATCTGCGCGTTATGTGTTCTCAAGTGTGTTCCCAAACTGCGGCTGAATAGAGATTCCCAGCAAAACACATTCGGTGCACTTTTGGAAAGTTTTCTTTAAAACGGAACGAATTAGTAAAACATTTCAGCTTCATTTCTTTGTACACAACACATTCGAAATACATTTTAGCACATATTCAGGCAACTGGAACACTTAAAGAGTTTCAAATGTGTACCGATTATTTGCAGTGTAAGATTGCGGAGCAATCTTCGGGGTTGGTGAGCGTCAGCGAGCAGGGGGCAGAGCCCCCTACTTTGTTTAATGTAAGTCTCGGAGGTAAATGAAAATGAGGGACAAGCGAAAACAGCTAAATGGTTTTAAATAAAGGACACCGAAAAAAAACCCCGGAAAAAAAGTCTTAAACTTTTCTTAATGTGATTTACTAACGAAACACCATATAAAAGTGAGGAGTGGTAAGAAACTCGCATGAGTGAGCGTAATGAAACAGAGAAAATTATTCAAATCGTAGATTCGCAAAAGGCAACAAGAAGTTCCGTCTAGAACTATATGAGCCTACTTTCCCGTATACCCATACTACTTTCTAGTACCTGATCAATATTCTCAAAAATAGCTGAAATCGCAAAATGTTTCAAACATATTTTTGCTAACTTCTAGGAATAAAGTATTCCTCACACATCTAAAAAAATTAGATGCGTTAAAAAAAAAAAAAAGCAGCACCTTTTAAACAAAGCAGCTAATACACTTTGTTCCTTAAAAAAAAAAAAAAAAAAATCTTTAACAGCTTTCCAAATGAAAAAAATAATAATTAAAATTAATAAGCTTATTAAAATAAATACATCATATCAAAAAAAAATCGTTTCTTTTTCCCCTGTTGCCAAAAACATTTTTTAAATGAATTAATGCACTTACCAAAATAAATAAAAACAATAAAATGTCAACTTAAAGAAATACTTTTCAGTGTCAAAAAAAAAAAAAAAAAAAAAAAAAAATCGTCTGCGCATATCGTTATGTAGAAACATAAATGACTACGAGTTTATTCGCCGAAAACTGAATATCTAAATTAAAACTTTAGCGTGAAAATAAAAACATCATATCAACAATAATTATTTCACAGTGAAAACCATATCTGCGGAGTCGGAGTCGGGGTCAATCTCATTTTGGGATAAAGGAGTCGGAGACGAATATCCAAGAATCGGAGTCTGTCATTTGTCCTCTGTGTATAAATTTTTGCCAAAGCTGCGAAGTCAGAGTCGAAGTCGGGGAGTCGTAGTCCGATTAATTGTCGGGCACAGGAGTCGGAGTCATGTGCCTCTAAATTCTCGGAGACGGAGTCTGGAGTTTGGTGTCAAGAGCTATTTCCAACAAAATTTGTTTGAAATAAATCCGCCTTCAAGTACGGAATCTACATTGACTTTCAGTTTCCCCGTAGGCACTAATGTTAAGTTTTTTTGAACTGTTCAAAATTGAACAAAAAATAGTTCAAATCAAAAAGTGAAATATGGGAATGAGGCGTCCTCGCCGAGATCTTTCGAACAAAAAAAAGTTTGTTCGAATCGGACTATTCATTCAAAAGTTATTTGGGGGGGGGGGGGGGGACAGACAGACAGACCGACGGACCGACAGACCGACAGACATTTTTCCCCATCTCAATACCCTACTTTTCAATTTTTTATTTTTCGATATTTATTTAATTATTTTATTTATTTTTGATTTTTTTTTTTTGTTTTTCGCGATATTTTTTAGATGCATTAAGCCTTCTTTCATGCTTTTTTCTTCTTTTTCTGACTTTTACTGGGAAAGTAGGCTAAAAAATAGCAGGATAAAGGTGCTATTATAAATAAAGATGATACACTGTTAAAAAAAACCTGAAAGTTCAAGTAGTTTTCTGACTGATTTTAACAGAATATTTCCGTAATGCTTCAAAACGTATTTTTTCCTTCCAAAAACAGAAATATCACGAAAGGAAGTAACGAAAACAGAATTTTTCCATTTCTAGGGTTGCCGCTGTGCTGTACTTTGTTAGTATCCCGATTAGTCTTCAAGTTATGATAAACATCGCTTTTTGATAGTGCTTATTAAATCGCACTGTTACATTTTTTAATTAAAAGCTTATTTAGAATAACAACTCAGATGTCGAAGACAAAATAGAGAGCTTGCTATATTCGCAACTCCAACGAACTGTAGGGGGCACTGAAGTCACTGTGTAATGGCGGAATTGAAAACTAAAACAAACGCACATGGTAACGAAGAAAATGCTAAAAGTGTTGTGATTTTTGTTCGTATGTATGATTTTTTCGCTTTATTCTTTTTTAATTAATTTTCAAAGTCTTGTGGATATTCTGGCCCACGTAGAAAGAAATGAGAATTCAAGAAGCATTACTAAACGTCAAAGATTAATGCAAACTACGTAGTTCGTAGTTCTAAGCAGCTATTTCCATGATGTTGAATTCGATATTTATCAATTCTTGATAAAACTAAATAATAATTGTGGCCGGACAAGAACAACAATTAATGCTAGAAAATTCAATATGACATTTCAAATTATTATCGAAAGAAGATGATACTTCTTTGCCTTGCTTGGCTAGCGCTTATTTTTTTTCCATTTGTAGCTGAGTTATTTCTCTCGAATTCCCGAATCGGTTCATTTAAAAATTTTCTGTTTCGATTTTTCTAATTTCTGAGTAACGATTTAATTGTGTCATGTTATGCAAATCATCAACAAAATTCTCACGGATATATGGTGGTAGTTTTCTTTTCAGTTGATTGACCATTATTTCTTTTCACTTATCGAATTCTATAATCTTACAACCATTTTATTCCACTCATGATAAAAATTAAAAATGGTTTAACTAAAAACGCGAAATCTCGCCAAGGCTACTTTGCTCGCACAATACCAAAATTATAACCCTAAACAAATTTGGCGAAACCTTTCAGCTGAGAATAAAAGGAATAAAGTAAATTCTTTCTAGGTTAAACATTTTTCATTTTGTTCTACGATAATAAATCCAAGAAAATATTTTGCATACTGTCCATTCCAACTAAATGCTGCTGTAAAATATGATTAGTTAAATTAATTTAAATTAAAAAAAAACTCATATTGTTACAAATTCATACAAAACAATAAAAATTTTTACCTGGTATAACGTTATCCAATTTTGTTAATCCAGAGTTTTCTTGTTTACGCGCCCACCATTTAATACTTTTTTGAAAGAAATAAGGAAAACTAACATTATTTTGAGAAGCTCGAGAATACTCTTAGGGGACGAATTAATTTCTGTAGCTGAAAGCAAACTAAGACACATCGATTGCGTTAATAAATACTCAGAACAAACTGCCTGTGTTTACGTCAACAGACACACATGGAACTAAAACGTGGCAATGTTTTAGTTAAATCGGCAGTTTTGTAAATCACCGCAAGGTAGCGTATTCGAGCGCTGGAGTTCCGAATTTCATGTCTGGAAAGTAATATACTCGCATGTCGAAATTGTTTTTACGCCTTTGGACTTTGTAAGTTTGGAAAAATGTTTGCGCCATTTTCAGACAGGCAGCTGTGTTTTGATCGCCCTGGTGATTTGATGTGAGTTTTACTGAGTCAGTATTAGAATATTATTGCGGTGTATTATTTTGCTCAATACTTCGAACAATTCTGTTCGTTAGTCATATTGTGTGTTCTAGCGGTGAGAATAGTTTTAGAATCTCGTGTTATCTATTTAAAATAAAGGCTATTGGATTACTTGTGTACAGACGCAATGGAGACACTTAAACTTAGCACCGCTGGTCACATGTAAGTATTGTAGAATATCTTTGTACATGTTAATATACAAATGTATTTTTCTTGTTAATATGCATTTGATAGAATTCCGAAGGTAGCTGACTTAGAATTTATAGAACTATTATAAAGTTACTGTTTTTGCTCTAACGCGTTGTATTCTTGAAAGTCATTAAAACGTTAAATGCCAACATTTCGTATCAACCGGAGATTATCGTGGTATGCGAGCAAGACAGAAAAAAGTCATTCAGTTTTTTTTTTTTTTTTTTTTTTTTTTTTTTGACAGATTGAAAGTAAACATTTTGAATCTCTAAATAAAAGTATGTCTTGCTGTTATATTTTTTGCGAAAAGGCATAACAGATTGTTAATCTTTGAATATACAATTACAATTTTGACAAGAATAAGTTTTCTTGACTACTTAGAAATCTGGAAACATTCATTACTCCTTTCGGGATTTCATTTATAATAAAAAATATAAATTATTTAATTTATTCCCTTAGGATCTCATCCAACAACTTATTTGAGATTGTTGCAAGTTTCTTGTTAAAACATTTCGGGTAAAACGAACTGATTGATAGGTTTAGCCTAAGTATAATGCTTATGCACTAAAAGTCTATGTTGCTATTCCAATGAGTGAAAAATGCGGAAATCACCGGGGGGGGGGGGGGGTATACATCATCTGAGCAAAAAATTCTTCACGTGTATGTCAATGATTCTGTTTTTAAACACAGTAAATTGGTATGCGGTACCCTCCATCAGGTATATTATTCCAAGATAAAGTCAACCGGTTTTTAATGGTATTTTATTTGACTCATTCTGCAAAAAAAAATTCTATTTTTCATGTATGCTTTTCCATGCCATGCCAGAATATGTACGAGGAGATGTGGAAGAAAATATCGAGCAGTATCAGCATCAAAAATTGGTGTTATATTCAAATCCACTAATTTCCTTGCTGGTACTTTTCGATTATTTTTATTCATCTGAAGGTGCAAATTTCAAGATAGATGATTGAAAGGTAAGTTATCAAGCAAAAATTTCACTTAAAATATATTTAAGTAATAAATACAAATTAAAAAAATAATAGTTTTTGAATGGTTAACTATTTTTATAATATATAGTATTTTAAACATAGGATAGAAAAACGAGAGTGAAATTTCAGTAAAATATGTAAAAATGAGAAACAAAAAATAGCGCAACGAAAAATCAAGAACCGAAAGTTCTGTAAAGATACAGAAAATTTAAAAACGGAAAAATAGATGAACGAAAAATTTAAAAACGGAAAAATAGATCAACGGAAAGAAGAGAAATGGAATTTTTGTTAAATCACGGAAAATTTATAAATGGAAGAGCAGAACTAAACGGAGAAATGAGAAATGGAACTTCTGTTAACTCACGGAAAATAATTTAACGGAAACGTAATATTTACGGCAACTTTGCTGCCGGTACTTTATCCGTTACTTTCAGGAAATTTTTTTAACAGTGCACTGTTAAAAAAAACCTGAAAGTTCAGGTAGTTTTCTGACTGATTTTAACAGAATATTTCTGTAATGCTTCAAAACGCATTTTTTCCTTCCAACAACAGAAATATCACGAAAGGAAGGGATGAAAACAGAATTTTTCCATTTCTAGTGTTGCCGCTGTGCTGTACTTTGTTAGTATTCTGATTAGCCTTCAAGTTATGATAAACATCGCTTTTTGATAATGCACTGTTCGCACTGTTACATGTTGTTAATTAAAAGCTTATTTAGAATAACAACTCAGATGCCGTAGACAAAACAGATAGCTTGCTATTTCATGCCTGGAAAGTAATATACTAGTACTATGTCGAAACTGTTTTTACGCCTTTGGACTTTGTAAGTTTGGAAAAATGTTTGCGCCATTTTCAGACAGGCAGATGTGTTTTGATCGCCTTGGTGATTTGATGTGGGTTTTACTGAGTCAGTATTAGAATATTATTGCGGTGTATTATTTTGCTCAATACTTCGAAATTCTATTCGTTAGACGACGTTCGTCGTCGTCGACGACAATTCTATTCGTTAGTCATATTGTGTGTTCTAGCGGTGAGAATAGTTTTAGGATCTCGTGTTATCCATTTAAAATAAAGGCTATTGGATTACTTGTGTCCAGATGCAATGGAGACACTTAAATTTAGCACCGCTGGTCACATGTAAGTATTGTTGAATATCTTTGTACATGTTAATATACAAATGTATTTTTCTTGTTAATGTGCATTTGATAGAATTCCGATGGTAGCTGATTTAGAATTTATAGAACAATTATAAAGTTACTGTTTTTGCTCTAACGCGTTGTATTCTTGAAAGTCATTAAAAAGTTAAATGGCCAACATTTCGTATCAACCGGAGATTATCGTGGTGTGCGAGCAAGATAGAAAAAATCACTCAGTTTTTTTTTTTTTTTTTTTTTTTTTTTTTTGACAGATTGAAGGTAAACATTTAAGAATCTCTAAATAAAAGTATTTCTTGCTGTTATATTTTTTGCGAAAAGGCATAGTAGATTGTTAATCTTTGAAAATACAATTACAATTTTGACAAGAATAAGTTTTCTTGACTACTTAGAAATCTGGAAACATTCATTACTCCTTTCCGGATTTCATTTATAATAAAAAATATAAATTATTTAATTTATTTCCTTAGGATCTCATCCAACAACTTATTTGAGATTATTGCAAGTTTCTTGTAAAAACATTTCGGGTAAAACGAACTGATTGATATGTTTAGCCTAAGTATAATGCTATGCACTAAAAATCTATGTTGCTATTTCAATGAGTGAAAAATGCGGAAATCACCGAGGGGAGGGGGGATATACATCATCTGAGCAAAAAATTCTTCACGTGTATGGCAATGATTCTGTTTTTAAACACAGTAAATTGGTATGCGGTACTCTCCATCAGGTATATTATTCCATGATAAAGTCAACCGGTTTTTGATGGTATTTTATTTGACTCATTCTGCAAATAAAAATATTCTATTTTTCATGTATGATTTTCCATGCCACGCCAGAATATGTACGAGGAGATGTGGAAGGAAAATTGGAACAGTATCAGCATCAAAAATTGGTGTTATATTTAAATCCACTAATTTCCTTGCTGGTACTCTTCGATTATTTTTATTCATCTGAAGGTGCAAATTTCGAGATGGATGCCTTGAAAGGTAAGTTATCAAGCAAAAATTTCACTTAAAATATATGAGTAATAAATACAAATTAAAACAATAATAGTTTTTGAATAGTTAACTATTTTTCTATATATATCATTTTAAACATAGAATAGAAAAACGAGAATGAAATTTCAGTAAAATATGTGAAAATGAGAAACGAAAAAATAGCGCAACGAAAAATCAAGAACCGAAAGTTCTGTAAAGACACAGAAAATATAAAAACGGAAAAATAGATGAACGGAAAATTTTAAAACGGAAAAATAGATCAACGGAAAGAAGAGAAATGGAATTTTCGTTAAATCACGGAAAATTTATGAATGGAAGAACAGAACTAAACGGAGAAATGAGAAATGGAACTTCTGTTAAGTCACGGAAAATAATTTAACGGAAACGTAATATTTACGGCAACTTTGCTGCCGGTACTTTATCCGTTATTTTCAGGAAATTTTTTTAACAGTGTGTTGTAGGGATATGAGAATATAATAATAATGATCTATAAATTGACATAAATATACATATTGTAAACATTTATTAATTGGTCTAGTATGAATCGTTGAATAACGTTCCCTGCCATTTCAGCCATTAACGGCAAAAAAATTAAATAATTTAAATAGGGGAAACCCAAACTAAAATTTCTGGAAGGGGGAAAAATCCATTTGCCGAATAAAGTTCCCATTTTACCGGATAATAATATACGAGCATGCACGCATATCATACATACTGCATGCATAACATCTCATGAGAATTAATGTTAGGAATCATTAAATAGCAATTTATTTATTTTTTTAAGTAAAAAAAAATCTCAATGCTGTATTATCTCTAAATTGGTCGAATCGTCAGCAAAACTCAAAAAAGGAATTTTTAACCCCCCCCCCCCTCAAAAAAAAGGTCATCCTTTTTTCCCAAGCCTGACAGTTAAAATTTTCGGGCACACTGTTTTTTGAGTCAAGGAAATTTAACTTCTTCGTTTAGGGGGAGTTTTTAAATCTACCAATTAGGGAAGGAGCTAAATTTGAGCCTGGGTCATTCGGAAGACACAGTGGTGCAGCGGAGGGAGGGTACTGAACCCCCCCTCCCCAGGGCCATTAATTTTAACATAAATGCAAATTCTGATACAGTAGTTCATTATGATAAGGCTGTTTCGATCAAAAAATCCCCCCCTTAGAAGGTATTTTTGATCAAAAAACCCCCTCCAGAAGATATGTCTGGACGCGCTAGTGAAAAGCCATAATTGGTTACATTTAATACCTTGAAGTAACTTACAGTGAGTTTCACTATAAAAATATCAGTACTTAAAAAATTTTACTTCAAAATTGGGATTTAGAATATTTTAAAACCATATAAAATCCAAGAATTTTCTTTTTTATTTCTGAAAAAATACTTTAAAGGCAGTCAAAATGATGTCAAACTTTTTTTTCAATATATTTACTTAATTTATCCCCCCCCCTCCCCCTTGTTTTAAAGTGTCTCATTCCACAATACCCTCTCTTCTTCCTCTGTCACATGTCACGTTATGTTACATGAATATATTGTTTTGAAATTCTTTTTAATTTTAACTAAAAAGTGTGACGTCACACTTCTCGTAACCCGTTTTTTAATCTGATTCTTTACAAAAGATGATTTAAATCTTTTCGAATCAAATGAGATTGCAAAGCAATCTTCATGGGTAAGTGAGTGGCAGTGGCAGGGGGCAGAGCCCCTTTGTTTATTAAAAAGAAGTTTAAATGGAAAGTTTACTGAAGAAATATTATAATACTGTTCTGAAGAAAAAAAATTCAATTATGAAATTTTAAACAGATGGAATGCAAAATTTCTTGAGCAGGAACCACATTGGAAATCTTAAAAAGTCCAGAGTTTATTCTAATTATGAAAAATGTATTGATAGCACAGAAATTGAGCTAGACCCATTTTAAAATTTGCTCTAACAGAGTTTTTAATTTGATAAGAATAAATAAGGTTTGATCGTAAGATTAAATAACAAAAAAGCAGCAAGTTAGAATGAAAAAGTGTAAGAGTAACGTGATGCTGAAAGTTTTCTCTGCAGTAAGTGGAGCTTTACGAAAAACATATTTACAGAATAGAAAACAAAACCATAACTTGTTTTAAATTGGATCTCTTTTGGAGTGAAAAAGGAGAGTGAAGCAAGTTTTTTTCTCTGCAGTAAGTAGAATTTTATAAGAAAAACACATTTGAAGAATTCAAAAAAAAAAAAAAAAAATAGCATGTTAATAAAGGAGCTAATTATAATAGGTCCAGATGTTTTTTTTTTTATACCTCAGTTTAATAATGACCAAATTTTATTTAAAATTACAATATTTGTAAATATTTGAGAAAAAAAAGGAAAAAAGACGAAATAAATAAATAAATTCTTTCAAAACATAAATAAAGTAAATAAATAAATAAATAAAAATAAAATAAAAACAAATAAATAAATTAAATAAAACCAAATAAATAAAAAATAAAAATAAATAAATAAATAAAAATAATATAAAACAAAAATAAAGAAATACATATCAAACAATAAAAAGTTGTGATACGTTTTTAATCTCAAATGCTTCTAAAAGGTGCATTGTAAGGATTTCCACTAAAAATTTGCATGAATATAAATCGTCTGCTATTTTTTAATAAGTATTTCAAGTATTTCGCAATTCAAATCTTCACATCCTCATACATATAATAGCCGAAATCACTGATCGAGTAACGCTTTGCCGTCACCAACAATGTAACTCACGACATAGCATGCGCGACGGATGTTTATTTTGAGAAGGGGCAGGATCCGGTAACACTGTCATTTTAGGAGAATAAAGAAACGAAATAGTGGTCAACAATGAACGCTATCTACTGGAGTTTAGGGGTTAATTCACTGAAATTTGGGTTAAAATTTCAACTGTCAAAATATCACCAAACAGGCAATGGCTTCGTTCAAATGTAGAAGCAATTTTCATCCATCAGACTTTGACTGGCTGTTATGACCTGTCTTATGATACTGTTTTGTCCGCGCAAAATTGAAATATTTTATGTCTTTGGCTAATTTCTTAAATCATCACTGTAAAAAATATGTGTAAGGTTACCTGTAACAATGGGTGTAACGTTACACAAATTCTGAAGTGTGTAGTATCATAGTTTTAAAAACTCAAATGGTTGGGAAGAAAATTTTGCACTGTGGATTCAATAGAATTCAAAGCGCAGACGTAAAGATCAGAATCGGCGCAGAGCAGGTAAACTCTTGTTAGCGAAACGAGAATCGGCCTTTGAAGCCGAGCGGTAAAAGCTCTTGTTTTGCCACCGTCTGTGAGATTCACGTTGTGTCTATGTGTCTGACACCACTCAGGTTATTTACTCTCTTAGTGCAATAAAAATGTCTTGTTTGTACATTAAAATAAATAAATAAATGGTGTATATTGGGTGTGAAAAAGCATGAACCTGATAAATAGTGAATAAACGAATGATTAAAAGCAAGAGCTGTAAAAAAAAAGGGTTTCTAGGACGATGTGTGTGTGTGTGTTTTTTTTTGTTTTTTTTTTTTTTTTTTTGATACTGTTGTAACGAAATATCATATCAAGTATATTGCCACTTACTAATTTATTTCTGTACTTTCAATTTAAAACGTATATTAGAAAGAAATTCTTCCTATTTCTGCTATAATGAAGTAACGTTTTTGCTTCTCGATTGTGGATTTACATCATAAAGCTATATTTCACCAGACATTATGAACAAAGCATCGTTTAGCCACAAGATGGCGGACGGTTTGCTATTTCATTCCACGATTCAGGGCTTTAGCTCAAATACCCTTTTACTTACCTTACTTAATGAATTTGGGATTATTAATTTTGAAGAGAAAATTGAAGAGAAATATCCTTAGCACTTTGAGTTTAAAAAAAATTGGCCACAATTTCAAAAAGTGGCTACTGATGGCATTGATACTACCGTCCATTGGCGATTAAAGAATAGCTCTAATTTTGCCCGTTACTAATGGGCGCACAAAATTGAAAACACCGCCCATGATATCCCAGTCTATTTCAAAAAAATATATATTCAGCTACCTCAGTTTGTGTTATTTAATTTTTCGCTCATGGGCACGTTTCAGGTAAATTGATATAAAAAAAATTTTTCCTCATCCCATCATATATATACATTAGATTTGATCCATCCCTTACTTCAATATCAGATTCGATCTACTTGGCCACTTTGGCGCGTGATCATGCAAATCTACCCCAGCCTGAGGGATTTGGAGCACATTCCTGGGTGGACAACGAAGCTGGATGTGTTCCATCGTCAGAATCTCTGTTTAGGAGTGAAATTGGCTCTAGACAGGGTTGACGGATCAAACGTTCTGGGAAATGACATCGCCACTGACTCTGGTGATGTCCTTTCCCGCGAAGAATGGGTGGAAATGGAACACATTCCCTCACTGATGGGGGTGGCTGCTAAAATGCAAAATACCTCGGTGTCCACGCCGCTGGAGGCTATATTAGGCGGAATTGCTTTTTGGAGATGAAAAAAATATCTAAAATGAAGGGGGGGGGGGGAGATGAGTGCACCTATCGCGTAGGGTGGACCGAATGGAAGACATAGGTAAAATTTCATGTTCAAAAATTCATAACAATTTTTAAAAAAAAATTGACATATGAGGTAATGAGAAGCAAAGGGATGCTCGTGAAAAGTTTCAAATTTTGAGAAAAAAAAATTAAAGGTACCGTTCTAGGTTAGGCTTTCATTGATTTTCTTTTTCTTAATCATACAGTACCAGCAGCACCCACCTGGGCTACTAACTACTAGTACATAATATTTCTTGCCCCAAGACATAGGAGAGGTTCACCTGCCATTTTGGACTGGTTATCTCCCAATTTTTAATATTGCCACTTGCATCCCTTTGCTTCTCACTGCCTCTTACGTAATTATTCTTGAAAAGGTTTTGCGGTCCTGCGTCAGGTGTTTTGCGGGGTCGAAATTAAAAAAGAAAATTTACCAACCTAATGAATGGATATCCCTAACCAGCAGGCAAAAACAGCATTGTTTTTATAGCCCTTGTCTATTTGGAAGTGAATAATAGAAGGAAGTTCCTAATGCCATAATTCATCTACAAGCGAAAAATTTATTGAAACCTTATTATTATTATTATTGTTTAAGAACTACGAGCTGTTCATTCCCTTGTCGGTCTCCCTTTTAAGTTTGAGGTCAAAATGTATTCCATATTTTTGTAGTTCAGCATTGGACAAAAAAATTTCGAACTGTTCTATTCTTTTTATGATCACTATTGAAACACTAATTGGGGCAAATCTAACCTGGTAGCATCGTTAACCGTAAGTAGATCCTAATCACAGCAATACAGCGCTACTATTTTGCGAAATTTTTGCGAGTGCGAAATATTTAACCTGAAAAATTGTTTATTTAGGCGCAATTCTTTTAATGTTAGATTTTTGTTGCTAATCTTCTTTTCATTTCTTTTTTTTTTTTTTAACTTTTGACATCGGGCGAAAGCGAAGAAAGAAATCCGAGGTGATGATTTTTTTTCACTCTAACGAAAGAGCTGCTATCGATTTCACTTTTAATAAAAATTATTTATTTTGAAGCATTGTTGATTTTGGTTAATTATTTTTTATTTTGAAAACGACTGATAAGTCTTTTACAGAACAGCGAATATATTAGCTGTAATCGTATTGCTGGTGTTATTTTATTTGCGTACACTTACTGATTTTTTACGGATTAAGAGTCGAAATTATACGTTGGGAGAAATATTTTATTTGTAATTTTGTTCTTCAATTTGTCTCTCGCAAAACATTACGTTTAAATGTTAGGCATTACAGTTTTATTAAAAGAATTCCTAATAGAAAATTCTTTAATGGTTGAAACTTACTGAAAAATAAAACCTAACAGTTTGAGAAACTGAATTTAGAGAGGTGAATATTTTTTTAGTTATTATATAGTGAGTTAATGAATATTCATAAGAAATAAACATTTTGTTTCAGTTTTAAATTTTAAAAATGTAGTTTGACATAGCAGTAGAATTCCAATAATGCGAATCAATATGGACTGGACCCAATTCGGACAATCAAAAATTCGGATAGTTGTTTTTTTTTTTTTTTTGAAAAACGGGTCTATTTTAATTAATTTCTGTATTTGCTGAAAAGGAGAGAAAATACTATTTTGAAGGAAAAGAGTTTTAAATTAATCACATAAAAAGGCTTACACTAGTACAGTGTGAGTGTACTGTATTGAGGGAGTAGCACATAGACAAAAGCATTATTTTGTGAATCGCAGTATGTTTCCGTCTTAATGTTTTTTTTCCACAAGTTCTGAGAGCGATTCGGATAGCAGGAATTCAAATAATTGGAGCTCTATTGCATTTGCAGCCTCAGCTATTTGAGAAGATATTGATCTTATGCTAGAAAACTGATATTGGTATTCGGAAAAGTATGCTCGTTTAGCTTCAGACGAAAATTCTTGTTTTAATTCCAAAGGAGGCGATCTCGAAAAAACTATGAGCTGATAATTTTAAAACAGAGTTTTCAAAAAAGAACCATTTCTTACGACACACCATATTTTCGAACTTCAGCATTTATAAAACACTTAGAGAAAATATTCTAATTTTAACAGCATACTGCATGGAATGTATTAATTCAGTTTCCTTTTTCACTGTTTCGTAGTCCTATTATGTCTCCTTTTTCAGTCATTTCCAGAACTTTTTATACCCCCCCCCCTTTCTGCCTCTGCTGCACCAGCTGCTATATCATTATGTTACATTTTTACATTTGTTTTAATGCACTCTATAAAGTTTGTAAGCCTTTTGGAACTGGTATAAACGTAAAATATTGTTTTTTTTTTTCTTTTTTCTTTACTAATAATAAAGCAGAAAGTTTGCCTGTCTAGATATCTGGATGTCTGTGACGCGTACAGCACCTAGACCGTTCGACCGTTTCCCATGAAATTGGGCAAAAAATAAATTTGTAGCATAGGGGTGTGCATTTTGAAGCACCTACGATTTTGTTATTTTGCCATTACAGTTTCGAACTCAATTTTTCACATAATATGTTGGAGAAACATTTCATGCATGTTTTAAAGTTTTATTCACTCGAAAGCTTGGGATTTTCTGCACGAGATGAAGTTTATTCGAAGTTTCTACGAGCATTAGGAGAGCTGTTGGAATTGTTTAAAGAAAACCGGAATCCAAGGCTTACCGTAAGCAAACCAAACGATTCAAAGGTAGCGTTCGACGAACTTCACCGGTCGACCGGTAAGTAACCGGTTACAAACCGCAGCGTTCTATGATCAACCGGTTACCATTCTAAGCAGTTGATTGGTTGATTGGAGCACGTGATCATTAGTTGTCACATGATTAACTAACCGGTCGCTCTCGGTCGTGCCCGTCGAGCGTAAGCTAAATGATTAAGCTCGAGAATAAAATAAAAAAATTATGGTAAATGGAGTTTTTTTTTCGAAACAGAAATTGTTTTTGTTGCTATGTGTGCGTTTTTTAGTCTGTTTATTTCTCCATCCTCCCTTTTTTCTTTGTTCTTAGCATTTTCAAAAGCTTACTTTATTCGCAACTCAGAGCTCTAATACGATATCTTGCGGTGATTAACAATGCTACCGAAAAAAGTAAAACATTCCATTCCACGTGTTTTCTTTGGGGTAAATTACAAGCTTCAGACAGTTTGTGGTGTAATGTAGTTTCAGAAAAATAGAAAAGAAAGCTTTTCACAAACACGGTGAAAAATTACTGTCATTCATAAAGTGTCAAAGCAAGTTATAAGTTACAGCATTTGTTTGTTTTACCTTTTTCATCCGCCATTACACAGTGGCTGCAGCGCCCCCTATAGTTTATTGGAGTTGCGAATTTCCCCCCCAAGTGTTTTTGTTTTTTTGAAAAGGAATTGACTTGAAACATTTTAACTGTTAAAAAAAGTCGTCTGATTATATTTTCTCAGTTTTTGCGGAATTCGCAACTCCAGCGCTCGAATACGCTACCTTGCGGAGATTTACAAAACTGCCGACAAAACTAAAACATTGCGTTCCATGTGTTCATTTTGAGCAAAACAAATAGTTTGTTATGTGTATTTTTTTTATTTGCGTAATTCATCATTTGGAATCGTCATCCGCAACAGCGTAACATCAAAAATATCTGATATAAACTGTGAGTACACATTTTATTTATCTTGTTCTGAGTGAATTTGAATAAATATTAGTTTTTCAATTCGATGAAAAAAAAACGAACTTAACAACATTGACTGGACACTTTTCCTTAACCTAATTCCACATAAATGATTTAAATAACCTTTGTTTACAGAATCCTACTGAAATAGACAGTATGCAAATAAATTTTCTTGAAAATATTTATCACAGAACAGATTGAAAAATCCAGAAAGAACGTTAAGAATTTGAACAATAAAAAATAAAAGTTCGCCAAAAATCTGTTTATAGGGTTATGGTTTTAAAACTGTGTGAAAGAATAATGTATCTTGACAAGATTTCGCATATCAGTTAAATCATTTCCATGACGAATGAATTAAATGCATGATGATTTCTTTTGATATCCAATCATATAGTCATAGAAATAAATTATCTAGTGTTAAACGTTACTCTTGACAGTCTGTCACGTATGTGCACTATGTGACAAAAATGTCAACAAATGCCGGAAATGTCACGAAACTGAACTTAATATGTACTAATGTATAGAAAAAATGGTACAAAATGAAAATGCCATTCGAAGCGAACCAAAAATTTATGAATTCCGAATTCAACACAACTTACTGTGCATAATATTTTACTTTCGTAATACTTTTTGATTTATAATCTCTTTCTACATGGGTCAGAATAACCAAAAGACTTTGAAAAATCTTTTCAAATGAATAAAGAACAAAAAATCATACATGCGAACAAAAATATCATTTCCTAAGTTTAGAAGCAATTTATATGTTACAGCGTGCGTTTGTTTTAGTTTTTTCATCGGCCATTAGACAGTGGCTGCAGCGCCCCCTATAGTTTGTTGGAGTTGCGAATTAAGTTCAGTAAATTATTAAAATGTCACACAGTAAGCGCTACTGCAACGTTCTTTCGAAAATATAATAAGTTTTGGAGAAATGTATTTTTATCTTACATTTTAAGCTGGGAAGCAAAATTTCCATCTCTTATTAAAATAATTCTCAGGCTTCTGCATTGTTTCTGTAAGTAATAAAATTTTGTTTCTTTCTTTTGTAATAGTATTTATATACTTTTAATGAATAAAGTTAATGATGTTAAGTTATTAGTAAAATTTAAGATTCCTTAATTGTGCAATATTGGTTTACTACTACTAATTCTGATTAAAAATGCTAACTTTTTTTTTTTTCAAATAATAAAAGCATTCTTTACTTATGCCAATTCCAGGCAGAAGTGTTGACTCTTTCTTTAGTTTAAAGTTTATACAGCTTGCGGTTTGTGTTTGATTTATTATTAATTGAATGTAATTATATCATGGTTTCATTCACTAAAAACGGGACTGTTCTAACAAATTTTAATTCAATCAGCAAAACAAACGTTTTCAAGTTCACTAATCATAAAATTTTTTACTTTTGGCCCGTTGAAGGAAAAAGTTCATCTTTTACATTTTAGTAAAATCACGAAATAGAGCAGCTATATAAGTGGCCTTTTCACGAAAGTAATGGGACGAAGAGACGTCATAAATGAGCGAGCATTTATGACAACTTAGAGATAGGTTAAAAAAAAAAAAAAAAAAAAAAAAAAAAAAAAAAACCCTATACGTATAATAGAAGTTAACTACCTTTTAATTTTCTACCACAGGCAAAGCCGTGTAGGCATCGAGGGTTTCAAATATTTTAGGAGCAAAACGTAATTTATTGCAATTCACAATAATCATAAATCAACTTTATTTATTTTTTTAAATACGGTAAGCGTGCCAAACATGGCCACCTCAAGGTTCATGGCCTAAAATCTAGCTCATTTATGATTCAATTGGCTCCAACTTTCACATTCACAATAAATATGAAAAAAAAAAAAAAAATCTAAGTGAAAATTTAAGTTTCAGTTATGTTTGTCAGCGGTTTAGGAAAAAAATGCGATGGCTTCATAAGAAACAAGGGTACTTAACAAAGCCAACTCTGGGAAAGGATTACCTTACGCAAGGTTAAAGATTTTTTAAAAAAAAGGGAAGAGATATTCTTTGAATAAAAGCATACTGAACCACATTTGACAAACTCAAAACTATTACCCAAAATTCCATGTTTACTTCAATTGAAAGGAGAAAGATTAATCGTCTCATTCTCGGAATCCGCTGATAATTCGTTATCTTTTTTTTTCACTCGTGCACATTTAGCATATGAGCAGGCGTATGTTCGTGTTACAATAAAGGATCATACATCCACCCGATATTCCGGTATCCTAAACCAAAACTTACTGTAAAATAAGATCAAGTACTAGTGATTTTGTCATCACTATTCTGAAATAAATTTTACTACACTGCAGCCTAGTAACTAAAAATGGCATGTTGATAATGTCTCTTTGTTATCAGTTAGGCTTTTTGGTGATGATCACGACGAGAAGCCATGTCAGCCTAGTCAAAAACTAGGGGCCCGTCTTGGAATCGGGGAGGGGGGGTATAACTTTCCCAAATTTTATGATGGGAGAGGGGAGTCCGGCGACCAAACTGACAAGAGCCCCGCCTTGGCTTTCGACGGCCCTGATGATGATGAACTCACGACCTAGCGATTTTATTAACACTACATCAAAAAATGGGGATAGTCTTATTGATCTCCATGACCTTATTTAGAGCACTGGAGGTGCACCCTTCAAGAATGAAATCTCTAAAGAAGAGAATAAGACCTACTAACACAATCCCCTTTTTCAATGCCATACTTGCACCAATGCTTCCTCCCCTTGTTAACTATTAAAAAATAGTTTATTGCACTGAAATCTAGTGTTTAAAAGAACATCTTATCAAATTTCTATGCCTTTAATGGCATTGTTTTGCTCATATATCATAATATACCTTAAGTTTTTTTTTTTTTTTTAATATTTACAAAACAATACTTTTGAATTTTTTAATTAAGATATTTGATGAAAGCAAAAACTTTCAACTTTTAAGTAAGGAAGTAAACCTGGGCATATGATTTATCTAAATGAGTAGTTAAAATATTGTAAGGTATTAAAATAGAAAAATCATTGAAGTGTACGAAAATAAGTTCTTATATAAAATATGACGCAATTGTTTGGCTTCCTTCAACTTTCAAAAGTAAAAGAGAAGACAAAAAAAAAAACTTTTTTTTCCCTTCACTTTATGTACGTCCGACTATTCCAGGCTCCTTTAATTTTAGATGTGATTTGAATCATGTATGTACATTGAAATTGGTTAACCCTTGCATACTTATTATTTAAAAAAAGTTATTCACATGAAAATAACTTGAGACATGTTTTTATCTTAAAAAAATATTTAAAACATAATGTATGTTCATTGATGTTATATAATTAAATTTAAAATCCTTAAAATGTTTAAAATTAAAAAAAAAATCAGATTAAAATTTGCAAAAATCTAATTTATTTATTTTTTTAAATCCGATTTTTTTTATTTATTAAAATTAAAAAAAAAAAATCACGAACCCTTAGCACAACCTTCGTTGATTAATGTTCATTAAAAACTTCTTTCACCTGGGAAAATTAAGCAGTATTTTAACAAAATGTAGGAAAAGAGCACATTTTGACATGTTTTAATTTTTTTTAAGGTCATTTATCTTGGCGCAAAATTTTTTGTTACATGTTATTTTTTCATTTCATTGTCATGCATAAAATATTTTTATAAACTTTTAAATTTCTTTAAATTCGTTATTTTTTAATTTTCTCGAAAATTGTTCTAAATTTCTTCTCTAACGTGACAAATGGAATACTTATTTTCGCTTGTTGAAAAGTTGGGGAGAAATCTATTTTTCAGCTCAATTGTCAAAAAAAGGAATGTTAAAATAAAGGATCTTAATGCAAAGGGGCCTAAATCTGCCCTCGAGGGAGCCTTCTCAGTCATAATAATATTACAAGCACGTGGGCACTCCCCCTTGGCCATCGGATTGGATAACAAAGCCACTAAGCCAGCCAATCACACTCACCTTTCGCGCCGCTCTTTGCCGTCACGAGACCGTGTCCGTCCGACCTGCTATCGTCTGCCAAAATACCGATTCGATCCTCTTTATCCAGAAACCACCTCGTTCTGTACCCCGTCCCCTCCTTGCTATTTTGTCCCGACTTCTTTTCGGGTCCTCGACTGTCAATCACTTTGAGGTAGTTCCTCCCACTCGAGCTTCTTCCATTGGACAGAATGTGACGTCATCCACTCGAAAGGCGGAGCTCCTCTACGGGGCGATGCGGGGAGTACCATCTGTACTCTAGGTTTGTTCCTCAGCGAAAAGGCCACGAGGCTGTTAGACGTGAAAGAGGCAGCTTTTTTCGTCTGCTTCCCAACGACGTGTTCCACGATCTTTTGGGGTGTTTCGTAATACCTCCACCCCCTGGAATCGTGCCCAAACAGAGAAGTGAATGAGACCCCGTCTCTTGTCAACCCTCCCCCTTTTTGGGACTTCATGATGAAAGGACTAATTTTCTAAGAAGCTGATGAAGATTGGTCCCGTGAAAGGCAACAACTATAAGGTCGTTCTTCCAACGTTACCAATAGCGATAGCAATTGTTGACTTTCGTGTTAAAAAGAGCACCGGAAACGAACCACTGATGTGAACTAACCTACTTAGACTTAATTTATTGAATAAGGAAATGGAAGTATTATAGCATCCTGATGTTGCATTTTCGAACGACTTCAAAGAATCATCAACTACTTTAAAAAATATTAACTGAAGGTAAAATCATTTTTGTTGACAAACCTGAAGCAAGGAGATCTTAGTGTGAACATGAGTATATCATAAATGCAAATTCAACACATGTCATAATTTTAGTCGTTCAACTACCAATAATTAGTAAACCTTACACAAAAACTATTTAGCTAAATATGATTATAAGGCTGGTGTTGAAGATGAAATTCTCTCCCTAGATGTAATGTCTTTCTTCTTGCTCAATCTGCAAGCTTTATTTTGGAAAGTGAAACTTCAGCTAAAGATGTGATGGCTACTAGGAAAGTTTTCAATTCAGAAGAAAGTTATTAGCTATTTTACAAGTTGGCATTAGCAGTATCTGTGGAAGAAATAACCTGTCAAATCTGAGATATCAATAAGATTGTTGCCAAAGTAAAATTTGTTCCAGTACTTCAACCACAGTATCATTGTTTTATATTCGCTATGGAAGCTACTTAAATTTCATATTGAACGAGAAAGTAATGCAATAATGTATTATGAGGACCAGTGGTGCAATACTTCTTGTTGACCAGCGTTGAGATCACATAAGACACCTTTTGCAAATAGTTCTTGGGACATTGAAAGATACGACTTAGAAGATTTCGAAACTAGAAAGGATGGCAATAATGTAGTATGAGGTCTAGTACTGACAAACTTGCCTTCTTATTGACCAGCATCAAAGATTTCCTTATCAAGCACCTTTTACAAAACACTCTCCGGACAGAAGATACGATTTAGAATATATTTCAATTCTGGACTACGACGGACCGTCACGGTGTGTTTCCCGCGTCCCGGGTTAGCGTGAGAAGGGCCCTCGCGGGCCCTCTTCTTCTGCTCTGGAGTACGGCGTGAACTTTGGGGCAGCGGGCAGCTCGTACGGCAAGCCCCCCTACGGCCGCCTGATGATGTCCGTGATGAACCTGCTGCACGGGGAGCGGCCCGCGCCCCGGCCCCACCCCGCCCGGCCGCCCTACCCGCCCGCCTCCCACCAGCGGTCGCCCTTCGCCATCCAGGAGCTGCTCGGCCTCGGCAGCAACAACGACGACGCCGGCGGCGCGCCGCCGCCGCCTTCGCCGGCCGTCAGCTCCGCCGCGGCGGTGAGCCATCAGGCGCAGCCGCCCTACCAGCCGCCGCCGCCGCAGCCGCAGCCGCCTCCGCCGGCGCAGTGTTTCCCCGACCCCGGCCGCATGTACTTCGGGGCCGCGTTCATGCACGGCATGACGGCGCCCCCCATGCCCCCCATGATGGGGTTTGACAACGGACACCAGGCCCACCACTTCAGGACGGACGCTAACGGTGAGTGCCCTTAAATCGTATTTTTCGTAGTCGTTGACCCTCGATGACTCGTGGGGCGAAAACGCCAAAAAGCGCTTAAAAATATTTTTAAACCTCTTTCGCTTGTTTGTTTACACAGGCATGTTATTATGGAGTTTTTTCAATTTGTTTGGGTTCAGGGACCAAAGTTCGCAAGTTAATCCAGCTAATTCCTTTTCATTATCTTTCTGCAGATCACATTTATGACTAACTAATATTAATTTCTAAGAGGACATTCTTTTGTAGAGTGTTTTGAAAAAAATAACTTTGAATTCCCAAGTTTTCGGTGCTGATCAAAACCGATTTTTGGTTTTAGAATTTGATTACTCAATTTTTTCGTCCTATTACTATCGTTGGACACGGGGGAAATTAAATATACCTGCCTTTATTAATAAAAATATTATAGACTGCTTAAAAGCAATTTTTGTAAATTCTCGCTTACATTTATGGGTCTTCAACTTTCTAAAGTTTTCCTTCTGCTTTGTAGTGGACGAAGGGATCTAAAATTCCAGTTCTGATTGCCTAAGAGGTAGGCCTGTACAAATTTATTAGTCCTCAATTGGTTTAATATACGAAAAAAAAAATAATAAGCGCTTTTTTGGTGTTTTCGCCCCATTGTGCGACGTCCCGAGGGACCTTCTATAAAACCTTCAATATATTGGTATTTCAAGTTCTGGGAAGGTTTCACTGTCTTCTCAAGATTTAGGGACCCAACGAAAATTTCGAGATAAAAAAAGATTCGAGCTATCGAGAGTTGCCTATCAATGATTTTTTTTTGAACTTTGTTTCAACTCAAGAAGAACGGTTACAGCATTAAAATTTGCATATGTATTAGTGTTTAAATAATTGCATATTTGAAAACTAATGATTTTTTCCCCCACCGTTATTTGGCATGGCACTCCCTCTTCTGTTCATCAACCGGTGAAACGTTTATTACGCTTCAATAAGTTGTTTTCACTATAAATATAACCATTTTTTTTTTCTGTTTGATGCTTTTTTCTTTGAGATATGAGTGCAGTTCATAATTAGTACTTCTGTCATTTTGTCAGATTAGGGTGGTCTGACCAACGACTTTATAAGGTTTGAACAGTGAATGAAGATTCATACTCTGTTTCGCATTCGGAAATTCATAACATTGTTAAAATCTGTAGCGTCATTTGATAAACATCGAAAATAATATTTTTATTAGTGTGTAAATATTAAAGAAAAAATTAAGAAAACGTTTTTTGGTTCTGCTTCAGTTTTTTTTTTTTGGGGGGGGGGGGGGGGGGCTGCAGTAAAAAAAGTAAAAATTCAGTGAATGAACTGCCCCAACCAGCGGACAAAACCAACATGTTCTTATTGTTTTCCTTTTCGAATCGTTCAAGAAAGAAGTTGTTGCTGCCTTTTCATCAATGAAATACGTTTTGAAAGTTTATTTTTTAAAATGAATTACTAATTGTTCATCTACTAGGATGGGGGGGGGGGGGGACTTGTTTACTCGATAATATACCCTAATGTTAGATGAAAAAATAGTCAAACAAGTCAATTATTTTTCTAAATGGCACGCAACCAGAGGTAAAGAAAGGGGGGATTATTCATAGGAGAACAATTGGTCACGAGCCATATAATGACCCATTGCATGCCAATGATAAAGACCGTTATTGATCAAATATGTATGTAATCTCATCTCACCTCCCCCACTCAACAGAAACAAATTCTAGTTGCTCAACTTACCATTAAGATAAATTCTTTGAATTATTGCTCAAGGGAGCACTTGCTATAGAAATTTATTACTTTGTAGTTGAAATCAAACTATACCGAATGTTTATTAGTTACCTTATTTTTTAATGCCCAATTTATGATACTGTTCCAAAATTGAATTTTAAGCTTACTTTATCACAGTTGAGTACAATAACCGCATCATTTTCATTTCCGTTATTGACAAAAAAAAAAAAAAAAAATCTTTCGTGTATTTACATTTACTCCGGTAAACATTGTGCAACGTTAAAGCTTTTAGTTGTAATACTAGAATAAAAATACGTAAAATCATTGTTGACAACAGGTTTACCTCCTTATCTAGGTCCACTTCGTATGTTATTAATCGTTTGTATTTTGCTAATCGGAATTTTTGCTATTTTTAGTTTAACGTAGCAATCAGTAAATGCGTTTGCGTGTTATGACCATACTGAACGCATATTTTTCTACTTCTCACATCTTTCATTCTGACTGCAACCCACAAATATAATAATTGATTAAAAATTTATGGTATTCGGTCATCCAGCGGCAGTAACATAATACTCAGGTTTTTCTTGCATCTTATAACTATATTGCCGTGAAGAATGAGTTTCGCTATAGACTCTGATGAAACTCTTAACTCTATATATTTTGCAACCAAAAATTTTGTAATTTTTGTAAAATTTTACCATTTTTACAACTTTAACATTGTGTTTGCGGTAACAATCCTTTGTAATTTTGTTACAATGCATAGTTTTTTTCTGTAATGAAAAAAAAGTGTTTATTTACGAATGCGTTTCACTTTTTAGCCGGATTTTTGTTTATCCGGATTGTCTTTGATCCCAGTTAGTCCGGATAAATGAGGTTGAACTGCATGTAACTTCAATACACTAAAACTATTGCATTGGTGGTTGCGCTATATGAAATTTTCGCTGCGTGTATATTTTACTATATTTAAATTCTTAAGGTTTCCTTAGTTCAATATCTAGCCCTGACTACTATCCAGGGGTGGATGCAAGGGGAGGGTCATGACCCCCCCCCCCTTCCCAACCATCAACAAGAGTATCCGTCCACATTGTGTTCAAACATTTTATCAACAAAATGTATAAACGATTTCAGTAGTTTTTTTTTTCTTCAATTAATTAATTATTTTTAAAAGTAAATATTATAAATACAGTAGTACCTCCTGTAAGGGACACCTCTATTTAAGGGACATTTTTTCTGGTTCCAGTCCCTTTAAATTGGGACCTCCATGTATTTGCCTCTGAATAAGGGACACTCTATTTAAGGGACAGTTAAAGAGAAAACTTACAACAACTAACGTATAAATGCATCATAAAAAGTATTGAACTTACTGGCATTTAAGAATCTAAAGCTCAACTGATCAAAGTTTGACAATAACGTGTACAAATATATAACTGTTGTGAAATTCTTGCCAAAATTTGCATGCATGTTTTCTCCACTTAGTATTTTTTTCAAATAGGCTAACAGCCAAAGGATAATCAACGGCCTATGAATAGCTTCGTGTAAAAAACTTGAAATGTGGACACTGATTGAAATTTATATCGTATTAAATTTTAAATTCTATGAAATCGAACAAGTTCATATACATTCATGTTCAGTCATGGAATTACTACAGAATAATTCCTGTATGTTACGAAACTATAGCATTACCAATTTTTTTTATTAAATTTTAATTATTATAAGAATAGCATTTGAAATTTAATTACGTTTAAATTTCATTCAATTTCTAAATTATTTTTAGCATTTCATCTTAAATGCTATGTTTAGTGCGAAATTATGCGGAGTTAATATAATGCATGCACCATTTCATATACCTCCGAAGAAGGGACACCTCTATTTAAGGGACATAATTTCCGGTCCCCTTAGTGTCCCTTATTGAGAGGTTCTACTGTACTACTTCTTTTCAATGTTAAATTAAGTTTTAGTATTTATGCCCTATCAAGTGCCTTATTCCAGGCCGATTATGTACTTTATATTGACACCCAAGCAGTTTTAGATGTTTCGCACCCTAAACCGTAAGTTCATTGTGTGTGGTGGTGGTGGGGGGGGGGGGGTTCATTCTTCAGCATGACCACCTCTAAAGTGGTAGTCTGCATTCGCCCCCGGTGGCATTCTAATTAAACGATTTGTATCAATATATGCTTTAACATATCCACCAAGCTTTATAGAAAGATCAGTTTTGTTAACTCTTAGTAGCCTGATTTACGAAAGTGATTTATTTTTAATATTACTGTGTTTGCTTGAGGGTCTAGATGAAGGGAAAAATAGCTAAAAAAATCACAATATTTATTTTACAATATTTACAATACACAATATTTTGTATTCAACAAAACTTTTAGTAAAATGTGTTTACTTGTTCACTTTGCCGCGCGAGTAATATGTCATAGATAAAATAAAACAATAATGACATTTGATTTTTTTTTTTTTTAATTTCGTTGGAAAGAATATTATACAACAGTAAAATAAGTACAGCCAACCAATAAAAAAAAAACTAATAGTAATGTGAACATTCGGTTTAAAAGATTGGTATCAAAAAAGATTGGTATCAAAACTGAAACTCTAGGTTATTAAGGGTTAAACTCACAATTAGTTCTGATTTTTTATTCGGTAATTCAAGTGTATTCATGATTCGTGCAACCCAGAAAGTAACAATGGACTTCTAACGTAAATAAAGGTTCGATGCGTAGTATTTGATTTCTTGAGAATGTTTTGCCAAAATCTGAAGCTGTGTGTGTTTCACTAAATATCATATACTTATTTTTACTATCTTTGATAGAAAATACAAAATTTAGTGTATTATGACTTTATTTCGTACTTCGGAGTTTAATTACTGAAACCAAAAATGTTTATACCCCTAAACATAGTATATACCTGTTAAATATTACGTAGTTTTATGTTTGATCGGTCTGATCGATGCCTATTTCCCTGCTTTCGAAAACCTAAGCAAGCTTAAGAATGATTGAGTATTTTGGTGTATTGTAATTGAATCGCACACTTTTTTTAACCTGTCATCTTTTGTTCGTGGTTGGTTTTTAGTGAACCAAAATTAGTTACAAGTTATGATTGCGGTTACAATGCGTCTGATCATATAGTTTGGTCTATGTAAGCTCGCATAATTCGTAGAAATTCTCGGTGATAAGGGTGCGGGGCACGAAAATATTATTAATGTGAAGTTTTTCTGTTGAAGAAACTTCCTAGTAAAACAATCCTTCTTTTTAAATTAAAAACACAGGAGAGAGTGAAGTAATAATAGATATGCGGTTATAATCAGAGACAACAAGGGAAAAAAAAAGAAAAGAAAACACGCACACGCACAGCTTATGAAGAGAACTTTAAACACAGGGTTTTTTCAATAACTTCTTTATAAAAGACAGGCGAAAATCTCATTTCAAGATACATTCTAGTCATTGAACATTTTAAAATTATTTGACTTAGATAGTTTTCAATGTCGCTCATTTCCCGTTTCTCATTAAAAATCTAGAAATAGGCGTTCGATTAAAGTGAAGCCGTACCCCCTCTGCCTTAAAATCGAGTAGCATTGCTACTCGGGATCGGGTTCCCGAGTGGTGTAAGTAACAACAACAATTGAAAAGAGTGCTAACAGATAATTTAGTAACATCTCAGGGCAAAAAAAATAGCAAAAAGATTTTTCTTATACATGAATTAGTACTCCCTATCCCTTCTCGACTCTGAAATACAGCTTTTGAATGCTTTACAGTTGGTACAGTTGGGGGGGGGGGGAATAAGGGCAATATGGTTTTCAATTTTTAAATAATTAGTGGAATGACTGCGAGAGATAGATGTTATACATCTTACGTTACAGAAATGTATGCAGTAAAATACCATTACGTATTGCTTTTAAATGATGAGAAAATAATTTCATTGCAAATTATATTTTACGTTATATAATTTCCAATGCCCCCAAAATTAAATAAAATCTGTCGAAATATTTCTTTTTGTTTTGTTTTATGTGGCGGATTTGATCAGAACGTTCTCACTGCACCCGTTCTTTCCTCTCATCACATTAAATTTTTTAATTCTTATTACTATTTTTTTTTAAGATAAGCTTAATTCTGCAAGATTTAACTTTTGCTTTGTGGGGAATTTGAGAGATAAATTTGTGTTAGCTCTGATGAAGTAAATATGAATCTGGTATTTTTAAGTTATCGGCGCGAAAAAATGTTAGTATAAAGCAGGTCCGTAACCAGACTTGTGTTTTGGGAAAAGTTTTACCAACACATTTCTCACGAAGTCGATAGTATGTTTCATATAATTCGACTTTATTCGTATATTTTATTGGATTTGATTACAGTAGATTATTTAAATGCGGGGATGCTACTTTAAGCAGTGGCGACACAACAGGGGGCGGGGCGGGGGCGGTCCACTCCGGGTATCTTTTAGACTACAAATTTGAAAATTTTCAGGGGATAAACCCTCGGACCCACTACTTTTATTTCAATTTTGTACATTAGCCCACCTAAAATTTCGTTCTATGATCCAAATGTAGTTGTTTATTAAAATTGCATGAATTTCATGTTTACATAAAATCTTTGTTTTCCCTTTGCGTCTGTAGGTTGGGGGGGGGGGGGGGGTTGACACCATATATTACGGCCCCGGGTGTCACCCATACTAGGTACGCCACTGCTTTAAGGGCATTAATATGAGCAAATGTAAAAGATGATGTGTCTTATCCGACTGCGTTCGAAGACATTTTTTTGAAAAATAACCTGGACATTATTTTAAATGTTATTTTTTAACTACATATATTTCAAAACTATGAAAGAAATGTAAAAACAAGCTTTTAAAATATTATTTTTTTAAAAAAATGGACAAATTTGAAGAAAAATAGCGAAAAAACGTGTCTTACGCTAACAGCTATGGACAAAATTTGGTTCTAATCACACACAAACTCTTGTAGTAATACATTTGTATGACATTAATGTGTGTTTTGCTCTAAAAGTTTTATTATTTTTTAAAAACGTACTGAAATATAGCCAAACAAAGTTCCTATTCTGGTATTTTTTCGTAAACAAACGCATTTGTTTAAAATTATCTGCATGAAAATATTACTTAATAATGAAATTCAGCTTAGCTTTTAGAGGAAAACATCAAGCATATTACAGAAAACTATCTCAGAAAATTTCACGTCAATACTCGAATAACTTTTTGAGATATCATTGTTACAGTGGATAGCTTTCTTCAAAAATATCGTTCTTCAGAAAAACGCGTTTAAATGCAACTTCCGGTCTGGAGTTCAGTGTACGACTCTGTAATAATACAGCTATAACTCCAGTTGTAATTCACGTAGAGTAAAAAATAAGAGTTTTGGAAAGCTTATAAATCAGACTACAAAATGAAATCATAAAAACAATTACGAATATTTCATCGAAAATGTCGATTTTAACGCAGTCGGATACCTTAAATGAAGAATAAAGTCTGATGTGTATATTACAGAACTTCACCCTTGTTAAATATTAGAAACACACACACAAGAAAAAAAAAAAAAAGAAGAAGAAGGAAAATGATGCATGTACTTATGTACTCACTTTTGAAGAAATATTTGGTAAATTCATATTTTTTGACATGGTTAAAAAATATATAAAATAGGGAGTTTGGCACTTTTAGATTTCAAGAATATTGATGTTTTTGTTAGCATCAGGTATTCAAAATCTGAAGGAAAACGCTGTATTTTTTGTGTGAGAAATGATTTTCACAATGGAGTCGTTTCCGAAATTTTAAAAGCATTTTTTTCTGAAAGAGCATGCTTAAAAACATAGGATTTGACCATTTTTAAATAATTTGACAAAGTTTAATATTTTTAACAAATTATTTTAATCGGTGCGCAGATTCAACTTTATTTTTTCTGCTTCTGCGCATGACATGACAAGTGATGGAATCCCATTCACTGATACCATTAGCGCAGAACGCAGTAATTAATTCGTTTCTTTACACACATGTACTGGCAACGATATGATTGATTTATATTTCATTCGCTTCTTATCATGTCGTGGAAACGCGGTAGACAGCAAGCGTAAGCATTCAGCTTGCCAGTGGTGTAGCGTGCCAAAATTCATCACTTTTGACGTCATAAAGACCACGTCTTACTTACAAAATCGATCATTCAAAAAATTAATTAAAAGCTAAACGTTTTGAAAAGAAAATTTTTTCCTCGCTCCATGTTTTTTTTTTTGCTCATTCCATCAACTTTAGTGGACTAAAAGTAGTACTTTTGACACATGGAAACAACCACATTACTACAAAAAAAAAAAAAAAAAAAAAAAAACTTCAGATTAAAACATTGAGTTTGTACAATTTGCCAATAGTAATACATTAATTTTAAAATGAAATTGAAAAACTTAATAATAGAACGGTAATAATAAATTTCTCAACAAAAACAAATTTTAATGAAAATCATGTTTTAGAATAGTTTTGGAAAATATCGGAGGAGGTTTGAACCCCTCAAAACCTACCCCTCAAATACGGCCACGATATAAAGGTATTTAAAGAATTTATTTAAAATCTAATAATAATAATAATAATAATAATAATTTTTTAACTTGTTTATTTGAAATCAATTTTTTGTGCAGAGTTTAGTTAACAATAGTTTAATATAAAAAAAGAAGAAAAGATTAGATAGTATAGTTTTAGATTAGGAATAAAATCAGCGTTTAAAGAGTTTTGATTCATGCCCAGTAGTTTTAATGGATTTTTATCTCATTTTTTATCATATTTGTTTACTCTAAATTCAAGTGATTCCATTACCGCAAACTATAGGAACTAGAAGTATTACTATAATTTTGAAGACTGATTAACTCATCTTCCTCAAAATGACTTGTACTTTTAACTTGCGAAAGTTTAGCAAATAATTCAAATGTGCCAAAGCTTAATTTAATCAATCAAGCATTACTAAATTTACATCAGTTTCTCCTGGTTATACTATACTACATGTTTTTGTATGTCAAACCTTAGTCCTTGTTCATAATTTTGCATTTCTATTAGTGCGATCGTAAGTTTAAAGACAGGAAATTTAATGTATTCATTTATTTTACTTAGTTTTGTTTCGTTTCTAATTATGGCGAGAAATTAGAACATAATTAAAAAATATATATCTGTACTAAAAAAGTCAACTGTTGTAAACATTTAATTTTTCAGAAGCTAGATTCGAGCAATTTTTAACATGATTTTAATTTCTCAATTCTGTACTCTATAAAAGCTATGCATATACGCAAAATGTATGAGCAGTTCTTAGTTTGTAAACTTTTGTGGTAAAAAATTGTTTGAAGCGAGACACGGAGCAATTCAGCGTTTGCTACTTGCAACAGTAATAACTATCAAAGTCAGTCAATGTAAATATTTTTTGAAATGCATAAAAATAGTCTGCCACTTATTTTTTAATGGGATAACTAAAATATATTTTTTGAAAGATGATGAAAAATGCATACTTTTTTATGGGGGCATTACTATTAAATGACATTAACAATGAAATTATAAGGGTACTAAATGACATTAACAATGAAATTACACTGATAAACAAATTTTTTTTCTTGGGAATATTTAGCAAATTTAAATGGCCGTGCCACGAAGAAAATATTCATAAAAAAAGCGAATTTGGTTCTTATTTCGGAGATCTCCTCACTTAAATGTATCAAAAAAGCTACCTTTTTTTGGCTTTTAAAGTGTCGCAAACTGAATTTTATCGTGGATTTGAAATAAATAATTGATTTGCATAGCAGTTTATAGCCTTTAAAAAGGACCTTTTCCAGGCGTTTGTAAATGTAAGGCAAATGTACGGTAAAATTGAGGCGTACTCACAGAAAATAGGACGTTAATTAAAATTTCCAATAAAAATATTTTGAATACCAAATTGGTGAATAAAAGTTCCCCCAAATGCAGTTTTAGACTATTTTTGCTAGATTAAGGGAGAAAGAGGTCATGATCCCTCCCCCCTCCTGGATTCGCGCGTAATGAAATTAAACTTAAAATGTCTTAAAATTAATGTTACTTGTATTGAATTACGTTGATTTTCAAAAGAAAAATTTGCGCTGATGAAAACTAGAAGTAATTTCTATTCTTCTAGTAAGCAATGATTAATGACGAATATTGGTTCATTAAGGAGAACTTCCCGAACTAAAATGTAAATACAAACAGGTACAAATGTACTTGATTTATACAATTAAAGTGTGTCCAGATGTGCAGAATGTACACCAATACACTTAAAACTGCGGGTTGCATATGCATAATATAACACTTTTTAGGATGGAAAGTTGTAGCACCCCAGCCAGTATGGCGGCCCTAGATCTTGCGGGCCCCTGGGTGAAAACTTTTTGAGGGGCCCTCAATGAAAAAATATTAACGGTTGTATGAATTACAGGGATGTCCATCGCAAGAGTGATTCCCCCCCCCCCCTCAAGAACAAGATCTCTCAAAAAAGCGCGGGAAAAATCATGAAGAACAGCCCTTAAAAATTTCAACGACTCAGTTTCAGCCAAACCATCTGCCTGATGGGCACACCTTTTAATTATAAATAAATCGAATGCATGTTAATATAACTTAATTCTAATTTTTTTCTAATTAAAATTAACAAAGCATTTTTTTCTCAATACCATCCCACATACATATTATTATTTTAAAAAAAGCAACACTATGTATAGTTCAAGAAAGAATGCTGCGAATTTGAACCAATTTGAAGTTTGATTGTTTATGGGAGCGCAAAAATCAAATTTGAAAACGCAAATAAAGAGTTTATTCATCCATAATTTGCCTGCGTAATGTTGCTGGGTCATTCCAACGAAAATGTCAACCTATAGGCAAAAATCAGTTTTGCTTTATCCTCTTCCCAATAATGTTAACATTGGAACTACTGTGCAGAAATGAAAATCAAAAAGTTCCTGGAAGAAGCCTTCTTTAAAAAAAAAAACAATCATTACACTTGCTTTTGTTTTCGTAAAGAAGATTACATTTCTTGATAGTTTTTCTGGGAAAAAAGAAGTTCCGCTTATCAGTGATTTAAAAATGAAAGTGTGTTATAAAGACCCACGATAGAAGTAAAACTTTTATATTTTCTTCTTTTTTACATTCTCAATTGCCATTTCCACCCATACGTTTTGTCTCACGCTAAGCTCTTGTTCTTTCTGCGTCTGACTTAGGCATATTCACTACAAGATTGTATATTTTAATGAAGAACATATATTATAAGCAGTGAGAAAACTAAACATTACCCGCTTTTTAATTGTAGCCAAAAGCAATTAAAAAAAATAATAATAATGAAGTCAATTTTGGTAGTAAAAGTGAGCGAACAAAAAATCAAGGCTAACCCTTAGTGATAAAGATTACGCTCTTGAACTGCTGACTTCACTTAAATACAAGAAATCCCTCGAAAATCTGCATTATTTGAAACGTTTTAAAGTGACCAAAATCCACAAATATATGATTACTTAAGCCTGGAAATTAAATTGTTAATTTTATTTAAAAAAATAAATTTACAAAAACTATCGTTTTTCATTATTTTTGGCAATAATTAAAACAACTACGTCATTTCCGTCACACAAAAAGGTTGGGGATCAAAAATTCAAAGCTCTCGCATAAAAATTGCATTTCAAAACACAGGAGGAAAAAAAAAATGCACAAAGCCAATTAAAAAGCCTTTAGTTAATCCATGTTGAAAATTTGTTAAAATAAGTGTTACTTTTAAGACAAAGTATCAGTGCTTACTTTAATTAATATTTAGTCACGTAACGGTCTAAAAAAACTAAACGAGGGTCTTCACCTATAGTCCAGTCAATGAGTGTTCAAAACAGGGGTGTAGCGTGCATGGAATATGCGATAATTTTTGACTTCAGAATATTGTTAGGAATAGTTAGTAAGTGAACATACTAAAAGTCCCCAACCCTGGGGGGGGGGGGGGGGTGAGCTAAAGGTGGGAGGGAGGGGGGGAAGAAAAATTTTGGGGGTTTTTCGAAAAATGTTGGAAACAGTGGAAAAAATTGCGTTTAAAAATAAAAATTCAAGCTAAATAAACTTACTATGAAACTGTTCTCTCTACACATATTTGTCAAATTTCCAATAATTTTCCTTGTATGTGTTTATGAAAAATCGATGATTTTCGGAAAAATTCTCTCTTTTTGTCGAACATTTACTCCTAGTGCCTCCCCAGGATCAGTATTCACGAAAATTATCAACAAAGTTGTAGAGCTTTAAAATTTCCTTCAATTTGATATGCTACTTTATTATATTTTATTCAACGAATCAAAATTACAGATTTTCAAACACCTCACCTTTCATTGTAAAAAATGGAACACTTGCCATTTAAAAATTTCAAACAGACTCGAAAGGATTGCGCACTTCCTCTTTCTTCAATGGATTCGACAATCCTGATGGACAATAAAGAAGTATTTGTGGATTACTACAACACAATTGATGTTTAAGGGTTGGGGGGGGGGGGAGTGGTAAAATTGTGACTTTTTGATAAGGGGGAGGGGAAGAGTAAGAAGCGTGACATCAAGCATTTTTCAATACGAATATGTTTATAAAAATTAGTTTATAAAATGTACTTTGTGACAATTGGGGAGGGGGAGGGGGTCAAAAATGTTGAGAAAAAAATGTAACATCATTTACCGACAGCCCCTTACTAAGATTTGCAGAACTAAGTATATGCAATATGAATTAGCTCCATACCCATTGCATTATTTAACGAAAATGAACTGAGGAAGTGGAGAAAGCCAGCACTTAATCATTAAGAAATTTGTTAGAACTAATTAATTAGTAAATATACTGAAAGTCATCAACCCTGGGAAGGAGGGGAGTTAAAGGTGGGAAGGGGAACCCAAATTTTGTGGTTTTCGATTATATCTCGGAAACGGCAGGAAAAATGTGTTCCGAATAAAAGTAAAAGTTAACTAAATTCATTGTGAAATTGTTTTCATACATATATGTCACATTTCCAGTGTTATTTTAGGTACACGTTCTTGAAAACCAATACTTTTCGAGGAAAAAATTATCTCCTTCTTTTGTCGCAGAGCGTCTGTGCCAAGCAGGCGCTCATAGGATCTTGTGCAGCAATCATGTGACATTTACCCTGACAGTTTTATGTGTCTTGAAATTCCACCGGTTGGACACTTAAACTGCAGATTCAAACCTGATACCAAAGAAATACGAAGCCTATGCCCAATCACAGCGACACCCAGCTGACAAGCAATCCAAAACTCTGAAGCATGTACTCAATTTCGTCACTCTTATTGAAATGAATATGTGACGCTATAGCAGAATAATGAAAATTTTAACAATAGAAATAAGGAAAATGTAGCTGACCGGCAGCACCTTTTTGTAATTATAGTTTTTACCACATAATTACTAATCATATTTTGAAAGTGCTTATATGAAATATGTATTGACAGTAATTAGAAAATGAAAATATCATCTTTAAGGGGACATCTTGGTTCTATTCTGAGGCGGAAGGGTCATATCACCAGCAGTGGAAAAGTTGTTCTTAGAAATTGGTAATGTATTGATGTCATCGTCGTCCCCTTCGTCCTGGATAAATATATTGAATCCGTTGTTGCAACTGCCCTTGCAATGCAAGCTTGCGACAGTGTAGTCTAATGATGATTTTCTACAAGTGACCTCCTGGTCACTTGCAGAAAAGCAATCTGTCAAAATCATCTTCAAGATTCCGTCAGGAGCAACATCCGATTCCGAGTTTCAGCACGAGTTGGTCATTCCTCCTTTCCCAAACCCCCAATACGGTACTTCACCATTAAGTTCCTAGCTACAGGTTAACTTGGTGGAACGGAAGAGTTGGAGATCAGTCTTGATGTTAGCAGCTACTTTGATAAATGATCTGTAACGGAACTCATTGAGGGATTTTTCTGTCGCTAGAGCACCATACCATGAGAGATACATATGACCCCAGCTGCCTCAATGGATTCAGGGGAAGAAGAACTATTGATATATACCTTCGATACATGTTGTATGATTTTAGATTTCTGGCAGAATATTTTGATCAGTTGAGGATTTGGCTATTAAGAGGACAACCAGGAGTACTTCCTCTCAAATGATAGCTACCGAAGAATTTTGACATCTGATGCGTCTTCGCAATATCAACGTCAACATCACCTAAAGCTCAGAGCGTATTTGTCTCGTTATTCAACAGCTTCATCATTAGCGGATTTGTCAGCTGACTTTTATTATGAAAGTTGAACAGAAACCTTCTTGTTTGATCGTCGTTTCAATTTTCTAACTGACGTTGATGTCCATATGGTTTATACAGTCGTCTCTTTTTGCCTAACAGTTTTGTGGACTATAGGTATCCTCAGTAACAACAAATTCAAATTTAATTAAATCAATGTCGTTATGAATTTCCTTAAACAGTATGTATAGTGCTGACTTTCCGCACGTCTTCCAGTCCACCAATTCATACTGCATATACGTAATTTTGAAATCTTCGCCCGATTCCCTGGTAAATGGCTGTCCATAAATAATGTCACACTTTTTTTTCAACATTTTTAACCCTCTACCTCCCCCTCCCTTCCTTTTGTCACAAAATTCGTTTTACAAGCTACTTTTCATAAACATATTCGTATTAAAAAATGCTTGTTGTCACACTTCTTACTTTTTCCTTCCCCCTTGTCACAAAGTCGCAATTTCGCACCCCCCCCCCCCCCCCCCCCACATCTTAAACATCGTTTGTGTTGTAGTAATCCACAAATACTTCGTTATTGTCCATCAGGATTGTCGAATTCATTGAAGAAAGAGGAAGTGCGCGATCCTTTCGAGTCAGTTTGAAATTTGTAAATGGCAAATGTTCCATTTTTTGCCATGAAAGTACGTGTTTGAAATTCTGTAACTTTTGATTGGTTGAATAAAATATAACAAAGTAGCATATCAAATTGAAGGAAATTTAAAGTACTACAACTTTGTCGTTGATAATTTTCATGAATACTGATCTTGAGGGGCACTAGGGAGCAAATGTTTGACAAAAAGAGAGAATTTTTCCGAAAATTATCGATTTTTTATAACATATACCCAGAAAATTACTGGAAATTTGACAAATATGTGTAGAAACAGTTTCAAAGTAAGTTTATTTAGCTTGAATTTTTATTTTAAACGCTTTTTTTCCACCGTTTCTGACACTTTTTCGAAAAACCCAAAATTTTCTTCCCCCTCCCTCCCACCTTTAGCTCACCCCCCAGGGTCGGGGACTTTTAGTATGTTTACTTACTAACTACCCCTAACAATATTCTGAAGTCAAAAATTATCGCATATTCCATGCACGCTACAAGTGTTCATTGACTGGACTAACCGTGACGAACGAACTTCCGAGTTGCGTTCCTCTTGGTTAACTTTGTCACACGTCATATTTTGAAAAAAATATTCATTTCTGTCACACTGTAAGAAAAATGACTATTCTTCTGCATGAAGAATAAAGTTAAGGAATGAAAATAACGCATTGCACTGCTCTTGCAGTAATATCTACCTTAGATACTAGTAATATCTATTTAGAGAAATTTAGAGCTGAATTTCATGTTGCAAATTCAAGGTTGCAAAAATGTTACGTTCGTCACACAATAGTAGTTTAGTTTTAAAAACCAGTTTATGTGATTTATACTGTGTTTTATTATTGCATGAATATTACACAAAAGTTATATTCTTTCACAAAATTCTGAAAAACCACAAGTTAATGATTATTAGACGTTTAAAACTCATGTTATGCAGCGAAAACTAGTCTCTGAATGTTACGTTCGTCACTATGGAATGACCCTGTTATATCTGTACCTCAAAGCCAGACAGACGTGAATCTAAAAATTGCGATTTTCCATTTCTTAGTGCATTGTGTAAGCCTATTCCGCATCGAGCTATGTGAAGTTTTTCCTTAAAAAATGTTTAAAAAAATCCTTTTCAATTTTTACTGGGGTAAAAAAAAAAAAAAAAAAAAAAAAAAAAAAAAACCCGCACGGTTTTGCCCGTAATAGAAAAAATTAAAGGATCTTTTGGTTCGCCTGTATATTTACAAATAATGTATGGTGAATTTTCTCGCCAATTGGCTTGTACCCATGTTACGGTTCCACGTTATGATAATTTCGGATCTCGTCAATTGGCTTGTGCCTATGTTACGGTTCCACGTTATGATAATTTCGTAATTTACTTGTCCATCTTATGATAATTTTGTTCTTAAAATTGGAATAGAAAATAAGCCATATCGAATTTTCGAAAAATCGCTTCGAGGTGCACACCCCCATGCTACAAACTATCTTTGTGCCAAATTTCATGAAAATCGGCCGAACGATCTAGGCGCTATGCGCGTCGCAGAGATCCTGACAGACAGACAGAGATCCGGACAGAGATCCTGACAGATAGAGAGACTTTCAGCTTTATTATTAGTAAAGATAAAGATGAAGATCACGCACTTTTTTCCGTGTCACAAAGTTTGTTGTCAAAACATGAACATAATCAATGATAGGCACATGACTAATAGTGAATTCTATTCCGTGAAGCATTTAACAAGCCAAGTTTTCGGTAATGATCAGTATTCTGCTGTGGTGTCAAAGGCTGATGTAATTACACCGTCATTTTGAATTGCGAAACTATGCACAGCAATTGACACCCATTTAGTCCGGCTGTGGCAGCGTGATTTAAGGAATTAAATGTGCTATATATAAGGTATTTAGGTTAGAGTTTAGAACAGGGATATGTTGGCGATATAATGAATTTAACAGATTTCCTACTTCCTGGCAACATTCTACAAATATATGGCAACCCTAAGCTCTTTGCTGTCATATTTGGTCAAAGCTGAAAACTAGTTTACTTAAGAGGTCACGGTACCTTTTGAACATTTTTTAAAAATTTATGTAATTTTTTTTTTTTTGAAACCATAACATGCACACTCATTTCGCAATAAATAATTTATTTTCACAATCTTAAAAATATTGCCCATATTTTTAAAAAATTCAAAACATTTAGAAAATTTTCAATTTTTTAAAATCTTTAAAGTTTTTTTGTTTTTGCAATTATTTAAGAAAAAGCTTTTTGCTAAGCAATCACAATAATCATCTCTAAAAATTTGTTCATTCATTTGCTTATATATGTATTAGAACATTTTCCGTGATTAATTATGTAAAAAATCGCAATTTTTTTAAAAAACAATTTTGTTTTTAAAGGTATAACATGCTGTAAACATTTGAGTAATTTATAAAATGCTTATCCAATGCACAGATTAGTTAAATATAGTATCCTGACTGCAAAAAGTATTACTTTAAAGCGGTATCTTTAACAGAAAAAAATCCTTAGGGATTCTAATGACATGAAAACACAACAAAAATGATCACCGAGAAAATGTGGTTTAAAGTTTTTCTTTTCCGTAAGAACACATAGCGAGCATGACCTAAAACTACTCACAACTTTTTAAAAGTTTGAACTAAAGCGATGAAACTTTTTCCCTGTGTTTGGAATAATTTAGTTTTGAAATAAGCAATAAACATTTTTTTGATCATTTTTTTGATGTACTGTAACCCCTTAACGATATATCACACATCATATTGTATTTTCAATTTACTTTTAAATAAAACAAGCCATTAAATAAGAATGAAAATTTCACTAAAGTGTTAAGCAGTTCGCGAAATTCACAAATTTAGTCATTTATGAACATTAAAACTCAAAATGATCCGTGCTAAATAAAACAAGTCATTAGTAGTGTTAAAAGTTCCATTAAAATGTTTAATTTTTTTCTACAAATAATTAAAACAACATTAAAATCCCAGTTAAAACGTAAAATTATTCACACGATAAATCTGATAAGATGACTTCCAATATACAAAGAATTAAACGATTCCATTTGTTAAAATAGGGGAGGTTTGCTCACCAACAACTGTTACTGGCGTTGTGTCACTATAAGAATTGCTCCTCTTTCGACCCAAACATAACATTGCCAAACATAAGGGGAACTTAAGCAGTTAGTTACCAAAGTAAGCCAGAGCCGAGGCAGAACTACATGCAAAATACAGACAATGATAACATACTGTTTAATACTCAAGCTTTGCCTTCAATTTGACGAGTTAAATCGCCCATTACTACGGACTCTCGCTGGCGTGCTAAATTTACTTTAGCTACCAGTTTGTTGGCACTCTCAGCTTCAGTGAGATGACACCAGTTTCCAGCTTGATTATTGTCTAATAGTCCAGACTGATGAGTACATAACAAGGACGAAACTGCAGTCTCTGGATGGCATTTCCAGGCTTGTCGGTATATTGCATAAGGTAACTTGTTCAGGGTCAAACGCCTTGTCATCTGAGCCGTATTACTGTTTTTCTATATCACCATTTGAATCAGATAATTATATTTTGTAGTAAATTGAGGATAAAACTCCTCAATGTTAATATTGAAAATTTTAATGTAACTTCTTGTCAGTCAGGTTTGGAAAATACTACTAAAAACGGCGGAGAAGATTAGAAATTACTTGCGCTTTTTCAAATTGCACGGAAACAAAAATGTATTCGTAAGCTTTTTTTCTTGGTTTAATTTGAACTGGAAATCTTCAATGGCCACATCTTTTTACGCAATTACTTTTGACTGATTTATTCTCAAACACTTATGCATCGCAAAAAACTGAGGATTATTTATTATTTAGTTTTTGGTAGGCTGAATTAAGTGTACAGTTTAAAAATTTGAAAAATTGTGAAATTGTAATAATGTGCCTCGATATATATATTGATTTTATTGTTTAAACTACACCACGCACCAGCTATGCTTTTTTTTTTATCCGTTCGCGTCGTATGTCGTTCTTTGCACCAGTATAGCAAGACAGAAAGCTTACCCCTTAAAAATCTTTTTATTAAAAAAAAAAAAAAGATTATAAATTTGCCCATTTTTACTTCCTTTTACAAAAAAGGAAGTATTGTATTCGCGAAAAAAATTTCACTCAAAATTCGACCTTAATTTTTATTTTGCTCACCCCCGAATTAATGTTGAGTTTTTTTTTTCCAACCCGATCACACGTGGATGAGTGCCTAAGAACGCATAGACACCCGAAATATCCCCTCCCCACGTATAACGCCCAATATTTTGACGACCCCCGAGTTAATTACAACGAATTTTCTCGTGACGTCCGTATGTACGTATGTATGTGCGTATGTATCTCGCATAACTCATAAACGAAATGTCCTAGAAAGTTGAAATTTGGTACGTAGACTCCTAGTGGGGCCTAGTTGTGCACCTTTCCTTTTGGTTGCATTCGGATGCTCTTAAGGGGGTCTTTTGCCATTTTTTTTGGGGGGGGGAATCATTGTTGATTTCGATGTAAACTCAAGTGGTGTTATAATTTGTCGGACACTTGGCGATGTATCGCCAGTCTTTTGGTTGCCTAGTTTTATCGCCAACTTGGCGACAAATTTGTCGATTTTTTTTAAATTTTAAATTTGGTTTCAATTTGGCCACTGTTGGTGATATTTGGAAAGTAAACAATTGAATCACATTAAAATTGTCAATATAGGGGAAATGACATTAAATTGGAGTAAAAGGAAGTCATGTGATGCACACATCAGCTCTTTTATTCACGAAAATTACATAAAATATGGATGTTTGTACAATATGCGTATTTATTTTTTATTTTTGCAATTTTTTTTTTGGCTTGAACTTTGTACCCCCTATCGAAAATATTACAGGCGCGAGAAATATCAGAGGAATGCTCAGCCAGTGATTTTGAATGGAGCAAGCAAAAAAGCCTTAGATTTAGTTTTTAAATTAATAATTATTAGTGTTTTCTTTAATATTTTTCCAAATTTTTGAGATGGGCCACCATTGTCGTTTGTTAGCGATAAGTTCAGTTAAATTTCCTGCTAAAGTTTTGTCGGTGTAGAATATTTTTTTAATTCAGAAACTAAAACTAAACTCAGTGGCGAGACAGCCGATGGGGGCCAATGCCAACTGTGCCCAACTCAGTTTACGAGACCGAGAGGTTTGGTGTGCAAGGTAGATGTTCAGGTTAGGTGTTCAACCGAATGCGAAGCCCCCAGGGTTTAGTTCCCAAGTGCGATTAGAACTTTTTTTTTTATCTACCAGCGAAATGAAAGGCTGAGTCGACCGTGGCCGACCCGAGAATTGAACCCGGGTCTAGGTCGTGGGAGCGCTACCACGGAGCTAGAAAATTTCTTGGAACCTCTTTTAGGTTGACGGACAAATATTATATTATCCGCTGGATAATTCTCAGAATTTTATATAAATGTTTTCGGTATAAATATTAATAACGTCACCTTTTAATTCTGGTATAAGACTGACACTGAAGAGCAAATAAGGCATAAGGTAAAGCACCAGTAGTGGACAGTGCTTCAGTAGTGGTCACTTCAAGTTCACTTATATACTTTGAAAAAAGAAATGAATATTAATAATGTGATTCTTTTTTTGTTGGTACTTAATGTAACTATCATGTTGAATCACTTTTAGTCATCAGTTAATTGAATTTAAAATAAGTAATGTCAATAGGGAAGTATTCGATTTTCTAATTTTATTTTTATATGATAGAGTAACATACATGGACATCATCTGCAAAAAAAATTTTACGATACGACTAATACTTTTTTTTAAATAATTTTTTAAAGTTCACGCGCGAGTGACGTCATTTGCTTGTAAGTCCTTTGACTGACGTCACTGCCGCGCTGCGAGGCGGCGGGGTTGGCTAGGACAAAGAAGTGCTTGGCGATCTTTGGGGGAAGGCGCGGGAAAACAAGAGCCTTCTAACAGCAGCGCGCATAAAAGGCTAGTGAAAATCCTTTGCTGTCTGTAGGGTTTAATGCATTCTGCGATTGTTTATAATTTGATTTTCTTTGTCATGGCTGGTAGAATCAATTACAAGTATTGCTTCGTTCCTGGATGCGTATCTACATCTAAAAAAACTCCTCACAAGCGATTTGTTATTGTTCCGTCCCAGCAGGATCTTCGAAAGAAGTGTTTTCAAGTGTGTTTATTAATTAAAATTTGAAAATGAAAATTTGCACTGCATTTTAATTAAAAACTATGTCAAGTGAGAAATACAGTTTGAAATATATGTTCACAACTGTTCGTAAATAAATGTTTAATAAGCATTTGAGATATTTTTTAAAAAATGCAAGTAAACAAAGGAATTTAAACCCTGCACAATAAACTTAAATAGAAAGTAATAGATGCATTACTATTTCCATTTTAATAACAGTGCAAAAACTATTAATACTTTCTTTTTAACATTTTAACTATCTGCAAAGTTTAACTACTACAAATTGATAATTTAAAAATACATTTTCAGTTTATCACCAGAAGCGTTTCTATATATATAAGACCTTTCTCACATGCAAAAAGGTACTTATTTTATGAAATGAACACCATTTTCAAATTTATTATTTTTATCAAAAGAGCAAAAAAATATATTTTTCCTTTTTTTGCTAAGTTGCACAAAAACTCAAGGATAATTAACATGTATTAATGGATTTAAAACAATTTTCCACAAAAAAAAGCAGATCAACTTTTATTGAAAACAAAGCGAAAAAATTTCATGCAAAAACTACTCTAAAACTTAGTACTGGAATCACTTGCAGTAGGGTTGTTACAAAATGCGCGCCTCATTAAAAGCCGCCAAGTAAGAACTGGAATAGCGCTCTTACATTGTAATTTATATATTCAGATAAAAAAACCATCGACACACAAATGGAAATGATCAATCTTGATAAGGGAAACTAATGCGAATAATATGAACTGCAAATATAGACGGATATGTACGTACAATTTTAAAGACTAACAATGGTGAAACTTTGTTGTTTCACTCCCCGTACTTCTAGGACATTAAATCTCTCGTCCTTTCGAAAAAAGTCAAACACCATGAATGACTTTACTTGAGGAAGGTTATTGGATTGACCTTTCGTGAATCCTAGCTCCATGATGGAAAAAATGCTGGTTAAAGGCTTTAAAAAGGCTGAAAACGACAGTGCTATTCACCTCCTGGTAGGCGCAACACGGCATGGAAATGGAGCTCTGATCGGAACAGGGAAATGACGTCAGTTGCTGACGTTTTAGGCCACACCTCTTTTTTGCGCATCGCTCTTTAAAAAATTCATAAAAAATCAATCGTTGGTTTTAAAAATCCGGCCATGGTGAATTTTTGTGTTTTGTAAGCCTGTCAACAATGTGCAATAGTTAAAATTGGAATATTTGATAGGTTGATACTTCCCTATTATTCGGATGGGAGAATGTCAGATGGCCATTACTGAAATTTTCAGATTTTTAATTGGTCACTACTGGATCAATATTGAGGTTAGGAAAAAAATAGATAAAAATTTGAACAAATTGAAATTCTGGCATTTTTAGATATCGCTCATGGAGCTTCTAATTAATATTGTAGACCCACAGTTTAAAAATATACTTCACTATGGCCACTACTAGTGCGTTTTAAACCTTGAAGTGGCCACTACTGAAGCACGACTGTCCATTACTGGTGTTTTACCTTATATTTTTCACGAAACTTCTCTAATGACAACTGCCTTTCACTTTATCGAACCATAAAATTTTTTTTATCCTCCAAACAAGAGTAAAGCTTTGCCATTTTTTGTGGATATTTTTCATTACATTTATGAGTGGATGATTTAAGAGACGTCTTCTTGTACGCTTTCTTCAAGAGACGCCTCGTTCCGAACTAATTATAACGCTGCATTAATCTATTATGGATGACGAACGCAAGTACGTCCGTCGCGGCTACTTACAGGAAAGTGGGTCCATCCGATGGACACGATACCTCTCTTCTCACACGCATCGTTGTTCATAATTGAAAAGCAACATCAAAGGGACCCCGGGCCCCACCCACGATTAGCGTGATGAGCCCCAGAGCCCCTGGGGGACTTCAAAAGAGGGCGCCACAATTACCCTAAATGGCTGAGAGAGGGAGACGGACTGATGGGGCACGAGGTATCTGCGGGTTTTAATTAATATGACGCAATGTCTTCATTCCTGTGTTGTCCCTCTGAGCTTTTTGCAGTGTTGATGTTGTGTTTAGTGGTTACCACTCTCTGGTTTGAAGTGAGACACTCAAGGGACATAAAGTTCCAGTTTCGAATTCCTGCAAGCCCGTCATTTTGAGTTTTTCCAAGGAGGGAGGGGAGCAAAGGCCTTATACTCAATATAAATTATACCCAAACACGGTAAAAACCAAGCCCACTTACATATAACTACATTGTTTTCCCAAATAAGACAGAGAGGCATTCCGGATTGACTAAGCTCCGAAATTGGGCGAAAAGCAATCTCCGGATCCTGTAGCTTTGCCGGAATTGAGTGCAGAGGCAAACTAGATGTTTGCTTGCAGTTCTGCCATCAGCTTCGGCCATGTTTTCTCTTCTCTCTTGATGCCAAGCGATTACTATAAACATATGCAAGGTTCATTGACATAATCCTGATTTTTTCGAAAATATGACTCGATTTTACTGGGAAGGTTTATGATCTCGTCAGAAATATTCCAGGTTATTTTCAGGAAAGTCACTGAATCTGAGTTTCAGCTGGAAACCTTCCTGTGTTTTGTCAGATACGTTACTGGCAGAATTTAGACACATTAGCTTACCCATTACTTTCCAGGAGGGTTCTGAATTGTTTTTACAGCGTATTTATTTACATTTGTCTTTTTATTATGTATTTATACTTGTACCTACTTATCTATTTTTCTATATACATATATATTTCTACCTACCTATATATTTTTCTATATATCTATTCATGCTATATATCTATTTTTCTATATATTTATTTATTCTATCTATATATTTTTCTATATATCTATTTGTACTATATATCTATTTATGTATCTTTTTATTAAATTTTTAATTTATCTATCGATATCTATGTATAGGTGTATATCTATCTGCGTGAATGTGAAAGTAAAAGAAAACCTCCTCCATGAAAAACACTTCTCTACGCCACTGCTTCAAAACGGTTGGTTTCTTTAAAGCGTTGAAAGTGGGGAGGGGGGGGGGGAGAGAAAGTACTAAGAGAAACTGAAGAAATTTCCGCCAGAAAGTAAAGGGTTAAAAGTTTTAAAAAAACGTACTGCGGTCTCCTTTTTGATAAAACAACTTTCGATGTGCGACGAATTAAATGATTTCATTTGTTAAAATAGGGTTAACGAAAGCCAGTTCACTTTCCCGATAACAGTCATTTGCATTGATCGAATGTAAGAATGTTTCTCTTTTTTTCTACTCAAACATGAATGAACTCGTCCAAGGCCAAACGTCTTGTCATCAGAACCACACTTAAACAAACTTGTTGAACGACCAACCTTCAACAAAGTTGAAGGAAAATAATTTCATAATGTTCTGGTCGTTTAGAGGAGTGGTGGTTTTTACAGAAGTGATCTTTGGAGTTGGTTCGCAGTCCCTCTTATCATACGAAATATTTATGACATAAAACTTATTAAATAACGAAAGTGTATTACAAAAAGAAGTACTATAATAAATTAATATCGAATTTCAAAAATACAAATGACAGAGGGCACGATTTAATTTTAAACTGGTTTTTAACTGTTGCTTGACTAAAAAAAAAAAAACTTCCATTAATGTCATATGGTTACTAAAGCATCGTTTAAACATCACAAACGTGTCTTCAGCGCCACTTAAATATCCTATTTAATGTCTATGTCATTTTCCCCCCTAAAGAAACATTCTCGAAATTTGGAGCATATACGACACTGATCTACATTAGAAACCACACAGCGCAGGCTTTGAAAAAGAGCGAGAAATCATGGGTGTTCTATGCGGAGTAAATGGGTTCGACGACGGTGCAAAAATTCTCTTTTTGTTCGTCTCCTTTCCTACGTCACAGCACAGTATTCTCAGGGGTAGGGGGTCGCCTATTACGATTTTTCATTAGCCTGCGGAAATTTAATTACGCGAGGGGCAACACCTACGGACCCCTAATCGACACTCGCCGTTCTTTGTTCGAGGCGCACGACTTTTCAAATTAGGGGGACTAGCTTTGGAGCTCGGAAAAACCTATTGTGTACACTGCACACTATGGATGGGGCTTTCACGAGCTTGCGGATCCAACGGAACGATTCGTTGCAGTTGAAGTGAACAAGACGAAACGGGTCTGATGTCAGTTTGGTTGATTCGTAACAGAAAATTATTTTCTAAAATGCAGGGTCGGTAATAAATAAGTTCCCACTTCAGAGGGCTCCAGAATCCGTTTTATTCCTCTGAATGAGATGGAATTTGAACTACAGATAACTCAAACAGAAATTTTGTTTGTAAAATACAGGGTTTGCAATAAATAAGTTGTTCACTTCAGAGGGTTCTACAATCCGTTTTAATCACCTGAATGAGATGAAATTTAAATAACAAACAATCCAAACAGAAAATTATTTTTCTAAAGTATAGGGTTGTCAATAAATAAGTTGTCCACTTCAGAGGGCTCTAGATTTCGTACGGCTCTAAAATCCGTACTCTTCGTCGGAATGAGATGACATTTGAACTACTGTTAATTCAAATGATGTGCTTGATAGTTATTAAATAAAATATTTAGTTCAAAACCCCACCGATTGGTGACTCTGTACACACACACACAAAATACAATTAATGCGTTATAAATATTAAGCAATCAAAGGGGGGGGGGGGGAATCAAAATACACACTTCTAAATCCAACCCCCGGCGCCCTTTCTCTAATCGGAGAACCATTCTCTACCGCTGATCAGAGTGAGTCTGTAAAAATTTGAAAATCATCGCCCAAACGCGTTCCTTCAGAAGGCTGCGTTGCTGGTATCAGGGCCATATCGAGCAGTTTTATGATGCTTTTTTTAAGGTTATTTAATTTTAGCACACATTACATGGGTTTCTGTGTGCATCGCCACCAATCTGTGTGTGTTTTTTTTTTAAATCTTAAAAACCTTTTTTTTTTAATTATTATTAAAGCAAGCTTGTCAATAAAGCTAACGTACAAAAATGCAAAAAAAAAAAAGAAAAGAAAGATTTTTGCAGTTATTGCTCTCTACCTGCCCACGGCAGAGTAATTGCCCCATTGAAAAGCACCACTGTAATTAACTTCAATGTTTACAATAGCTGTGGAAGCACTAATCAAAAGCTGACACTGTTTTAGGTATACTAAAAAAAGAAGTAACATAATTAAATTTTAAGAAAGGGGGAAGGATCTTTGTAAAAATATGCATGGAAACCCATCTTTAAGTTAACAAATTTAGCAAGCAATTTAGAAATGGTTAATAAATCTTATGAACTAAATTGCATATTAAAATTGAGTAAATGTAGTCATGCTGAAGTAAAGTGTTCCAGAACTCTAAACAATATTTCATACTTCGTTAAAATTCCATTTTTTTCAATGAAAATTAAGTGATCAATTTGCACCCCAGAAATGCATTATCAGGAATCGCCCCTGGATCACTGTACGCATTTATACCTTAAAAAGAACATCTAAGTTCGTCGAGCGTTTCTGAATAAAATAATGAAATGCATGTCAATAATTCTTGATTACCTCTGATTCAACTTCAAACACTTTTCAAAATGAAAAAAAAAAAAAAAAAGATAAAAGAGTCGTCTTTATTAATCAGCCTGTTTCTAATAAACAAAAGATAATAACTGAAGAAAATAACCTTAACGAATTCAAAGGCTTTGACTGAAGGTAAAAAAAAAACAACTTTCACTTTCATCGAGCAAAAACGTGGCTTTCAATGATATTCCTATTAACGATACTTTTAACTTTTTTCCTGGAACTTTTGGATTAATTAAGAAAATTCTAATTAAGCAAATTCTTGTTTTCCGAACTAATAGTTTAATTAATTAATTGATGCTCTTCTTTATAATTAATTTCAAGGATCAATTTTTTTTCGGCTTTTAGAATGGCCATATTTTGTTTTTATTTTTGAGTAGTGCTCTTTTTAAAAAATAAATATATTTCTACCAGGCTACAGGAAATGTTATCGAATTTTTGTTAACGGAATTTAAATCTGATAAAATTAAAAATGCATGTCATCCCCCTCCCCCAATCAAAAGTTTCAAGTTCAAAAAAGAAAAAACTGACTCGATTATTCACATTTTAAGAACAAAAAAATTGACAGTTTTCTTTACATTTTAATCGAATCAGAATGGCTAACGAATCTCAGAATCTTTAATCATATTTGACTATGACAGCCTGATAACGATGAAGAAATTAGAGTTTTTTTTTTTTTTTTGTAATTAGCTAACGTCATGGAACGTTGATTTGAATTTATAGAATGAGGATCAGAGCGAGGGAGAGTTAAAAACTTGAAAACTTTGCTAGATCTGTCAGACCTTAAATTTGAGAAACAATATAAGTACCCTTCTATAGCTTTTGCACACATACAGTGGCTCCCAAAAGTGTTCGTAAACCTACGACTTTCAATGAAATAGTTGGTTAGAATTAATATTTCGGAATAGGTATTTAATTATAAGATCTATGATCAATTTTTAACAAAACTACATGAAAAGTTTTTAAAAAATATTAAAACTTAATTTTTTAAAAATCAAAAACCAAAAAGTGCCGAATATTTTATCTCACAAAAGTCTTCGTACACTTTATAAAATGTCTATATATTATTGAATAATTATTTTAACTTTTATTAATAATTAACTTTTTATTGAATTATTATTTAGTAGAATATCATGCAGTGTCAACAACACTTTTTAAACGTCTGGGAATAGATGTCATTCTTTTTTCTTTTTTCTTTTTTTTGCTCAATTTCTGAGTAGTGTTTTAATCACACTTCGAATCTTTCTGTTTCTAGCTCTATTTTCGTTTCAAAGCCGTATTTTCGTAATCTAGCCTCCAGATATCTCTAAATATGTTATATTAATTTCAAATCTTGGAGATTGAAGGGGTATTTTCTAAACTTTAGGACAATTACGAGGCACTAAACTTGATCTTGATAAAAGACAAAATTGTTCCCGATAACTAAATTTTTGGCTGAGAGTTTAAAATTGGTTTTTAAAATATTTAAATGAACAGCATGATTCATTGTTTTATCAAAAAATTTTAAACTACCAAGTCCTGATGCTGATATGCATTCTCATACAAGAACAACTTGACCGTCCCGATTAACTGGTCCAACTATGTTCTTAAGATTAAGTTCCTAATTTTTTCTTCTATTTACAATTATGCAACAATTTAACCAAAAATGTTGAATTTATTTTCTTGTGTAAGCAAGATATAATTCCAAAACGTTTTGAGCTTATTTATCATTGATTTTGCGACGAAAAACAGAAGCTTTCTGTTTTTCGCACGGCCAAGAAAATTTCTGCGGGAAGAGGTTAAGAATTATTTCCTTCCCGCAGAAAGAGGTTCCATTTAATTCAGCTAATCAGAGAACTTGGCGAACAATTTTTGGTCAAAATTAAATGTAAAATTTCCATTTAACTCTGCAGAAACTTTTACAGCACTCAAATGCGTATTTTTCATGAATGTAAATCTCTGATCACGCTTTGTCAAGTTTGCCGGTTGACCTTTTTTTACCTTGTTTTCGGTCCGATTTTTTTCTTTAAAGCATTTTATCAAACACTTTAGTATAGAATGGAATAAATTAACTTATTTAGAGACATTTCAGACCAATTTACCGTTACTGTAAGGAAAAAATTCAAATTTCGAATGGTATTTATGGTTTTTTACGAATACCAGCCATTTTAAAGTAATAAGCACAATATTAAGAAATAAATAAACAAAAAATTAAAGCCAAATGACTTTTAAGGGTCAACGCTATGCAAAAATAATAATTAAAAAAAAAAACGACATATCATAATTTTAATCATGAGTTTATTCTAAAATGACGATTACGAGTGTACTGTGATATTTGTGGCGTATTATTTCTCAGTCTCTTCATTTTTTTGACACATTTCAAAGAGAAGACCCGTCAATATTTTGAAAAACTGGGTTGTATTTAGAATGACATAGGAATAGTGATGTGGATCGGGTAAATACCCAGCGGGTAGGTAAATATTTTTTGGGTATTTACCCGAGGCCTGGGTAAATACCCAAAAACTGGGTATTTTACAAAAAAATGCAAAAGGTGAATGGGAATTTAAAAAAAAAATCTAAATATGAAATAATTGGTAAAATTGATATACATACATATGTATTACACAGTTATAATATTTTTTATAGAAAGACTTGATAAAATTACGCAAGAAACATATCGTGAACCAAAGAATCTTTCTTTTTAATGTAATAATTGGAGAAGTATAAGCAATTGAATGATGAACTTCAGGATTTCAAAATCATAATCTAGGTTAGTCATATCGAAAAAAAAAAAAAAAAAAGCATGAGGAATGTTTGGAAGAATAAACTGAGAAGTTATATGATGTTATTTATTTTATTGCTGTTTAAGTGATAACGTGGCAAATATAGATACAGTTTACACATTAATAAGCAAAAAAAAATTCAAAATATTGTTTTTTGTTCCCTTGCTCATTTGCGTTTGCTCCTCGGTACTTCATGATGAAAATTTATACAAACTATTTTTAATGCACGCAACTAGTGATGTAAGGTGGGAAGGTAAATATTTTTTGGGGTATTTGTCCGCGGGCAGGGTAAACCCCCTAGTAATTGCTCATTTTGCAAAAAAAAAAAAATTAGGTGGTATCAAAAGGTGATGATTTTCTTTTTAAAAAACGTAAACCGTAAAACATCTTCGAACATATTTTACTGAAAAAGGAATGATTAAGTATTTTTATGCTAACATTTATGTTGTACTGCATTTATTTTTAGTATTAAATTGCTTTGTTCTTTAAATTAAAATATTAAAACAGCTGTAACGTCTCTATTTTTTCTTACACTCAATACATATGCTTGAAATACAATAAAAAGAGAAAGTCAAAATATCAAAATGAACTAAGCGAACTAAGGACTATGTTATCTGCAGAATACGCCTGAACACTTGAACTAAGTTTGGAGGAGATTTCTGCAAAAGATACACGTGAATATATAGTAATAATAAGCGACATTTCTTTATATTTTGATGTCATGCAGGGACATATTACTGAGTTATAGAAGACTAGGACCTTAAAAAACTGATGTTTGCTTTTTTTTGTAGCCAGTTAAGCTTTTTACCTTTTATAGAATGGCTTTTTATATCTGAAATTTGGCTATCAACATTGATTAGGCATATCCAACACATTTACTGTGAATATCAAAGTGTACGAACACTTTTGGGAGCCACTGTATAAGGCCTGCATAATAAGTTTACATAAAAAGTCATTTATATTGATTTAGAGGGATAATAGTTTAAGGTGTATTGTGGACCTCAGGTGTATATAAATCCTTACATTCTTCCCAAATTTCTAATACAATAATTGTAACTTTCATTTCCTTCAAGTAATTAACAGCTCACAATGATAGAAATTTTAAGGGCGAAACAGTAGTCTCTTGATCTGATGATAGGGTTGTCGATATGTTACGTGTAGTTCTGCCCTAGCCCTGGCTTAAACGTGGTAACTTAATGATTAATATACAATATTTATCTGTATATGTGTGTGCGCGTCTATTTATTCTTTAAAATACTCCAGAGGTGATTAATTTTGCCGACACAAACAATCAGAGGAAACAATGCGAGATTGAATGCAAAATTAAGAGTCATTGTGACTTCCTAATTGGCCACCTGTAGTTTTGTATCTTCCAAAGCTACGAATCTTTATTTTGAACTGTTCAGATTGGCTGGATGGGAAAGGTTACTTTTGTTAGACAATGATGATTTCACTTGGTGTTTGTATAATTTTTCATAAAAAGTGTCTGTCCTTTTTCTTTTCTTTTTTACAAAAGTCATTCATTATTTCTGATTTTTTATAAACAGTTTTAAAACATTTTCATAGATTTTTAGTTCACTTAAAAGTTATAAACCATGATTAACAGTGGCAGGTCCGTTGTGATTGTCCCCTTTCTGTTACCGTCCCCTTACGCCATCACAAAGTTAACAATCCGTTATGTTTACTTTGCATAGCTAACCATCCGGTCACCATTGTCAGCAGAGTGGAGCAATAACTTTCTATTGCTTCTTTTGAAGTGAAATGCACGAAAAAATATAAAATGGTGCGAATTTAATGCACATGGTTCAAAATTACCCAAAATAACTGTTTTAAACGTACAGTTTTATTTACTGCCACAACCCCTCTTATGCATCTTGTTATACATGTTCCGCTGATCTTGCTTTATAACCGATGCTGACTGTATTTAGAAACACTTTGCAAGTTGATTCGCAATTTACTCGGTTTCTAAATTAGCAAAAACTGGAATGGAATGTCGTAAAAAGTGTGCTCGCATTCCTTCCCGAGAACAATAACTCATGCCAAAACAGGATCATTTTTGCGAACCATTTGCAACTACAACTTCCATCAGCGTCGGTTAATTCCAGTTTCTGTCTCTGACAGCCAAGACCGATTGACGCAATTAAGTCGTTCTCCGCAGCTTTGCCATTGTTGCTTAATTATTCGCATTGTTTCGCTATAATTACCGCGAAATCTGACAGGAGGACCGAGGAACGCAAATTAACTGCCCGACAACTATTTTCGCTTGCGCATACACTTTTGTGTACTCATCATCTTCTTCTGCTTCGGCCCTCCCCACCCCGTCTTCCTCCATATTTCACGAGTTCTCATTTCGCGAGAACTTGAAACAATGCGACGCGGCGTTGCTGATTTACTCCGCTAGTGGGCGCTGCTAATGGACTTCGCGTCACGTAACTAATGATCTAGTTGACGTAATAAGAAGACTAATTTTGCGGAGGCACCACGATGAATAGTTTTTGTTTAGGGCTTGGAAAATGGCGCTTATTTTTTAACCTTTAATTAGAAGACGGTGATGATTCTTCCAAGCGAGAATTTAAATCAGCAAAAAGTAATTGCCTAATTGAAAATGTCAAAAAAGAATGCAATAAGAAGAACATTCTATTACATTTAGTTACTGCTGCAATAGATATTCATGATAGTTTTCCACTTTAGTTGAAAAACTTTTATTTTAGTTTTTTTTTTTTTTTTCCCCATTTTGTAGTGTGCTAAATAAAATGAAAAAGTCTCTCTTTATTGTTGCTGTCATATTCGAGCCAGTGAGCTCGTAATAAAAGGTGATACGTTAAAACATTTTGATAACACGTTTTGCTGTTAAGGTGATAAATTGTAATTGCTTTGTGTGATTTTTTAAAATAGTTAGCACGTTGATCCTTTCAGTTGATCAGTGAATTAGTGTGTGAATTGAGAAGTAAATTGAAGCACTCAGAAGCAAAGAGGTGCAAGGGGCAAAAAATAATAAAGAATAAAGAAAAGTACACACAAATGGTTGGAGAAACACTCAGGTAAAAACGCCGTAATAGAGTGTAGCTGTGCAACATGATTTGGAAGAACTTTTCAATGAAAGAACAAAAGGTTTTGAACTTTGCTCACGTTTTACCAAAATTTTAAGCTTTACTAGCATCCCATTGCTTTTCACTTTCTCAATTCTGCCTTGGGTTATGCGCAAGCAGACGAATTTTTAAGATGCGTGAAATTTTAATAAAAAGCAATAAAAATGAATGTGTTATGCGTGCATGTAAATCCAGTTTTACATGGGATATTCGCCAAACTTGACTCCGAGGGATCTAAATAAGAAGGACTGTACTTGGTGGGAGGCAGGGAGGGAGCGGGGGCATTCAAAAAAAAGTTTCAAAGTGTTCTAAATTTAACTTTGCAGTCATAAAATTGTTACGAACGAGTATCCCTATAATTTTTTAACTTATACCACGTTAAAGAAACGTATGCTATGAAATTGGCACCATGTAAAAAACTAAACCAAGTGAAATTTGAAGTCTGAGTACTAATCTACTAACACTTAGATTATTTGTTTCGAACTAATTAATTTAAAAATGCATATCTGAATGACTCAACATTTAAAGAAACCATAGATGAAATTTTCCTGTTTCCAACCTTTTTATTTCTACTCTTATACATCCGTTCATCGACATTCGGAAATATACAATTTTAGGTGGTTCCCCAGTTTTTCCAATATTTCATCCCCCTCTCCCTGTTTTTCAATTTTAACCATGCCTTTTGAGAAATTAAAGGGGGGAAGAAATTTAAAATGTCGGCGAAACTGGGGATAGATCCAATTTTGCGTATACTTTCAATACAAAACAATAACAATTTATTCCAATTTTGTAGTCGTTAAATTTTTGGCGAGAAAAATTTTATTTTTGTCCCTATTGCTTTGTGGTAACCTTATGCAGATAGATCTTTCGCTGTTTTTTGTTTACGTTATGCAAAGGAAAAACATCTCGTGCTTGCATGGGGGCCAAAAATGTGACGCCAATGGATCAAGAGCTACCATTTTCCAATCATCGAACTCGTATCGAATGAGATGTAGTTCCGCAAAAATTAATTTTTATGAAAACTTCCGTGTGAAGTCTTTGGACCATTCTCCTGTATGCACGGGATATTTGCAAACATATAAAGTGCAAAAAAAAAAAAAAAGCTGAAAAAAGATGTTTATTTATGTTTTTTTTTTTTTTTTGCAATTGAATCATAAATCAAGATTTGATCTGAAATTCCAAATGCAAAACAAAAGAATAATTTTAGTTTAAGTATGTAGAAAATGATTTAATATTCTCGCCATGCACGGGACTCAGAAAGAAAAAAAAATCCACTCTTACTTCTATATCTCATGAACTCTGCATTTAGAACTTTTATCTAACCGTTGTATTTTTTTCCTAGCAGCTAAATAATACTTCAATCCAATTATGCTACATTTTGGTCAAATACATTAATTAGGAAAATTGAAAATTTATTTATTGTGCGTTATGCACGGGACAGACCCAATGTTATAAACGGGACATGTCTGAATGTCACTCTACACTGTTAAAACTACAGGATGCATTTGGCACCTTTCAAGGGAGAAACGCTTGTTCACCAGCGACACCCAATACGGAGCCGTAATCGCACCTCTAAATAGGGTGAAAAACAGGCACCTTTTAAAAAATATACAGCCGGAGTAAAAAAAAGGAATCTTTGGAGAGAGAAATGGCACCCTTACTATAGATCCTCCTCCCCCCTCCCCCGTATTGTGCGCGTTTTTGAATACAGTTGTGTGTGTGTGTGTGTGGGTGGTTTTTTTTCCCTACGCTTTGGACATTTTTCACATTGAACTCGATACTGGAAATGATTAAAACATGTAATTACAGCATTTGATCATATTTCAGAGTTTTCAACATAGTTAAGAAGTGCTCATTGCTCTAACTCAGTGTCTCTCAACCTCTTTTGACCCACGGGCGCGGTAAAAACAAATGAAAAACTTTGCGGACCAGTGAAATCTTTATCGTTTTCTTAAAAATTCATAAAATAAATAATATTAATAACTCTGGGGCCGTTAAAAACATGTGAAAAATTCAGAGTTCTGATGAGTTTTTTTTTTTTTTTACAAAAGTAATGTTAAGAATTAATAAAACAATAAATATCTAACCCCTTACTTGGTATCAAAGATCTGAAATCGTTATAATTTAAAGATGAGTAATTATTTAAATAATGTGAGAAATTATACATTTACTAAAACATGACGCATTCCGAAAATGAAGCATTGCTGTACTTATGGATTATTTACATGAAGAGCCAAAAATATTCAGGGATATTACAGTTACGGAAAAACAAAATCGTTTCATAAACGTTAATCAAGAGTAACAAAATAAAATGCGCATGAAGATTTTCGACAGTTGAAAAACCAAAAGAAATTTTTAACGCTATCGAGACATGATTCTATCGAGACAGGAAATGATTCTAACACTTGAATGAATGAAAAAGCAAAAAAAAAGAGCTAGGCTGTAAGAGATTTTTTTTTTCGCTAGCTTTCTGTTATAATCTACGAAGCACAAGAATCATTTTTATTAAGATTCTCACTTGTTGATTATTAATAATCTTATAGCAGGTTTTTTTTTTTGGTGATTAATAAAAGCTGCTTATCGAGTACTCAAGAAAATAATGACAAGATATTTTTAGTACCGTTTTGAATGATGGAAATTTCACGATAGAAACGGTTAACTAACTAAAAGACAGTAACGGTAACTGAAAAGCAATAAATGCACTTTAAAACACTTCACTATGTTTGAAAGCCCTAAAAGTTACAAAGTGATCAAAAGCTGTACTTACTTGTAATTTCGGATAATTAATCCTAGAAAAGTTGTGTTTTAATCCAATAGTGTACTTCATTCAATGTGAAAGACACACAAACGCAATCATCATTTGTCCGCCATGTTGAGGTGGTTGAATGTATGTCTAAGACAAAAGCGCATGCGCAATGAGTCTTTTTGCGATTGCATACTGTTTCGGCTCCTCTGCTCTATTTTCTGGCCTGCATTGCACCTTCAGGCACTATGCTTTCACCTTAGAGGGAATATTTTCACTCGTCTGGAACCCCTGGTTATAACAGTGTATCTTAGCTATAAGAATTCAAAAGTTAAAATGGTAGTTGTGTTTCTAATGAAATCGAAACTAATATTTACAATAATATATACCATTTTAAGTAAAAGCTCAATAAAAAGTATTTTACATAATTAATAGTACCTGGGCGACCGAGTCTCGCTCGGCTTTAAAAGAATTACTTTTTCTCAACTCGTATTTTTCTAAGGTTCGAAACTTTTTCAAATATACTTGAAAATCATCACGTTAACGAAATATTAAGGTTCTCGATCCTTTCGAGAAACGAGAGATATACATGCAAACACTTCATCAGCATTATAATCATTTCAGCTATAAGAAGCCTACTACTGAATATAGGCGTCCTCTTCTCCACAGTCATCCACCTAGGGAAGCTCTGAGCTGGTTGCGTATAAATATTTAACGCACGGTATTGCCAAAAAAAGTAGTTTCTATGACCAAACATGGCGACAATAAGTATGAAAAAAATGATTGAAAATGCGCCGCTACCTTCTTATAACACTAAAGTATCAAACAATGAAGATTTTGAATGCAATTAAATCAACATTTTGCTTTAAACTATTTGTTAGGGGAGGCTGGGGTAATAAGAGACAAAAATAAAATAAAATAAAATGTATACTAATATTCCAAAAAACTTGAAACAACTATCTCATATTAACTGCATTAAATGAATTCCTCTTGATTTTTTAGGCGATTATTTAACTTAAATATTTTGGTTTAAAAATGTTCAAAAATTTCAATAATACTTGTCTCTAATAACCCCATGTGGGGTAATAAGAGACTAAGGCTGCCACTCTTCAAATATAGCAAGGTAAAATCCTGTGGAGTAATGAGAGACATCTGCAAGCAATTCTGAATCCGCCAATATTTTTAAATATTTGATATTTTCATCCGTTAAAAAAACGATATTTTTTCACAAAAATTAATGTTTACAAATGTGCTTGTGAAATTCATTTCTTATAGTTCTAGGTCTTAAATAACATAATATTAGACCTTATGATAGTTCTAATTGATGAAAATAACCTTAGGGATCGATCAAAAACATCAATCTAAGTTAAAGTGGTCAGAAAATATTTTAAAACTTCTCTGAAGTATAGTCGAAAATATGTAAAAAAATGTGTCTTTAAAGTATGTGTTATTAGAGTTTTTTTTTCTAGTCCCTAAGTATAAATGAGCTTAGGCTATTTATTATCTAATAAAGTAGTAGTGATTTATTTGTAACTTACAGTCATTCTACGCATAAAGTCATACATTTATAACATCTAAATATGGTCTACTCTGATGAGTATAGCTGATTTTAGATTTAAGCTATGTTAAAAAAAACTAATGAGCTTGCGAAATTTGCGACTAACCATCAAACTCATCGTATTTCATCTAAAACAAACAAATTTGTTAGTATGGGGTAGTAAAAGACACCTGTCTCTTATTACCCCTACAAAAAATAAAAATGGGGTAATAAGAGACTGGCCCACAACCTGTAAATAAAGGAGACTTTCAAGATATCAAAAAATAGTACTAGTCAGAAGTTTATACATTAATAACTTCCAAACACTTCACCTACAAAATATCGCGAACTTTTAAGGTAAAAGATCAACGTGAAGGTTTTTTTCATTGCATAAAAAAAAAAAAAAAAAAAAAAAATGCAAAACATGTTAGAAACTTTTAAATAAGTGCATTTGTAGTAAAGTATACATATGGTTCTTTATATTACATATTTTTAAAGTTGTCTAAGAATTTTTTTTTTTTTTTTTTTTTTTTGTGATTTTTTGACTGCGTCTCTTTTTACCCCTGTCTCTTATTACCCCGGTCTCCCCTTTTGTTTCCACTGTACAATTTTCCTGTCATTAATTTTAAGACTTAGAAAAAATTCTACTGTGGGTAAATCGGTTTTTAACCCCAAACTTCCTTCCATACTATGTCGCGATTCACGATTTTATCCCAATCGAGATTTTCATTTGAAATAAGTACTTTTAGTGTAGTTGGTCACTTTACGGCAGAAAATGCTACATACAGCAGAAATGCTATCCATAAAAACTGATGATCCACAAGCCACTCCAACAAATTATAACAACAAAATATAAACGGTCTCTAGACATATGTTTTTTTCGAAATAAAATTTAGATGCGTGATTTAAAACACATATAAAACTATTTGAAGTGTTAAAAAGAATATAAGTAAATAAAATAAAATAAGACGGTCAAGCAATAGTTTTGCTTTAAAAAAAAAGAAAAGAGAAAAAGCCTTACATCGACTTACATAGTGCTTTTGAATTTGTTTTTAGCCAAGTGTGATTGAAACGAGCCAAATTGGCTAATATCGGCCAAGCCTGGCAACCCTAAGCAAGTAAGCAAGGTCGTGAGATTTTAAAGCGAGAAGAGACAAATTTTCATTGTTATGGTTGCAAATCGTCTGCCTTATGTGTCAATTCACAACTTTTTTCAAGGCTTAACTCAATTAGATTTTGTATTAAAAAACTTTTTTTTGTAAAAAATCGCGTTTTTACAGAAAAAACACTGATGTAGATGAACTTAGAATGCTAAATTGCAATTAAATCCAAAATTTCATCCAAATCGTTAGAGCCGTTTTCGAGATACGAAATATATATATACCCACAAGAATTGCTCGTTTAAAGATATATGATATGATTATATATTATAAATTGTTATAATGTAACCATTGGGATGATACGTAACTTTATACTAAAAAATCATTGAAATATCTACCTAAATCTCCAAACAAAAAAAGGCTGTGGTTTCTGCTATTGCAAAAAACTTGGGGTTAAACATTTAAAAACTACCAATGTAATACAGTCGGTGATCAAAAGTCTCATAATCTAGCGCAAAAGTTCTTTTCTACCCAGATATTGTATTTACAGCATCAGAGACGAAAGATGAGACTGAGATTACTATATTTGTAAAAATGGTAAAAAAATGAAATTAGTACAATTTTATTTAGTTAAATATCTGAAAGCAGCATTTTAAAGATGAAAATCCGAACTGTTTTATCAGCTTTTAAAAGTTTTACATTCTACTACCAGAATATGTTTTCTTATGCGTCTAACACCAGAAGATAAATGCATGATGTATGAAAACTTCCTTGTTCAATTAAATCATTAAAAAAAAAAAAAAAAAAAAAAAAAAAAAAATTCGAAGTGTTTTGGGAGGAATCTTTTTTCACGACAATTCTCAAAACCAGGTATGCACCGAACAATTGGTTGGTGTTCGGTATATTGCCTATTCCACAGATAAGCCGAATATTCGGTTCAGTCGAATACTTTAATATTCAGTAACCAGATAGTTAACAAATTCAAATACTAGACAGTTGGAAAAGTATAAAAACACCTTTTTTTTTGTACAATTAATAAAGGCTATGGTGTTTAACCAAATACGGCTATTCCACCGTCACATGCGGTTGTAATCAGACGCAATAATTTAACCAACATTTTCTTATAAATCTCAATATTTTAATTACACAAAAGTAAGCACATTTTTTAATCTTTACATTTGATACAAAGATTTTTTGAAATTTAATTTACTTGCGTGTGTCACGTGCAGGACACCCATAGTCAATCTCTTGTAACTTGGGATATGAATTAGTTAATATCTTTGCTCTATTAACATAGCAGTGGCAAAACAAGCTGTAGGTTGTGAAAATATAAGGTTACAAAGTGAAGAAAACACACATCATCTGGTGAAAAATTATAATTTGAACCGTAGAAAAAAAATTATGAAAACGTGATTTACGTGGGAAAATTTAGCAAAAACATGCTGGGTGTTTTTAACAATTTTCTTTTCTTCTGAAAATCCAATTTTTTTCAAACTTTTTTACGTTATTTTAAATTGTGAAATCCAATTTATGCAAAGTAACTAGCAAAGCTTCAGAAAAAAATAACAGATTAATGATTTGAAAAATAATTTTTATTGTACCATTATTATTATCATTATTAATTCTGCTACAACAGTTAATAAAAATATTGGCAAGAGCACTGTAAATGTTGCTGCAAAAATTTGGTAGTGGTGAAGTATAACAAGGAGTTTGTATTTGTATGCTGTAGAAGTTACGAAGTTAGTAGTTTCTGCGATAGAAAAGTAAGATTTTTTTTTTTTTTTTTTAATGGCCAACGCGAGATGATAGAAGTTTTCTACAATATAACTGAAATTGTTGAAATAATTCAAATATTTGCAATTATAAATTTTTGTGAAGTTCTTGACTTTCTGGATTTTTTGAGAAATTCGCGTTATGCACGGGACATGAAAACAAATGCTCATATTTCATTTAATATTAAACCTTCATTTACAAAACCTTTTATGAATGAATTTTAATAGGAAAATAAAAAGTATATTCAAAACAGGTTCTATTGTTTGTGAAAATTAAGCTTAAAAAACAAAAAAGATCATGTTTTTGCGTTACGCACGGGGACATCAAATTTTTGTTCAAAAAAGTCCTTTTTTGAAAAATGTTAAATAAATATTTATTTTTTTTCTTTAATTCATGAAAAGGAACATAATGCAGACACATTTAAGAGTAAAAAAATAAAATGATATAATATTTTTATGATAATTCAACAACATGCAAAGTATGTTGATTGTAATGGAAAAACTTAAAAATCATAATCTGACTTTCCAGAATTGATTCTATATTTAAAAATTCTGTTAAAACAAATATTTTATCTTATTTCCTGAGGTTTATAACGGTTTAACTAACATACTTTAATGCTACGTAAATAAATATATATATATATATCTTTTTAAAAATTTGGGTTTCAGAGGGTTTACAGTGGAGAATGGCCCCTTTGCAAAAGGTTTATCCTTGGTTTCGTCGACATTTCAAATTTCCTCCCCCTTTCATATATAACAAGCAGTTCTGTCCAGAACTATACGAGCCTACTTTCCCGTATACCCATTCTACATTTTAGTACCTGATCAATATTCTCAAAAATAGCTAAAATCACAAATTGTTTCAAACATATTTTTTTAATATTTTAAGCTAATTTCTAGGAATGAAATATTCCTCACTCATCTAAAAAAATTAGATGCGTAAAAAATAAAAAACATAAACAAATAAAATAAAAACAAATACGAACAAATAAAATAGCAGCACCTTTTAAACAGGGCTGCGGAGTCGGAAGGAAAATGGGCGACTCCGACCCCGACTCCGACTCCTGGATTTTGAAACGCCCGACTCCGACTCCAACTCCGACTCTGGATTTTTTTTAAATTGTATTTTTTCAACTCCCACTCTCCCTTCAGGGGAAGGGGGAAAACCTCTAAACAGAGATTGAAGTATTAATTCCTTTTTATGAAAATTTCGCATTTTGTTTTTTATTGTAAACCCAAGACGCATACAACGTCAGAAATTCAATTTAAAAATCAAATTTTCCAATAGTTACGAGTTAAAAAGTGAGATGACTTAAAAATCCCTTTTAAAAAATTTGAAAAGGATTTTCTGTAATTTGCTCCCCTTTAATGTTTAACAAATAGACATTGATCAAATCGTGTGCTTTTAATTTTTTTGAAGGGAAAACAAAAACCTTTTTTTCTAAATCCAAGTTCTTGAGAGGGGGTGGTTTGCCCCGGGTGACACCCATCTGGTAGATGGTAACCAAAGTTAATTTCAGAGTTTATAAAAAAATATAAATACTTTAATTCTGAAAATTTTCGCGAATATATTTTAAATTATATTTCATCAATAAAATTGCAACGAAAATAGGGCGCATATACATCAGGAGCTAATTTTACACAAAATGCGGCGGTATACAAATTTGTACGAATAGCTTTTACTATACCTATGTTTTTCATTCGCAAAATTTTTAATTTAAATTTTATTTGCTGCTTTAGAGTTAACCTTAATATGAAGATTTTAAGATTAACTGCAATTATTGAGTGTTGTAATCAAGAAATCATTTACACTTATTTTGTTCCATACTTTTTAGTGAGAATCAAGCTTATAAATAGTCTTAATAAAGAAAAAAACCATTAGATTATTTCGTCGGATCTTTTGGATTCGTGCTTTCGCGCCAGAACTTTTTTGAATTTGCCGTTCACCCTTAAACGTTTCAACATTAGCTACGGGCCTCAACTTACTAATTTGTTACGTTTCTTTTACTATTTTACAACTGAGATCGAACAAAACACTATATTTCTATTTTTATTTGTAAGTGATTACTTGAAAATGTTAGGCAACAAAACCGTTTGCTGACAGTTGCTATTAGTTAAGTTAAAAAGCAAGCAAACTAGGGGACGGCTACAGAAAGTTCTGTAAGCACTCAAGCTAGCTGATTGCCATAATGGCAGTTATTTTCTCATTAGTATCTTTTCATACATGTAATCGAACCAATTGGAAGTCAGTTTTTAAAAAATGCAAGGAGAGTCAGCGAAAGGGAAAGAAAAAAAGAAGCCCGGAGTCGGAGTCGGCATGTTTTCTAACAACTCCGACTCCGACTCCTTTACCTCAAAATCAGTCCGACTCCGACTCTTCGACTCCGACTCCGACTCCACAGCCCTGCTTTTAAACAAAGCAGCTAATACACTTTTTTCCATTTAAAAAAAAAATCTTTAACAGCTTTCAAAACGAAAAAATAATAATTATAATTAATAAGCTCATTAAAATAAATTCATCATATCAAAAAAAAAAATTAATTTGAATTCTGAAATTTTGAATTCAAATTATGTTTTTCGCAATCACGAACTGAGACAGGACCCTACTCATTGGAGTTATTGTTCCTAGAAACGGCTCCCCCCCCCCCCCCAAGTCTGTCTCTCCTCCTAGGCGGTTACTTGTGCATAGTTGTGTGTGTGCGTAGACCTGTGTGTATGCACGTAGGCATGTGTGAGTGTATGTGTGTGAAGTCGTGTGTGTATGTGTGTGAACGTGCGTGTGTGTAGGACATGGACGCCTCCGACCAGGAGAAGCCGATAGCTCAAAAACGGAGCAGCCGCGCCGCGCCGCCGCCAGCAGAGGACAGTGGGCGGTGGTGCTGCAGATTCTTCTAGTTCAAGTTGAAAAAGGCACGGACACCAAAAACGGTCAAATGAGAACAATAAGCAATCGTGATTGCTCAAAAAAAAAAAAAAAATCGTTTCTTTTTCCCCTGTTGCCAAAAATAATTTTTTAAATGAATTAATGCACTTACCAAAATAAATAAAATCAATAAAATGTCAACTTAAAGAAATACTTTTCATCGTCAAAAAAAAAAAAAAAAATAATAATAATAATCGTCTGCGCATATCTTTATGTAGAAACATGAATGACTTCGAGTTTATTCCCCGAAAACTAAATACCTAAATTAAAACTTTAGCATGAAAATAGAAAAAAAGTCATATCAACAATAATTATTTCGCAGTTAAAACAATAGCTGCGAAGTTGGAGTCGGAGTCAATCTCATTTTGAGACAAAGGAGTCGGAGTCGAATATCCGAGAATTGGACTCAGTCATTTGTCCTCCGTGTATAAATTTTTGCCAAAGCTACGAAGTCAGAGTCGAAGTCGGAGAGTCGGAGTCCGATTAATTGTCGGGCACAGGAGTCGGAGTCGGAGTCAGGTGCCCCTAAATTCTCAGAATCGGAGTCTGGAGTTTGGCGTCAAGAGCCATTTCCAATAAAATTTGTTTGAAGTAAATCCGCCTTCAAGTACGGAATCTACATTGACTTTCAGTTTCCCCGTAGGCGCTATTGTTAAAGGATTTGAACTGTTCAAATTTGAACGAAAAATTGTTCAACTCAAAAAAATATTTTATATACAAGTTTTTCATCAAAATCTTTTTCCTACAAAGTTTGTTTGAAGAAAATTCGCCTCACAGTTCGGAATCGCCTTCAATTTCCCCGTAGGCGCTAATGTTAAGTTTTTTTGAACTGTTCAAAATTGAACAAAAAATAGCTCAAATCAAAAAGTGAAATATGGGAATGAGGTTTACTCGCCGAGATCTTTCGAACAAAAAAAAGTTTGTTCGAATCGGACTATTCATTCAAAAGTTATTAGGGGGGGGGGGGGGCAGACAGACAGACCGACAGACAGACCGACAGACATTTTTCCCCATCTCAAAACCCTACTTTCCAATTTTTAATTTTCGATATTTATTTAATTATTTTATTTATTTTTGACTTTCTTTTGTTTTTCGCGATATTTTTAAGATGCATTAAGCCTTCTTTCATGCTTTTTTCTTCTTTTTCTGACTTTTACTGGAAAAGTATAGGCTAAAAACGTATGATTGAAACTAAAAAAAATTGGAGCGGGGGGGGGGGATTTCGTGTCGTCGAAACTGGAGAGACCCCTTGTAAAAAGTCTTCAGTAAGTTGGTTTAACCTTTGCTAATCTTCTTTACTAATAATAAAGCTGAACGTCTCTCTGTCCGGATCTCGATCTCTCTGTCTGTCAGGATCTCTCTCTCTCTCTCTGGATCTCTGTGACGAGCATAGCGCCAAGACCGTTCGGCTGATTTTCATAAAATTTGGCACAAAGTTAGTTTGTAGCATGGGGGTGTGCACCTCAAAGCGATTTTTCGAAAATTCGATGTGGTTCTTTTTCTATTCCAATTTTAAGAACAAAATTCTCATAAGATGGACGAGTAAATTAAGAAATTATCATAATGTGGAACCGTAACATGGGCACAAGCCAATTGGCGAGAAAATTCACAATACATTATTTGTAAATACACAGGCGAACCAAAAGAGCTTTTAATTTTCTATTACGGGCAAAGCCGTGCGGGTACCACTAGTTACTAATACAAACTGTTTGATGATACTTTGATAGTTGAAATTTTAACCCTAACTCCAGTAGATAGCGTTACTAGTTGACCACTTTTTCGTTTATGATAATAAAGCTGAAAGTCTCTCTGTCTGAATGTCTGGATCTCTGTGACATAGCGCCTAGACCCTTCGGCAAAATTTGGCAAAAAATTAGTTTGTAACATGGGGGTGTGCATCTCGAAGGGATTTTTTGAAAAATCGATTTGTTCTTTTTCTTTTTCAATTTTAAGAACATTTTCCCGAGGAAAATTATCATAAGATGGACGAGTAAATTACCAAGTTATCGTAACGCAGAACCGTAACATGGGCAAGCCAATTGGTGAGAAATTCACCATACATTATTTGTAAATATACAGGCGAAACAAAAGACCTTTCAATTTTCTACTACGGGCAAAGCCGTGTGGGTACCACACTAGTAGAAACATAAAATTCCAAACTATCAAATGAACTAACTCCACTTGCAGCAACATATCGCACCCCGTCAAAAAAAAAAAGTGACACTACTCAAAAAAGAAAAAAGAAAAAAAAGGACAGAATTCGAGAAAATCAAGGTTTAATGCAATATCAGATTTTAGTCATTTCGTCTCAAATATTAAAATACCCACAGAAACATTATGATGGAATGTTTACTGGTTATCTTTTCTTGTCTAAATTAATAATGCATGCTTAAAGTTAATTAGTTCTTCTAAATTGTGAAATTTTAATGATGTGTCAATATTGATTATAGTTTTTTATGCCCCCATGCACTAATTTTGTAAGCTAACTTTAATGATGTGTCACTACTGATTATTAGAAAGTTGCCCATCAAGGTATGACGGGTGAAAATTGCTTCTACTCTTCTACGTTTGATCGAAGCAATTGCCTGTTTGATGATACTTTGATAGTTGAAATTTTAACCCTAACTCCAGTAGATAGCGTTACTAATTGACCACTTTTTCGTTTATTTACTCTCCTAAAATGACAGTCTTACCAGCAAAAAAATTAAGTGACCGAATCCAGTTCAGCCTTGTCAAAATGAAGCTTTTCTCTGCATGTCATATATTGCCAAAAAAAAAAATTACTAAATTATCGCGCCGTGGCGCGAGTTTCATCATTGATGACGTCAGGAGCGTTACTCGATCATTCGTTATTATATATATGAGGATATCTTTTTTACGCCACCACGCACCAGGTATGTAAGCTAACTTTGTGCGAGTTTTGTGGCAAGAAAGAGCATTAAATGTATTTTAAACCAGTACACAGTACGTGAAATACACCGCCAGCTCAGTCATTTCCAGCCGAGGACTGCAGTTTCGTGCTTATTAGCACTCATCAGCCCGGCATAGGAAAGTGACTGAGCTGGAGATGGAAAACCTCTTAAGGAAGCCAAGAGTGCAAAACAAACTGGTAGCTAATATAGAATTAGGAGACCAGACGAGTGACCGAAGCAATGGTTCGGTTCACTCGAAGATTGAACGCGAGGCAAGGTATATTCAGTAAATTATCGCCCATTAGCCAGGGCTAAAGCAGAAATACGTGAAATACACCGTCAGCTCAGTCATTTCCAGCCGAGGACTGAAGTTTTCCCAAATTTTGAGTTGTGTCACTTTCCTTGCCGGGGTGCGATATAATTGTCCATGCGAAAACATTGGATTTCGCATAACGAAAGAAGCATAAACGACAGACGTACACTCGATATATTACTGCATTTATGTCTTTTTACGCACAGCATTTGGAACAAAAGTGAAACATTCCATTTTGCCAAATTTATAGTATCGTAGTTGCAGTCCTCGAAGCGAATTGAAATGGTGTTTTGGAAGTTTAAACAGCATAGATATTGAATAAATCGCACGGTGGAAATTTTTCTTCCGATCAAAACGCCATCTTTTTGTCCCGCCCGGACACAAAGTGGATCATTTTCCGTCAGATAGCGGCCTGACACTCGTGTCAAATCCATTTTGCCGTCCGGTTTTTCATCGGCGAGAATGCAAAGCACGCGTCGCTAAGGAGAAAAAGAGGAGGGGGAAAAAACCAGAGGCGGCAGGCTTCTGTTTTCCGGAGAGGGGAAAGAGATCCTGGAAAACTGAAATTGGCTTTGGGCATGTATTTTGTTTTGTGATGCAAAGTAGCGGTTTTGATGCTGGATTCGTTTGAGAATTTCCTCAGGTTCATTTTGTGCTTACTCTTCAAAATTAACCTTTTCATGTCTCCTCGGCCCTAAAGGTGTTTTCTGCTTTTTCTCCCGGAAGCAATTTAGGAGGAACAGAACAGTGGAGTGGAAATCCTCGAACGAAAATGAAAACGCGAAATTTTAGAAAGGAAGACTCGATAGCAGTAATTTGAAAACTAATGTTGCATTCAGAAGGAAGAAAAAAAAAGGTTCAACTTTGTATTGTTGTGTGTGACTAAAATGATGAACGAACAAATTTTAGACGCGGGAAAAATAAAAGTCTCGAAAACTTCTCTTATTTGAAAAGTTTCATGAGCCTTAAATCCGCAAATCTTTGCTGCCTTAGATTCAGCCTGAAATTAATTTGTTAACTTTATCAACAATTAACATTAAAATTGCTATAAATAAAACTTGACTCATTTGCAAAGTTTGTCAAGTTTCAAAACTCCAGTATGCACAATTCTATGCTTACTTAAGTTCAGCCTTGAAACCCCGCATTAGCCAGCATGCCAGAAAAAAGCGAGGTTGACCAGAATACCTGGAAATTCGAATTTTTCGGTATGCCGGATAATTCGAGGTTTATTTTGCAGCAAAACAATAATAAATTTCCCCATTCAGGACCAATCAGAAAGCAAACCACTGTAAGGAAAAAATAAATAAATAAATCTCGGAAGTAACCTTCTCTTTCAAAAAAAAAAAAAAAAAAAAATGTGTATTGCATAAATATGCGCTTGTTATTTATGGTAGGTCATTATTAACGTATTTAATTACATGCCAATAAAGCAATCAATTCAGATTCAGAAGCAATCATTGCTACTGCGATTTGTTCACAATTTTATTTAAATAAATTATTTTAGGTTCCTTTTAGAGAAGCAAGTTTAATTTTTTATTTATTGAATAGTTATGGTAAAATAACAAATGACATTGTCAGTAAATATTTTTACAAAATTAAACTCTTCATTAATACTAATAAGATATGTATAGAACTTATATTCGTTTTTAAGCTGAACATACATTTTTATAGTACTTTTTTCCTTTCCTAACCGCGATTTTTCAAGCATGCCGGAAAGGATCAGGCAAGTGTTATTGAAAATCTGGTGACCCCCAAATTTTGTGGCATGCCGGCTAATGTGGGGTAGTACGATAATTTGTTAACTAACAATTAAATTTATAGTTTGCTATAATTCATTTTTGTTTTTGGCATCAAAAAAAAGCTTGTCTCACCAACCCACTCAAGCCGGAGCAAGTGTAATCAAATCATTATAATAATTAAAATATTTAATTTTTAATGCTTGTGCCTTGTGTTTAAATTTTTTTAATGTTTTTGTTCTTCTTCTACAACTTGTGCTTTTTTCCCCATCACCTTTTCTTTTTCTTTCTTCTTTACATTTTCTGAAGGGTAGATGTGGAACTATGACTGAAAAAGAAAAAAAAAAAAGTATGTGAATTTCATGTTGTTGCAGTCTAAACTTTAGAAAAGCAAAAAATAAGTTAATAAATAAATAAATAATTTCGAAAATACTAGGATTAAATACGAAATTGTGTACGATAAAAAAAGGCTATGCAATAATAAGCAGTGGTGGATTTTCTTCTTCTGGGACTATTCGCAATGCATTTGTAGGAGAATTTATCTTTCAAGATCAAAAAGATTTTCCAAAAAATCAAAAGTTAATTAAACTCTTATGAATAAAATATCAATCGTTTTGGATAATAAAACTTGGTTTTAGTATAATATCATTAAAATGATATATTTTAATGTATTTCATTAATAAGACTGCTGAGAGAAAGAAAATACATCTCTAATATTTAAAAATAAAACTGTTCAGAAAAATACTCCTCCAAAAAAACTAATGTTTTGCCATGCTGTGACGTTTTTCAAATCTATTGTCCTTGCGATTGGTCATGTGATACAATGCGACGTCACCAATAAAATTCATGAAAGCTGGTTTATTGCGTCTTGAGAAATAAATATTGTCGCCTCCTTTTTCTGCATGTAATAAAAGTGATTATTTTTCCTTCTTTCTTTGTTTCACTCTTTTTTCTCCTTAATAATTTCTTTCGCATTGGATATGCTTTGTTCATTATTTCTACATATGTTCTGAAAACGCTTAGATATGGTAATTATGGATACTTATTCTGTAAAACATATTTAAGTGAAGAATTTAAGAATTTCTCATACTGTAGATATTTAAATGAATTGATTTTAGGATTCCTTTTTCATTTTCATTTTATCTGCTCTAAAATGTAGTTTTCGTTTTGACAATACAATATTTGAACAGTATCAATTATTATAGTAGAACTTAATAATAATTCATTAATATGGTAATTATAAAATAATAAAAATTGGTATAATAGTATCACAATTAATTAGTATAATTTTGGTAGCATCATTTGGTAATACAATTGCTCACATTTCTTACAATATAGAAAATTTATTTTTTGATGAATGCTTCATGTGTTATGGTATAACATTTGAAACATTACGATTTATTTAGCGTTCTTTTTTTTATGCTTTGTATAAATATTAAATCTGAAACAGAAGACTAAAATTTACGCAAAATTCCAACTTTTCAAAGTGCAAAGTAATCAACTACTATAAAGCGTAAAAATTCAGAAAGAAAAATAGAAGAAAAATACAAAAGAATAAATTCGATAAAAAGCAATGTTTTTCAAAACCTGAGTGCAATCTGTGCATGCAAAAACTTTCATTTGTCAAAAAAAAAAAAAAAAAAAAAAAAGAAAAAAAAAACCTTAATGTTTTTTTATTATTTAATTAAATTTGTGCAATGAAAGATTTTTAATGCGTCATTTTAATGGTAAATAAACGTTAAAAACTTTTATTAAAAAAGCTATTTTTTAGGAAACTCTTTTTCATTGATAATAATTGCTATTTTTAAAATGTAACGTTCTACGCTAATCATTTGTTTACCGATTAACTGAATGCAGAATCTCTTATCCCCTGCCTTTTTATGACTTTGGACAACACATCTCATAAATCGCAAACACTTGTACTGAGAAATAAGCTCGAATCCTGAAACATAAACAAAACTCCGAATGCGGTAACACACCGACTTTGCGAATCTCCATTATTTTTAAGTTAAATGAGTCACAAAACTACAAAAATGTTTCCCGGTAATAACGAATGCGGTACACGTACTCTGACTTTGAGTATGTGCATTATTTTTAAGATAAATAAGTCACAAAATTTTCATGATAAAAGTTTTCTTTTAGTTTATTCTTTTTCATTGTTCTTTAAAAAATATGACAAATTCTAAGCTAAACATTTCTTTGCAATAATCTGTCACCAATTTACTGAACGCAGACTCCCTGCCCCCCCCCCCTCCTCCTCTGGATTTTTTATGACTTCGGATGATAAAAGGTGTCTCATAAACCTCCAGCATTTGCATTGGGAAATAAGCCCTAGAAACATAAACAGAATTTCGAAAATGTTCCTTGGTAACTCTCTGACGCTGTACACGCACCGACTATGTGTACTTGCATCTATTTGCAGTGTGGCTGGAAAAATCCCTTTCTTATTTATTCCTTTCCGGTAAGTAAGTGATGGAGAGGAGGAATTCGATTTTCGTGTGACCTCTCCCTCCCCCATGCAAACGAAAGAAAAGGTTCGGCATCAACAAGCCGTCCCTATTTCCAGGCCGTGGTGCGAACGGAAATCAATGCAGGTATCCGGCCAAAGGATGCCAATCAGCAAAAGAACTCGATCTCCGCCGATTTCCCCGGGCGCTGGATTCGGCCACTCGAGCTTGTTTGTCGCCATGAGGAACTTCTCAGATTGTTTTTTTTTCTTTATGTTTTTGTACGACAGAAGACCTAGTCAAATAAAATTTCATCTCTCACTCTCTCTCTCTGTCCGCAAAGACGATTATGCTTTTCGCATTTACATCACTTTTCGTTCGAAGCTTATGTGGAAACAGGAAAACGCATCATTTGGCGCTATCTTCTCGGTAAAAGAGAGTGAAAACGATTTTAAATGAAGTCAACCTGATGTGTAAAGATTACATAAGGTAACCCAGAAATGACATCATGTGACTTACTGCCAACGCATCTGCAGTTAAGGTTACCAGGCAATTGCAGCAATATTTTCATTAACCTTTTCTAAGGCAGTTGGATCAGTGGGAAGCATAATTACCACCAAGTTACTAATTTTTAAATAATAAGTTTGGCAGTTTGATTAGTTTTCATTCCATGTATGATTATTTTCAGAGCAGATATTCAAGGGACCGGGTCATGTGACTGACCGGACCAACAAAAATGAAAATAGTTTGCCCTTACGACATTCGAGGTCAAAGTGAGGACATTAAGCAATCTCCTCTATATTATACCTCAACAAAATTACAAAGAATATAGTTCGGAATATCTCTAAAATTTGTAGAAACTTTTCTTGATATGGAAAAGGTCGTGTTCAGCAGTTACCCCCATTGAATTATAAGCAAGTACTTATACCTAACTACTAATAAACAATAAATGCTAACCTAATTATTAATAACCTTACTTACAGTTCAATTCCCTGAAAGCTGTTGTCAAGAAACTGCCCCGGAGACTTTTGTTCATAAAAACAGCAGTAAAAAAAATATTAATTCTGAAACTTTTACTTCAAACTACCTTCCTTTCATATCCATGCTTTTCCCTCCTTTTCTGTCGCATATTCATTGTTTTTGGAAGTTGTTCTAAGATGAGTGCAACACCCTGTCATTCTCACGTTAAAGCGTCTTTTTCTAAGGTGGCAGCACTTCCTACGAAATAAAACATACGCCTTAAAAAGACCGCACACACTGACGTACCGCCACCCAGGGCGAGAAAAAGAGCATCCCCACCTTTGAAAAGTACTGTTTTTAAAATCGAGCTGCTCCCGTTGGTGTTGAATATTTGTCGTTATTACCAGCTGATCATCCAGAAGGGGGAAACTGGAAGTATAAAGAAAAAGAACAAAATAGCTTTTAAATTGATGTAAATCTGGCACCTTTATCTACAGTTTGGGATGAGTGGTCATAGTATTCCGAACTGGCTGTAGCACATTACAGACATCTGACGGGTTATCACGGTTTTAAGAATAATTTTAACCATCATGTAAAGAAAAAAAAACATTCCGACTATGATTGTGAAAAACTAATACAGTTCTTTAAAGTATCCTTCTTCGTATCACTTCATAATTTTTTGAAAACTTGGCTTCAAAGAAACTGTATGCCAATTGCTGAACTGTAAGTGCACAAACTGTAAATGCACAATTATTCGTTCCATGTTTAACATTCTACAAAATAAGCTAGCAGCACTTAAAAAGCTGATTGTATAATCCAATAATTCTCAAGTTGTTGTGATGATGATACATTTAACAAAGAAATTTCAGGTAGGACAAAGATAATTTTCCAGCGTTTGCCAAACGTTTAAAAAGTTTAGTAATCTTCATAATACAGTGAAACCCACGATTTAACGTTTCTCAATGAACTGGGGTTTAAGAAACGTAAAATATACATAGAAAGAAAAAATCGAAAAAAAAAAGGTAGTAAAGATGACTCTTTTAAAAGGTATAATATCAATATTTGAAAAACAAACATTCTAATACATACCATTTTAAGATGGTTTTAACACAGTTAATTGCAAATCCCGGCGGTGAGGTTAAAAATAGTCCGCAATAGTGTTTTTTTTTTTGGTTTTTTGAGCAATCACGAATTGCTTATTGCTTTCATTTGACCATTGAATGACGTTCCTATGATTTTATTTCCCCCCCCCCCCCCCCCGCCTTCCTCTGCAGCTCCACCGTCGACCGGCCTCTCCTGATGCTGCTCCTCTAGCAAAAACCGTCTCCAAGTAGCGTCCATATCCCACATACACACACACACACACACGCGCATATACTGTCAAAACTACGGGTGCCTGAAAAACTGGGGTGAAAACACGGTGCCTCAGGGTGCAATGTAGGCTAGGAATTGTGAACAAGGTGAATGACGCTAACAAATGTGAAGACGGACCTCCTAAACGCAAGGGTGACACTCGGCGCATGCGCTCTGATATCGTTCAACCACAATCAATGGCGGACTAAAGAAGTAACAAAGTAGATGCGCTTCCACATTGAATGAAGTAAGAAATTGGATTAAAACTAAAGATTTCTGCAATTTACTCTTCAAAATGTCGCGTAAATACAGGGATTTGATCATAGTGTAGCTTTGAAGGCTTCCGAACATATTTAAAAGTGTTTCAAAGTACTTTGATTCTTCAGTTTGCCGTTATGTATATTTGCTATTTCTATCATGCATAAATTTTACCTAAAAATAGCCATCAGCACTGGATAAGTAACATTTAAAATCAAAACGCTTAAATTAGATGTTATTTGAAAAGTTAATTCGACTACTAATTTTGAATATGTGGTTTTACTTGCTTGAATTTTCAGGGATTTTGTGGATTTTTAAATAAGAGATTTATTGTTAACAATGTGATGCAATCAGTAAGTGAACGGAAATTCTAACGGTACTGCGTATAAACAAAACAGAAGATATCTGTAGTTTTAACAGTGTACATACACACACGCATGCCTACACACATGAATGCCTATACACACTGTCGCATACATATACACACACAGACGCCTACATACATACACACACACACGTACATACACACGCACATGCCTACACAAAGACATACACGCCTACATACGCACAGACGCTTGTGGTTGCGAAAAATATAATTTGAATTTAAAATGCCAAAAATTCAAATTTTCTTTTTCTTTCTTTCTTTTTTTTTTATTCATTGAGTTCAAAGAGGATGCAGCATCTTCCAGGATTGAAATACTTTGACTAGACAGAAGACAGGAGTCTGTGCAATGCATTTCTGTTTTCATAATAATTAACTTTCAACAAAGTGGATTAGCATTAAAAAAAAACACAGAAGGAAAAATATTGTTCATTTTAGAACATTTTTTATTCATTTTCATTTTTCAGAAAAAACGGAAAATGTGGGAAATTCCATAAAAAGCAAACTTACAATCTGGGTTAAATTAACGTCATTGTTATACGAAAAACTGAAACCTAATTAAAAAAAAAAAAAATGCAGGGAAAACGTAAATTCGAGCGACGTAAAATCGAGGTTTCACTGGATTATCAGTTTCAAAAAAAAAAAAAAAAAAAAATTCTAAAAAAGATAATTTTATTTTATTTTTTTATTTTTTTAGGGGGCTCTGCCCCTTGCTCGCCGACGCTCCCCAACCCCCGAAGATTCCCCTTTCGCAATCTTATTTGATTCGCAAGGATTTAAATCGTCAATTAGAAAGAAACAGATTGAAAACGCATTATGAACTCCCTTTTGGAACAAAAAGCACCCTATCCCCGGGTTTCAAAATAGTTTGTACCAACTTGCAGAGCGATTAGGGCTAAAAGGCTCCTGAGCATTGCAAAACTGCAGTTGTGTACATTTGGAAAGTCGCTTTCATATTCGCGGTCTCTAGTAATATATTTTGCTTTTTAGCTCGGGGCTTGAATTGAGTTGAGTCTAAGATTTTCCGTTAGAATTGAAGCCCTTAAAGTTTGTGAATAAGAAAGAAGAAACATGCGAATGGAAAAGACGTAAGTATGGCAACGCCAAATAAAACATCAATAATTTTAATGGAGATGAGATTATTCCAACTTGAATTTTAACGGATTGTAGCATTTTTTTTCCTTTGGAGATAGAAGTTTAGTTTTTCAACCATAGGTCGAGTTAGACCTGGAGTAAAAAAAAGCCGCTCTTTCCAGTGGTGTCAAAAAGAAAACTGTGGGACAATTCCTTCGCATTTTACAGATACATTTAATGAAGAAAGTAGTGCCTAAATTTTAGCTAAGCCTAAAAAGGTTTGAGCAAAAACGCAATTTACTCCCGCCGCATTTAAGTTAGAACATTGAAACAAATTGCGTAGAACGCGGAAAATTCTACCCTTTCCATCGATGTATAATAATATGTGCAAGTAATTTTTCACCCCTTTAATAGGCAATAATAGGCAATTTGCGCGAAATTTGAGCTTAAAAAATTAATTACAAAAAAATTAATTCGAATTTTAAAGAATAAAACCCCAGGTGCACACCCCCGAGGCTCGAAGTAATTTTGTAGAAAATTTCACGGCTGTAGGTGCTATGGGGTCTCCTGGACACTGGCCCACCACGAACTTCCTTCCAGAATTTTTTTGAAACCTTACTTTTATTTACTATAAAGAGAAAAGGCGAAAACTTTAATTAAAATCTACTCATTCAAAATTAAAAAATTGATTTTTATGTCAGATAATTAATTGTTGGAAGAAATTTGAGAGATACGCTAATGTCAGAAAATAAATAGATTTTATTTTAGCGTTGAAAGTGTTCCCTCTATAACTAACAAAAGCATTGATTTCTTTTTTCTCAGTTTCAAAGTTGACTTCTTAGAATACAATTTTATTTAGCCCTGAATGCCATTGAACATGAAAATTATATTGCTAAATATCTTTCTATTTCAATCATCATCCTTATTTTGTTTTTACGATGATAAGAGAAGAATATCTTACAAAAAATTTCACAGTAGATTACTCTCATTCAATAAAAGCATTAACCCTATAAAATAATTTTATTTTTTCCATAACGAATTTATCCGTGGAACATTTGGCAACGTCTCAAAGCAATTGCTTCTAAATATCCTACACTTGGCAAAATTTATCAGAAAAACCTAAAAATGTTATTAATATGATATAACAGCCTCTCAACAAGAAAACTGTTCAAGCATCCAGTTCAGTTTCGGTCCTTCTCCTTTTAAATAAAAGAATTTACTCACGAGAACTATTTCCAAGAAAAATTATCAAGCCTTTTCAGAAAAATATTCCAGAAAACAGTTACTCATGCATCAAAATATTGCTATCGAACTTTTTGTTCCAACTTCATAACATTCAGGATGATGGATGTTCCAAAATTCTGGCATCTCAAGAATGTCCATCCAAATGGTTCCGCATCCTCCCAGATTACCCGGAACCCATCTTCCAATGAGATTCAACCACATTAGTCTACTTTCAGCCCGTTGGGCATTTTTTTTCCCAACCATTCGCAGCCCAAGTGGTTCTACAGGCATGGATTCAAAATCAAGCAATTCATTCATCTTCCGTAATATGCAGATAAATCTTCCTTTTCCACAAGAAAACGTCCCTCCGAACACTAACGCGGTCATTCATAGCAGAGTGGTTTCATCGTTTTTGGAAGCTATGTTCCACCCACCCTCTTCTGCTTATTTGTATATTCCCTAGATACGCAAATAGCCGCTGAAATCAAACATTCCCCTTCCTTTCCCTCTATGGATATCAGTTTGACATCGAACATCTTTCTTCGTTTTCCTGGTAGCCATTTTCTTTTCTTTTTTGTATTCTAGGGAACGGGGTTTGCGTCCAGAAATTGTCTTTCGAAGTTTGTTCATCCTTCATTATGTTGCAGATTCAGAACTTGAGATTAAATTCTGTTATCGAAATGAAGCGGAATTTGTCTATTATCGATTAGCATTGATTTTCTGTTCGACTTAAACATTTCACAATTCGTTTAGTTAAAGGTGGATTTATCATTATATTATTGGGAAAAGGAAAAAAGTTTTCTAGGGTATAGTATAAAAATCTCCCGTCTCTGTGTTAATGTTTGAACTCCTCCGAAACGGCTCGACTAATTTTTATGCGTATTTGGTAGGAATGAGAATCGGTCGTAAAGTTTATTTCATACCACTAGGTAATCAGGGTGTGTCCCTATTCAGAACTTTTTTTTTTGAAACTCGTGGTAAAAACCAACGTTGAAGATCATTGTAAAAACTGTTGTTGAAAATCATTGTAAAAACCTTGCTTAAATTAACTACAAACATTTTATTTGTAGACAAATAGAAGATGGCAACAAAATTTTTAAAATCATTGGGAGTTTACCGACGATTTGCCGGAGCGTAGCGTTAATTTAACATTTTATTCCGCATTTGTTTTTGTATCACAAAGCAGTGCGTGCCAAATTTTGAACGATACAAAAATTTTGTCTATTTGTGTGTGTGTATCATTGTATTGAGAAAATGAATAATTGGTGTTTTTTTTATTTTTATCGGTGATTATCGTCTACAGCGCTCCATACTTGTTTCTCTCAAAGTTCTCATCCCCACAAACTTACAATACTTTCGGTATTTTTTAATTAACTACCAAAATATTTGGCAGAACAACGTTTTCTGGGTCAACTAGTATATATATATATATATATATATATATATATATATATATATATATATATATATATATATATATATATATATCGGGGGGGGGGGGGGTATGGCAGTGCCCCCGCCAGGTCGAGCGTGAAGCAAACACTGCCATACCATCCTTTACTCGAACCATTTCGCCGCATTTTCAGACCCCTATTTGAGAACCTTTTGATAAGACCAGAACGCAGAAATTTTCGTCATCTAGTAAGCTATAATCACATACTTAAAATATAAAATTTCAAGTCTGTAGGTGATTTAGTTCCGAAGTTAAGCGAAAGCAAAGTTTCGCATTTATGACACTCACTCACTCACACACTCATGATCATCAAAATAGAACTAGTACTTCCCATAAACTCAGAGAGGTGAAATTTGGTACAGAGTTAGGGTTTGAGGACTACATAAAGGGAAAACTATAAAAACTATTCTAATCGAAGATCTGGAGTGACCCTGATTAGAAAACACAAGAGCCCAACCAAACTATTAGAGATCGACATACCGCCTTTACAAACAATATTCAACTTGGTGGGCCTCTTCATTTGATGTGAAACATCGAAAGTCTGAAATATCTAATGAAGAACCGTCAGCTGGTCTCAGCTGTATTAGAGATATGGTACTGCCCCCTTCTACTATTGGTACATCAAAAAATCGACTGTCATTGCAAAAGTCCAGCGTAGTAGGATACATCTTCTAATTTAATCTAGCCTAACTTTAGTCTACTCGAACATTACACAAATTAAATGTTTCTACAAAAAGAAGTGAAATCCCACCAAAAACATTCTGTAAAAAACTAGCCAAGTCTCGATGGAGCTGCTTGTTTATCTCTAAAAAGTAATGAAATCTAGACAAAGTCATGACAAATCTAAGGTTCCTTACTGCGATTTCTTTATTATTATAGTTAATGTTGTGTGACTTGGCCGTTAAAGGGTACACAAGGGTACAAAACCAGGTGCTCCATGAAACCATTGCACCAATTTGTAGCCAGAACCGCTACCCATTGACGATGGAAAATTGTCACTTGGAAAAAGTGTAAACAAAATTGACTTGTACCCACTAACGTATAAAGAATGTCTAACGGCCAAGTCGCACAACATTAACTATAATAATAAAGAAATCGCAGTACGGAACCTTAGACTTGTCATGACTTTGTCTAGATTTCATTACTTTTTAGAGATAAACAAGCAGCTCCATCGAGACTTGGCTAGTTTCTTACAGAATGTTTTTGGTGCAGTCAACTCGCTGATAACGAGGACGGTATTTGTTGATTATATCCAAGTGCTCGTTAAAAAGCACGGTCGTGAAAAAAAGAAAATCATAAAAATTCACTTTTATTTGCTTTTTTATTTCCGCACGTTTCGGAAGAGATTAGTTAAGTTGCTTCGAACTGTCTTATTGTCTCTTTCTTGTGTTGTTATTCTTCTGTGAGGCTACTGCTACCCATAGCTCGAAAATCAACGTCATTAGCATCTGGTCTAACTTCTAAAAGTCACTGAGTTTCTGTTGACTTCATAATACTAAAATAATTTTTTGAAGAAAAGATTAACTTGTCTAGAAAGGTGGAAGTCCAGAAATTTTATGAACCAAGTATTACTCGGCATGAGGGCCTGATTACCGGACAGGCGTACTAGCCCCGGGCCTGGAGTCTCATTTTTGTAAGGGACCCCAAATTACTCAAAGAGTAATGCATAACATTAAAACTATACGAAAAATACATGTATTTTTAAAATAATAATAAAACGAGCAGATGTATGCATCACATGACTTCCTCTTACTCCAATTTAATGTTATTTCCCCATTATTGGCACTTTTAATGCGATTCAATTGTTTACTCTCTAAATATCACCAACAGTGGCCAAATTGAAACCAAATTTAAAATTAAAAAAAAAAATCACCAAATTTGTCGCCAAGTTGGCGACAAAATTTGGCGACAAAAGACTGGCGATATATCGCCAAGTGTCCGACAAATTATAACACCACTTGAGTTTACATCGAAATTAACAATGATTTCCCCCAAAAAGGGGCAAAAGACCCCCTTAGGAACATCCGAATGCAACCAAAAGAGGAGACGCACAACTAGGCCCTAATAGGAGTCTACGTACCAAATTTTAACTTTCTAAGGCATACCGTTTTTGAGTTATGCGAGATACATACACACATGCGCACATACATAAGTACATACGGACGTCACGAGAAAATTCGTTGTAATTAACTCGGGGGTTGTCAAAATGGATATTTCGGGTGTCTGTAGGTTCCTAGGCATATATCCACGTGCGGTCGGGTCGAAAAAAAACTCAACATTCATTCGGGGGTGACCAAAATGGAAATTAAGGCCGATTTTTGAGTGAAAATTTTTTCGCGAATACAATACTTCCTTTTTTGTAAAAGGAAGTAAAAATAATGACTTGCTAATTGAGAAAAATTTCCTTAAAGAAGAATTTTTACTCATTCTACCAGTAGCGTCTTTACTATGTCACAATTACGAGGGGCACAGAAGTTGATTCATAAGTGCACATGATAAATGATTTACATAGTTCTGTGATAGACAAAGAGGCCCCCAAAAATGCATTCCGACGCTCCCCAAACTTGTAAATCAACCACTGCGTTCCGCTTATAGAGTCTTCAAGGGGCCTCCAAATTAATATGGACCTAGGGTCTCACTTTAAGTTAGCCGGGCCCTGCTCGCCATAACCAGGGGTTGCTCGTTAAAACTCGTTAAAAGCAGGTTATGCTCTTATAGGCTTATCATTGTACCAATCAGTGAGGCACTCAGGGATTTCTCCAGGGAGTGGGTAGAAATGTTTTAAGGAACTCTGATGCGTAAAGTTAGGGGCAAAATCAGTGAAATTTCAACAGCCGCCCCCTCCCAGATTAATATGGATTTCTTTTCTTTTTTTTTTCAAATTTTGCATTCGTAAAGTTTTATTACACAGTTTATTCATTTTAATTAAATGCAAACTTGGTAAAACTTCAAGGAAGAAGAAAACAGTGCTCTTTACTGTTCTCGGTACTTTCTCTCTATCTATCGAACTACAAAATCAGTTTAAATTTATAAATAATAAAAGATACACAACAACCTAATTATGCTCAAATTAGGAGGGGGGGAGGATTGAATGAAGGAAGCTGCAGCAAATATTCTTGTCAACAATTTCGTAAAATGTCCGAAATTAAGTGCCAAAAAACACAATTTTGGCTTCCTATTTGGTCTAGTCGTGGGGGTAATGGCTCTTTCTGAATCCCTTCTTGTCTATGGGAAGGGCTTAAGCCCCTCCTCTCGTTGCTTACTCCTCGAAGCATACTCTTCCAGGCTTACTCCTCGGAGGAGCTTAAGCCCCACGGAGGGGCTTAAGTGCCTCCTCCGTGGGTGCGTCATGGGTCCCAACCAGGAATTTCTGATTTCCTCGACAAATCCAGTTTTTCTCTAAGTAAGTGTTCGTTATAACGAAGTTTCACTGTATGTGAGTGCGTGTGTTAATATTCCATCCGTTTTAGTTAGGGATAAAGTAGGGAGTAAGGAGAAGTTTGGTTTTGAAAATCCTCCCTGCAGTAGACACAAGTCCTGTCCCACGTATTAAGTCTTGCAAAAAGTACAACAGTGTTTTATTCACAGGTGTGAATCACGCATCGTCTCTTATATGAAGCGACCAACTACTTTATTTATTTCCTCTGACCAAAATCAACAAGCTCGTGCAACTTAATATATATTTTTTCATTGTTATTTATATTCATGCTTCGTGAAGTAAAAACCACGTTCGTCAATAAAGCACAAAAAAAAAGTACACAAACACACGCGCAAAAGCAATGAAAATAAACGAGTTTCAATGTTTTATAAAATAGATGCATAAGCTTTTAAAGCTAAACTACGCAACAGGGCAATTTTTCACTTTTAACCCCATTTGTTGAAGTGACATTGCCAACTATCACCAAGGCGGTGACAGAGGCGGAGAGAAAGACGGGGAAAAGAAACAGCAACGTTGGAGGAAACTATTTTCAGATTCAAAGGCAATATTTTTTATTTAAATTTTGTTCTAGGACCGGCATCAGAGACAATGATCAACTGCAATTTTATTTTTCTGAAGGATCACAAAAATATTGCCAAGTTCAAAAATCCAATGGTTTTTAAATGCTGATTGAAATAATGGTTACTTGATTTCGGAAAAAACTGCAATTTTGTTATTCTGTATTATTGATCTTTCTATGTATTACGTTTTTTCTTTCCTTTTTGCTTTTATTACTGTAAAACTGAGAAAAGGAAAGAAAGGAAGCACGAAGAAAGGCTTAATGCATCGTAAAAATATCTCCAAAAAATCAAAATTAATAATTTAATGCAGAAATTCTATAAAAAGAAATGAAAGTTGGAATATTAAATGGGGAATGTGCGTCGGTCGGTTTATCCTTCCCCTTTCCAAAGTCTTAGCATTGAAACTATATTTACTCATATATTGCTGTATTTTGTTAGAATCTTCATTCATATCAGTACAAGATTTCATTTAACCCATCCTTTTAAATTAGTGTCTTAAAAAAATTCTCGCTCATACATTAAGATTTTTCTTTTAGTCTTTAAATCAATGAAGCAGAGCACTCAGTCATAAAGAAATTACTCTTTAATCATTTGGATTGTTGTTCATATTTTATGATTTCTTCCTTGTTCATTATAATTTATATCTTTAGTTTTTTTCTCTTAATCGTTAGCATTATTGATCTTAGTAATTATAATTTTTCTTTTAATAATTTAGGTTTTTAACCCTTAGTCATTTAATTTTGTTCATAAATCATTAAGATTCTTGCGCAAGGTTATTTGGATCTTTCCCTTTTTCCTTAGGATTTTTTAATCTTAGACTTTCACATTTTGTCCTTAATCATTCGAGTTCTTGTCGTTTATCATTAGAATTTTTCCTTAATCATTAGAATATTGGAGCTTTTACATTCTCTCTCGACTCACGAAATAATCACACGATCTTACACAATTGCTTTTTTTAGACAGTCATAATTGTGTACTGCTTTCACGTGACCATTGAATGGTGTCCTAATCTTTTTGAGGTCCACCAGCTTCCACGCACGAGTATACGCCTCCCGTGAGGTGGCGTCTATACCGCCCTGAATAGATATTTATATCGATCCTTTCGGCTTTACACGATCATTTTTAGAAAAAAAACAGCAACGAGCGCACAACATCTAGCATCCAGCTCCTGGCATTTATTTGAATTTTGACATCCTGAATTCAAAATATATTTTTGGTTGCGACAAGTGCCATTTATAGAGACAAGAACCACAACAAGTACAGTCCTGTGGCATTTCGTAATTACAAAAAACATAATTTGAATTCAAGATGTCAAAATTCAAATGAATACCAGGAGTTGAATGTTATGCGCTAGATGTTTATTAATTCATCTATTTATTTATTTATATTTTGTTTCTTTGCCCCACTTGTGCTTTGCGTCTGTAGTAAACATGTAAATCATTGAGTTCATCATAGCATGCCATTGGAGTATTTTTGATTGAGAACAGCAACAGGCATGCAATAGATTTGAAGTTTTCCTAAATTCTGAAATCTGTGATCGAAAAGAAAAAAAGCTAAACTTGTAGGTGGACGTAAGTTCCCTGCGGGGTGGCAAAGACCCTTGAAGAGTCACTATAGCGAGGCACGCGTCGACTTGTCAATGGTGACACTTGCTGATGTGGCAAAGTTGAGACCATCTAATCTCCCTTGTAGATCTTATCTGCGAAACTGGAGATTCGGGCTACTGGATTTGTCGATTCTCCGGTTTTTGCAGATGTTAGCAAAAAAGTCCGGTCATCTCTAGTGGGAGAGCTTGCTTCCCTCTTTTATACCGGGGGAGATGCATTCACGTTAGTGGTCTTAAGATTGAATTCATTCTTTTGCCAGAGTTTATTTTGTGTGTTCCAAAATGTTTTTGTGTTCTCAACAAATTTATAGCAAGTTCGTATTCAACTTAATCTGAAGCTTTTTTGAGTAGTATTCGGTAATGATATTAAAAATCGGTACTGAAATAAAAATATGTTTCAAATGTTTAATTTTAACTCTCCTTTCCCTGCTATTTGTCCGAAAAATACATGGAAGTACCAATTTTTCTTTCTTTTTTTTCTTTTTTCTTTTTTTTTTTTCTTTCTTTCTTTCTTTTTTTTTTTTTTTTTTTTTTTTTTTTTTTTTTTTTTTTTTTTTTGTACCTCAACCTCATAATGCCTTTCGTTTTTCTTTACTTGAATCTTACGCATTATAAAAATGTTACGTGCAGAACTAAACCAGCCTTCCTTCCCGTATATCAACATCGGTTTTTCAAGCATCTGGTTTCTCTTAATTAGCTAAAACTGCAAATTATATAAAACATACCTTTTTTAGAATTTAAAACTGATTCCTAAAAACAAAACAGGCCTGTTTCATCTGATTTAACAGATAAGTAAAAAACAAGTTTTCAAACCAATGAAGTAGTGGTACCTTTATTTCTTCTATTGAAAAAACTCCATAATCTCTTTCAAAAATAAATAAATTAATTAATTAATTAAATAAATAAAATAAAAAGAAAGAAATTCAAAAAAAAAAAAAAGGAAATAAATATATTTTATCAAGGGAAAAAATATAATAAATGAATAAATAAATATATAAATAAAATTGTTTTTAGCTCTTTATTTTGGGTAAAAATAAAGAGTCTCGGACGTTAATTTCCCCCGTTGACAAACACTAAAATAAATAAACTTATAAATGTATTTTAGCAAATAAATAAATAATGAAAAGTATTCTTATAAAAATAATTTTTCTCAAAAATAAAAGTATCTGCGCAGCTCTTTCTTTCTGGTAAAAACTAAAGCACTTCGAATTTATTTTTATTTCCCGTTGCCAAAAATATAATTAGTTAATTAAAACTTAAGAGGAAAAATAAAATATATTCATCTCGATAACCATTATTTCAATTTAAATAAAATTGTATGTTGTGGCCATCACGAAACTTTCTTCTATATTTTTCTTTTTTTTTCTGATCCCTCCCCATGCTTGACGAGGAAGCAATATTCCCAACAAAAACAAAATTACACATGCAAAAACTTGACGACCATCCCAATGTCTGAATTATTGCAAAAGCAAAGCAAAGAGCGAAAATTGAAAGTTAGTTTAAAAGCCTTGCTTGAATTAATTACAAATATTTTATTTGTTAACAAACATAAGATGGCAACAGTTAAAAATTTTAAATCATTGAGATAATATTTCCTATCATTTCCATACAATTAAAATCACGAGAAATACGCAGACGACAATCTATTACGATTTATCTTTCTTATTGTTGCATTAATAAAAATATTTTTATTCGCAAAAAAAAAAAAAAAAAAAAAAAATCAACACCTCTTGGAGCGATCGGCGTCAAAATTGAACCAAAGCTTGTTTACATATGGATTCACATATATTCCAAATTTCAACCAGAACGTAGCATTACTTCTTGAGATAGGGCACTCAAAATGGAAAAAAAGAACGGGTGATTGCGCAACCCCCCTTTTAGCTGTTGACACAAAAATAAAATCAGTTCTTATACCCACTAAGGGCTACTTGCCGATAAATTTTTCTTTCATTCCGTTCATTATTTCTTGAGATACAGCAGTCACAATTGACGACAAAAAACGTTCTACAGCTCAACCCCCGTTTGAGTTATTGACACCAAAATTGAATCAGCACCTGTTCCTGTTAATACCAACATATGGACCAAATTTTGTTTGATTCCGCCAGTAACTTCCTGAGGAATAGCAAGCACGCGTAACTCGAAAAACGTCCCATTGCTCCACCCCCCTTGGAGGAATTCGCGCCAAAAACTAATGGGCACAAGTTCACATAGGGGCACATATGTGTACTAAATTTCGTTCGATTTCATGCGGTAGTTTTTGTTGTAGAGCGGCCACAAAAAACTGGTCACACACAGACGTGACACACATACATACACACATACATACATACACACATACAGACATACACACACACACACAGACAGACAGACATTTTCCAAAAATGGTCGAAATGGACTCAGCACACCTCAAAACGTTCGAATCCGTCAAAATTCGAAATTCGAAAATTTGCACGAATCCAATACTTTCTTCTATATATTAGATATAGAAGAAAGTAAAAAACCTGACCTGCGGAGTCGAACTGATTTTGGGATAAAGGAGTCGGAGTCCGTCATTTCTGAGTCTGCATTTCTGCTATGGAGTCAGAGTTGGAGTCGGGTAATCGGAGTCTGACTGATATTGGGGTATATTAGTCGAAGTCGAAATCAAAGGCTCTAAAATTCCCCCGGATTCGGGATTAGATTATTTTCCCTCCGAGTCCGTAGCTCTGTAAAAAACATTTGCACTTTGAATTCATTTTATTTTAATTCAGTCATATTTGTCTTTGACATGCGTCAGTGTTAAGTCTACGAGATATGGTATTGCAATTTTTATTAAGAACTTTTTTCCTACTTCTTGAAACTAAAAATTGAGAAGATATTCAGTATCTGGACAGTTTTTTTAATTTATTGGATGCTATAAATAATTTTAATAAAACCCGTTAATCCGCCAAAATCTTTTCTATACACCAAGAGCTTTCTCAAACAAAGTTTTTTTTTTTTGTTTTAATGAAAATCCGCCTTTAAGTTCGAATTCTATATTTGCCTAAAATACTCCCGTGAGTGAAAATGTTAAAAGTTTTGAACTGCTCATTTTAAACATTTATTTTGAAACCTATTTTTCGCCAAGAGCCTTTTAACAAAGCTTGTTTGATGCAAATACGCCATTAAGTTCAGGATCTACATTTGCCTTAAATTTCCCCGACAGCGTTAATGTAACATATTTTTTGCTGTTAATTTTGAGCCTTCTGTTATGAACATGTTCTTCGTCAAGAACTTTTTTTAACAAATTTTGTTTGAAACATCCGCCTTTAACTTTCAGATTCGCATTTGTCTTCAATTTCCTCGTAGGCGCTTCAATTTATCAACGATATTTAAAATTCAATTTATTAACTGAGTATTTTTTAACTGTTCAAAATTTATGAAAAATTGTTCAAATAAAAAAAATTACAATGGTAATGAAGTGTGCAACCGGGATCAAGAAAATTTTGTTTGAATAGTATTAGTGTTCTTTGAAAAATTGGATAGAGAGAGGGGTGGGGCAGACTGAGAACGACAAAAACCCACAGGGACATTTCCCCCATATTACTACCTTACTTTACAGGTTTTAATTTTTCGATATTTATTTCATTATTTTATTTAATTTTGACTTTTCTTTTGTATTTTTCGGTATTTTTACGATGCATCAAACCACCTTTCATGTCTTTGATTCTTTTTTTTTTTTGCTTTAGAGAAAAAGTGGGCTAAAAACAAATAATAAGAATATTATCTTATTTTTATGAGTCAATGAATATGCATTCAGTCTGAATATATTCAAAACAGGTGTTTTTTTTTTAATTTAAACTAGAAAGCATAAAAAATTATAAAATTAGATACTGGAAATCGATTAATCAAGCAAGTTTTTAAATATTCGGATCAGATTTAAGAAAACAATGTAATTCAAATCAAGTCCTCAGCTCTGAAGAATAAGAACTTCCAAACAATGTACTACTTAAATATTATTCAGTAAATTACCAGCCCATTAGCCAGGGCTAAGGCAGAAATACATGAAATACACCGCTAGCTCAGTCATTTCCAGCCGAGGACTGCAGTTTCGTGCTTATTAGCACTCATCACTCATCAGCCCGGCATAGGAAAGTGACTGAGCTGGAGATGGAATTAGTTCCTGGATGTGTGAAATTGTAAAACTGTTCTCTGGAGTCTATTGGATGGATTAAGACCGTAAAATTTGGTTGAATCTTCTTGGCGTTAAAATTGGTTTGGGCACTTTCAATGTAAAAAATGAATTAATCACAAAAAAACAGAAAAAAGTAGATTCAGTAAAGAGAGTTTATGCTGCCGAGATATGCTATGAGAGTTTATGTTTTTATTTGTCAAACTGACGAGGAACACTGCATGAGTGTTTGATGTCGTAAAAATTATAAACTGGTGCGTTTTAGGGACTTTCGTGACAGTAGTCGAAGGATTGTGTCTGAAAAAAAAAGCCTCCCCCCCCATTGTTTGATTCAAAAAGGGGGCAAGCCGATTTTCTTGTCCAATAATGCCATCTTCTTCAGAGACGCATACATCTCGTTCTGCACAAATCGCCACTTAGGACATCATTATGAGTCGCAAGGTAAAATAATCGCTGGTTTTTGTGTGTCACGCCGCAGTACAATAGATTCGACTCTGCAGCAAACAAGCCAAAAAGAGGCGCAGGAGGTTCGAAAACGAAACTCCGCTTGAGATGCGTGCCCGAAGACACCGCCTAATTTAAATTTCACTTGGATTTCCCCTTTTCCCAGTAATTTATATCTCCGGCTTTTAGCAGCACGAAACTTTTCTGCGTTTGGTGTCCAATTATATCGTTTGACTTGCTTTCGTCTTAATGAAACGCTAGCAATATCCACCCGCCACCACCCTCCTTGCCTTTATTCTTTTAAAAAGCAAGGAACTTGACGTGGGGGGTAAAGGGGAGGGGAGAAATTGTTAGCCGTTTTCTCATTCGTCGTGATTAACTGCGGACCTATCATTCGTCCCGCTTAACAATGTGAAGCGCTCATTAAAATAATTGCCGTCCATCAAGCCTCGTCACCATGGTTACCATCCGGATGCTACGGGGACGCCATGTCTTGATACACGAGGTCTTGAGCGGTTTTCGCGGCCTTTTGCAAATTTGAAACGCTCTAATTTTGAGAATAAATAGATACAAATCACATGGAACGCCGGCAGTTGATTGTCGATTGATGTCCATCACGGATGTCTTCTTGGAACAACAAGCAACTGCCTTGCTCAATAAGTTTTAACGTTCTAGTGTCAAAACAAGGTAGATTTGTGATAAATTGAATCCTGATTTAAAAAAATTACTCAATATAAAGATGTTTCAAGAAGTTCTACTCTTATAAAGCTAGGCTTTGCAATTTGATTCTGTTCATCCTGAACAACATGGCAAACCAATTTATTCTTACTTCCCACCACAAAATATCTTTATGACGAGTCAACCAAATACCTAATCAAACCTTCTTACTTTGAGCAAGCCCTTTTACAAAGAAACCCTTATCAAGTGAGTCCTGTACAAAGAGCCGACCAACTATATTTTAAGACTCTGTATTTAGAAAAAAAATGTTTCTAAATCAGGCGGTTAATATCAAAACTAGCCCAAACTTATTTTCAGAAATTTTACAGGAGAGATAAAAACATTCCACTCTGCATTAATGTTTAAGAAAGATCTTTTTTTCGTTTGAATAACATGCCGTGCACAGCTTCTTTTTTGTTCTCTTTTTAAATTAGTAGTATTATCTATTTATTTACAGATGAAAATAATTTGGATTGTGCAGGTTTTAAAACTAAATCGGCCAACTTTAGAAAAAAAATTTCATTCAACGCGAAATTAAATTCATGTAGCATCTCACTTTTATGCCATGTGCAATCAAAATTAAGAGTTGATTAATTAATTTATTAAAATAATATTGTTGTTATCCGTACGTTTTTTACAGTGGCTATAGTGGTAAGAGCATTTTTGAAGTAAGATGGGAGTTTTTTTCAGTGATTTTCGACCCGATTGAGAATGAATTTCTACCAAAACGCTTTATGTCATGACATCATCGACAAAGAAAGAAAATAAATAATTAAATAAATAAAACAATTTAGAAAAGTCAGGGATTAAGCTGGTTTTAATACTAAACGCCTCAAGTAAAATGCTTGTATACTATAAGTAATTAGTGACACACTCTTTTGTCGAACCTTTTGTTTGCCCATTTTTACTCACTTTCAGCAATTATACTTCTCTCTCTCTCTCTCTTGTATATTCAATTCGCAGATGCTGAATTACTGAATTTCGAACTGCATAAGTTTTCTACTACAAGTTTTTAAAAAGCTTGTTAGTAATATTTTATGATAATTATTTTTAATTGTCAACATTTGCTGTGTACCGTATTTTTCGCTGACCTCCATCATGGGTCAATCCAGTTTTTATTTTTGGAGGCAGTCATTTTCGGAAAGGGATAGGGAGGGGGGGAGGCAAAGTGCAATTTTCGGGAGCCCAATTGGGCGATTTTTTAAATAACAGATCTAAAACTAGTTTTGTGCTACATTTGGTCGTTTAAAGGGGGTCATGACCCTTATGCCCCCCCCCCTGGATCCAGGCCTGATCTCTACAAAGAACCCTTAGTTATTCCACAAACGCAATTTTCATCGCTTCTTGGAGAATCTCCGAAATAACTTACATTACACACTTCTGTCATGAGCTTGACACGAACAATATTTCACTCTCTTTCATTAAGTGTATATCAGCTAAAACTTTTTGAATTTTCCTTTCAACAGCGACTAACAAGAACGGACATGGACAAAGAAGTATCAAAGTTTAACTAACAGGCGCGGATACAAGGGGGACACATTGGGGGGCTTTCCACTAATAATTTTTCGAAGTTAAAGTTCTAAAAGTCGCATCTTTAGGCGAACTTTGGTAATGTTAGGGTGGGAAGGGAGTGTTGGAGTCCTACTCAGGAAGCGTTTCGGAATTAAAATCCGAAACATGGTGGGGATACTTGATCCCCACTTTAGTTTTCAATTGTTTTTCTCTGCTGCAAATTATCAGTTTTTTTTTTTTTGTTTTTTTTTAAATATACGTGAACAAAAGTATTTTTTTTCCTCTACCTGACAGTATTTTTTTTTAGTTGAATCATACAGATAGTTTTGGTTAAATAATTTTTTTCAATAATTTCTCAAAAGGATCATGTATCCCCACATCAAGGGATACATGATCCCTTCATGGGGGATACTTGATCCCACTAAGAAAATATATAGACTTTTCGTCAGATATTATAGCAGCAATTTATATATGGATTTTAGTTTCCTACATAATGTTTCTAAAAAATAACACGATTTCTAATTTTCTTTATTATATTATAATAATGCGAACACAAATTAACATTGTTTTAAATTCCACTAGTACATTTGTAAAAATAATGCACACAATAAACTGATGATGCTTTTGATCAGTTACTTATTCTTCAATACAGGTTATGAACAATATATTCAATAAATAGAACTAACAATTTTTTAAAGTAGCGTAATGAAGCTAAAATTACAACAAATAAAAAACTAGAATGAAAAGCACAAAAATCAACTTGTTTGCTTCGTGTCTTGCAATAATTAAGTTAAGAGTTTTATCAATTGAATTAGTTTTAAAAAAGAGGGAAGAAAACTGTAAGTATCAGTGTACTTATTAAAAAAAAAAAAAAAAGAATGCCTAGCATATGTTTTCAAAACCTGAAAAGTCAAATGCAAACAGTTCGTTTGTTGTAGTTCTTGCTCCACTCAACCCAACTGGATGTGGGCAACTTACAACACATTTTGTCAATTTTTCAGGAAAAATAGACGAGCATATTACCTTTTTTGCTTTAGAAAACTTATTTCAAACTCTAGAAATCCAACTTTGCATTCTATCCGCTAATGGGTCTACACAATGGGCGACTCAATTTTTTGTTTAAATCTAGCTATAGCAAAACATTTTTTCCCCTCATTCAAACAAAGATTTGACATCTATTTCAACTTGTTCAAGCTCATTTGGCTGATCAGTACATAATTCATCAGTAGAGTTAGCTTATGTTTATATGTTTGAGGTATTATGTGGGTTACAAGTGCGAACTGATATTTTAATTGTTTAGCATATTTACTGCAGTGATTGTTTAAATCTATCTTTCATACTATGATAAATTTATTAATTTATTATGTTAACATGGGTTTGAATGCTTAAAGTTCATGTCAACTAAGTAAACGAGTTATATTGTTTTCATTGTGTTTAGATTGCCATAGGGATACTTGCTCCCTGGGATCATGTATATCTCTAAACGAAGGAATCAAGTATCCCTAATATGCGATTTTTACAAACATACTTGTTCTATTATTAACAATCAGTGGTAATTTACTAAAAATATGGCTCAATTATTAAAGACTGTCTATACTTTAACATTACACTTCGGTATTTTTTTAAAGTTGTATATTACGGATAATATAAACTTCAGAATGCTTTCCTAAAAATAAAAAGTTTCCCTTGATACATTCAGACAATCATTTCTTGAGCTAAAACAAAATGGATGAAAAAAACGAAATGTTGCCAGTTTTTAGCCTACTTTCCCCAGTAAAAGTCAGAAAAAGAAGAAAAAAGCATGAAAGAAGGCTTAATGCATCTTAAAAATATCGCGAAAAACAAAAAAAAAAGTCAAAAATAAATAAAATAATTAAATAAATATTGAAAAATTAAAAATTGGAAAGTAGGGTATTGAGGTGGGGAAAAATGTCTGTCGGTCTGTCTGTTTGTCTGTCCCCCCCCCCCCCTAATAACTTTTGAATGAATAGTCCGATTCGAAAAAACTTTTTTTTGCTCGAAAGATCTCGGTGAGGACATCTCATTCCCATATTTCACTTTTTGATTTGAACTATTTTTTGATAAATTTTGAACAGTTCAAAAAAACTTAACATTAGCGCCTACGGGGAAATTCAAGGCAATTCCGAACTGTGAGGCGAATTTGCTTCAAACAAACTTTGTAGGAAAAATCTTTTGATGAAAAACTTGTATATAAAATATCTTTTTGATTTGAACAATTTTCCGTTTAATTTTGAACAGTTCGAATCCCTTAACATTAGCGCCTACGGGGAAACTGAAAGTCAATGTAGATTCCGTACTTGAAGGCGGATTTATTTCAAACAAATTTTGTTGGAAATAGCTCTTGACGCCAAACTCCAGACTCCGACTCCGAGAATTTAGAGGCACATGACTCCGACTCCTGTGCCCGACAATTAATCGGACTCCGACTCCCCGACTTCGACTCTGACTTCGTAGCTTTGGCAAAAATTTATACACAGAGGACAAATGACTGACTCCGATTCTTGGATATTCGTCTCCGACTCCTTTATCCCAAAATGAGATTGACTCCGACTCCGCAGCTATGGTTTTGAGTGTGAAATAATTATTTTTGATCTGTCTTGTTTTTATTTTTACGCTAAAGTTTTAATTTAGGTATTCAGTTTTCGGCGAATAAACTCGAAGTCATCTATGTTTCTACATAAAGATATGCGCAGACGATTTTTTTTTTTTTTTTTTTTGACAATGAAAATTATTTCTTTAAGTTGACATTTAATTTTTTTATTTATTTTGGTAAGTGCATTAATTCATTTAAAAAATTGTTTTTGGCAACAGGGGAAAACGAAACGATTTTATTTATTTTTTTTGGTATGATGTATTTACTTTAATGGAGCTTATTAATTTTAATCATTGTTTTTTCGTTTTGAAAGCTGTTAAAAAAATTTTGAATGGAAAAAAGTACATTAGCTGCTTTGCTTAAAAGTTGCTGCTATTTTATTCGTTCGTTCGTTTTTTTTTTTTTTTTGGATGAGTGAGGAATATTTTATTCCTAGAAATCAGCTTAAAGTATTTTAAAAATATGTTTGAAAACATTTGCGATTTTAGCTATTTTTGAGAATATTGATCAGGTACTAGAAAGTAGTATGGGTATACGGGAAAGTAGGCTCGTCTAGTTATAGACAGAACTTCTTGTTATGTACCAGTATAATTTTAATATAATTGTCAGGTTTCAAATTTCTACTTGATGATTTTGGTACATTTTTGGCTGTGGGATCATGTATCCCCAGTCTCTATTACGTAGTAAAGGGCAAATAATAAAAATCAATCGTCTCTCCGCTTAGTTCTGCACTTGATAACTACAGTTGGGGGCATACCTAAGCTCGCAGCGTCGCGATTAGGATCTGCGTAGAATTCACAATACTGCCAGATTAAGTTTGCCCCACCTGTTAGTGGAAATGTATTAGAACCCAAATTTAAGTTTCCCTGCTTTTCCTTTTATCACTTGGAAAATAAAAATATTCTGCTCGTAATATTGTTTGTTTTATTTAGCATCATCATGATCGTCGTCATCGCCATTGTTCTTGTTCTTATTATTATTAAAAATAATAGCAAAATTACAATTAATGAGTATATATAGTTATGAAAAAGCATTCATACATTTCCGATTTCAAGCTTAATTAGTGTTTGTATCATCTATTTTAAAGTGGTAATGTAGTCCAAACTAATTCAAAAATAATCTTTTGGCAGAAACGTGGGTCAGTGTTTAAAATTAGGTTAAATCAATATTAAAGTTCATAAATAGACGGCTTCAGCTCAGTTCAGGCGCATTTTTGATTGATTCAACTTGAAGAATTAGCTTAGTTTGATTGGATTGTCTAAAGCTTCTTAAAGACCAAGATTCCCCTCCCCCCTTTTCGTTTTAAGAAAAAGTTTTTAATCGATACTGTTGTAAGGGAAGTAAGATGTTTTATCTAAATCGGAGGAACAACTAAAGATTTAAGGTTTAAATGAATTAATAAATTTCCAATCTTCAGAAAGGCAAAATCAGGAAAGACTGAAGTATTCTGCTTCGCCTGTGGTGTCATTGTAAAGCAAAAGAAAAACATTGAGATGGTAAAGGCATTGCAGTATAAAAGAAGAAAATGTGATACTTTGTTACTTTAAAAATCAGTTCTGTATAAAGGAATAGGAGTGGTAAGATCATGATTCCTGTGGGGATCATTCTCCCTATTTAGCATGATTGCACTTCAAATACACACTGGAAACACGTTTGGAACTCTTTAATTCAGAAAAAGTGTTCCAGTTGCTTGAATGTAGACTAAAACGTAGACTGAATGCAGATTTCTGAATGGGGTTCATTAAAAAAAAAAAAGTGTACTGGAATTGTACTTCGAATTTGTTTCGAATGAGTCCCGCTCGGGATATTTATTAAATTCAAACTTGGGAGCACATTTGGGCACTCTTGGGAAATCATTGCTTTCTTTCGAACAAATATAACTTCGATTCAACTATACCAGACCAGACAGCATATCTCAATATAATACACTTTAGAAATTTAGCTGCAAGGAATAGTTGTCGGTTGGTGTCGCAAATGCTGTCAAAAAGGATGGCCTTGCCTCATCGAAAAAAAAAAATCCATTTCCTGGAAGCATTTGGCAGCTGCCCTTCGAGATTGCTGAAAAATTAACAGCAAAAACTCTATTGATATAATTAAAGGGTGTTTCATAAGTGATGTAATAAGTGTCCCGAAAATTACAGACAGTTACAAACTACTGTACATGTGAAATTTTTTTGAACCTTTGTCCTTTCTTTTAGGGACTGACGCATGTCCCTAAAAGAAAGGACATGTGCCAGTGTTGAAAACATTTTCACAAATACATTCCCAAAAATGTTAGAAAAGGGGGCTGGACCATATAGGTGTTTTGAAAAATATTTTTAAAGCTGTTTCAAGTAATTTGCTTCTAAGTGTCCTAAAAGAGGGGGGGGGGGGGACGAATGTCCGCGATCAAAAAGTGGCTGAAGATTGTAGTGAAATAAACAGTAAGCTCAAGATCCAAAGAAAAAACCTACAACTATTTTTCCCCATAGTTAACAAAACTTTTTATTAAATCAGAATGATGTGGAAACAAGTGACATCTCTCCCAAACTTCCCTCTACTCTTGTCCGACCAAAAAAGAGAGTTTCATCGAGGGCAAGTGGCAGGAGTCATTTCTCATGTCTATTCAAGAAGAATCCCCCTTCTCAGAATAAATGTCTGGACGAAGTATCTTCTGCTGTCGTGGTTGACCGCTCTTTCCACTTGGTCTATCGTCTGCAAGTGGGGGTGGAGCGATCGCCACTTCACTACGAAGTGGATGACCCACTCGTGTCCTGACCAGTGGAGCGATCGCCTCACTGACCTTCCTTTCTTTACATGAACGAACAGCGGAGGGACGTTCGTTTGTTACGTCTTGATCGCCCTCAAGTTGAATATCCTTGAAAGCAAATCGTGGAGTGAATAATAGAAATCTTTCAAACTAAAATTTTCATCAAAAGTAAAAACAGTCTGTTTCATTAAATTTGTTGCTACTTTATTGTAGTGCTCACCCTCTGGGTCTGATTAACGCACGGTCCTGCAGGTCCTTGCACCTGGGCACCACAATTTTAGTTACACCAAAGTAGAGTAAATTTTTTTTTCTTTCTTCCATTTTTTTCGGAACTACAGTGTAACCCAGCGGTCTCTTCTGTTCAAAGGTCTCAAATTAAAATTAAACAAAAGCCGAATGTACGATTAGAAATCATTAGCTAGTCCTAATGTACAAATGTTTATAATGCTTGAATGCTAGCCCTTAGAGTGAGACGAGCGTGTACGAATTGTAGTTTTTACAGTTTGTATAGTACTTTCAGAGTTAGATATGCCTTATTAGTTTTACGGAAAATGTACTTCTGTAATGTCATTTTCTATAATGTGCTCTATTTCTTTCTCTATCGCACTCATCTAATCGTTTTCAGTCTCCTGTGCTCGACGCATTCTCATTTGAGATGCCTGTAAGGCATTATATATATATATATATATATATATATATATATATATATATATACTCCGTTTTTATATTTACAACACTAAACAGAATTTTTTTTTATTTTTTTAATTATAAAAAACAACTGCTTTCAAAAAAACACCCAGGAGCTAAAAGGCAAAAAAGGTCATACTTACAAATGATTTCCTACCCAAACCTATAGATCAAATTAGATTTACAATTCCAGTACGAAAATCAACTAAACACCCAATTATAAAATAAACATTGATTTTAATTACCATACTATAAATTTTGTTAATACTTAACTAATTACATAAGATCTCTTATGTAATTAGCTAGGGATAGGTAGTCGTTTATAGGAGGCACCGACTTTAAATGGTGATTAAAAATTAAGAGATCGTACATAATTAGTTAGGTGTTAACATAATTTGTAGTATAGTAATTAAAATCAACGTTTATTTTATTATTGGGTGTTTAGTTTAGTTGATTTTTGTCGTAGAATTGTGAAGTAAATTTGATTTATAGGTTTTGGGTAGGAAATCGTATGTCAGTGTGACCAATTATTTTTTGCTTTTTAGTTCCTGGGTGTTTTTTGAAGGCGTTTTTTTCTTTTTAAATAATTTATTTAAATTTAATGCATATCAATTTATAATTTAAAGATACTAGGACTGAGAATAATCGTGATAACAGCAAAGGCGTGTCAACCCTCCTTACCCAGTGGCTTTAAGTTATACTAACCGGGTACCCGGCGCTGCCCGGGTTTCGGCCGGGTAGTACTATAACGAAAACGTTATTAAGAAAAATCACAATTAAATAAAAATACGACAAATCAAATTTTGAATAATACGACCGATAAAATGATTTACTTTGATAAGTAATTATCTTCAATTATAAGAAATAAGGAAAACAAAACCCAATAGAAAAATCCTACAACACAAATTATTTATACATGAGTATCGAAAAAAAAAAGCATTCAGAAATCAATTCACTGACAACAACAGTCCCACAATAACGTAGCGTCCGAGCCGCGTGGCATGATTTCTCGCAGCTATCGACAATGTCGGCTAGCCCCCTCTCGATGCGTTAACTTACCCCACCATCGATTAGGAATTCGTATAACTAAACTTATCCCGCCGTCTATTAGGAATTTATAGAACTAAACAATTAATTAAACCTTTAATTTGCAATTACAAATATTTCGGTCAATTTGATTTTAAAAAATAGCCTATATATTTCCTCAATAAATGGACTATTCATCACAAAAAGAATTTTTCAATTCGAACCAGTAGTTCCTGAGATTAGTTCGTTCAAACAAACAAACAAATTCTTCAGCTTTATATTATTAGTATAAATTAATCTTAATTCGGTATCTTAAACACATGTAAGGATTGTGCTGCTCCATCCTCATAGATGGTATTCTCTTTTGCTGGCTAAGGGAAGCAAACTGAAGTTTTATATAAAACAATGGTCACACTTTTCATTATTTAACCTATAGTTAAACCTATATCAGTGCACCATTGAAATGCAGTAAAAAGACATATTTTTTTTTTCCTAATCTTTTTTATAATCGATCGCAGTAATCATAATCGAAGCAGCATTATAATAAATTATTAATGCATATGAAACAGACAACTAATGAATTCAATTTCAATTAAGACTAACTAGATTTGTTCAGGAATTTTAATGTCAGTCAAAAAACTAAAATAATTAATGAATCGAATACGGGAAAACAATTTGAAGATGGTTACCAGAGAGACTTTAAGTATAACGGAAATAACTTCAAGTCTAAGAATTTCTTTTTCCTTTTCCATTGCTTTTTTTTTTTTTTACATCAACAATAACTTTACAAAGACAACTTTAAAGTGAACAAGAAAGCAATGTAAACGAGCATTTGAAAATGCCTCTGTGTAAAAATTATTCGGTTTTTCAGAAAGAAAAAACATAAAATATTACGCAACAGCATTTTCATTAGTAACAATCTTATATTTTACATGAAGCACAATTATTTTTATTACTAAATAGGCAGCTGAAGGGGTCACTGAAAAATGGTCAAAGCCCAATCTTCGAACAAAACGAAAATGTAAGTTTATTTAATAACTAGTGGTACCGGCACGTCTTTGCCCGTAGTTGAAAATTAAAAGGTCATTTGGTTCGTCTGTATATTTACTAATAATGGATGTTGAATATCTGGCCAATTTGCTCGCTCCTGTTACCGTTGCACGTTATGATAATTTTTGTAATTTACTCGTCCACGTTGTGATAATTTGCTCGGAAAAATGTTTTTAAAATTGGAACAGAAAAAGAACAAAATCGAATTTTCGAAAAATCGCTTCGAGGTGCACACCCCCATGCTACAAACTAATTCTATGCCAAATTTCAGTAAAATCGGAGGAACGGTTTAGGCGCTATGCGCGTCACAGAGATCATGACAGAGAGACTTTCAGCTTTATATTAGTAAAGATAAAATGACAATTTCAGAGATAAATAAATAAATAAATAATAAAATAGTGCTTAATTACAAATCTTTAGTTAAAATAGCATGTACGCAATGAAATTAAAACATGAAAACATGAAACAATGATTTCATCAAAAATTGGACTATAGTTCGTTTTAAAGTGGACCTTTCAATTTCAAGCTTTCTATTTTTCAGAAGCATACAATCTTAAAGTCGATTTTATACGCTTTGAAACATTAAACAGATGCTAAAACATTTCACATTCTTTCTTCCAAAAATAGTTCTTAGCAAAATATTTTCCCCTTCAGTATTTGTTCCGTTGAAAAATACTAACTCGCCGTTTCTCTTGTTTCACTGAATTCTGAAGTGGGCTTTTCTCAAAAGATTTTTTTTTTCAACTCGCCATTTTTCGTTCTTTCTTTCTTTTTTTTAAAACTTAACTTTGCCTCAGGAAACATGTGAAGCAAAAGAAAGTCTCAAACATTTTGCTCTCTATCTGAAAGTAACAACCAATTATTTCGTAACTTCAGAGTCCTACTTTCCGTATGTTTGCATACAAAGATGCAGATGATGCTAACTGCCGTTATTCTTTGCGTAATTTAAGTACGATGTTTATGAGTGGGAGGATTAAACGCTGAAGAACTCTTTGGTTTCTTTTTAGAAAAGTGTTTTTCCCTGTCTGGTTGAAATAGGATAGCAAAAGAGGCTTTTTATTAAACCATAAAATAGGTTTTTCAGAAAATTTCAAGTCGAGTTATTTGAGAGAATTTTTGTGTGACATTTTTCTTAGCAGGCTGCTAAACTCGTGAGATCCTTTCAAAGTAGTATTTCATGTTTCTCAAATAAATGGTCTCGGGTTTCTAAAGAAGATTTTGATGCTAAGTTGTAATGTTTAAGTAAAAAGTTTTAAGTATATTGCTTATATTTCCTGTCCACGCTTTTCAATTTGTGGCTAAAATTGAAATATTCTTGAAATTTTCAGGGTTTTTAAGACGTTTTTGATTAAAAAAAAAGTTCATATCCAAGCGTTATTTCATTGAGTGAAAGTTGTCCAATCTATTTCAAGCTTGGAAGTTAGAAATCTTCCTCAGGTTGCTACTTGAGAAAGTTGCACGAAATATAAACTAGTATGTTGTGGCCATCACGAAACTTTCTTCTACATCTTTCTTTTTTTTCTGATCCCTCCCCATGCTTGACGAGGAAGCAATATTCCCAATGAAAACAAAATTACACATGCAAAAACTTGACGACCATTCCAATGTCTGAATTATTGCAAAAGCAAAGCAAAGAGCGAAAATTGAAAGTTATTTTAAAAGCCTTGCTTGAATTAATTACAAATATTTTATTTGTTAACAAACATAAGATGGCAACAGTTAAAAATTTTAAATCATTGAGATAATATTTCCGATCATTTCCATACAATTAAAATCACGGGAAATACGCAGACGACAATCTATTACGATTTATCTTTCTTATTGTTGCATTAATAAAACTATTTTTATTCAAAAAAAAAAAAAAAAAAAATCAACACCTCTTGGAGCGATTGGCGTCGAAATTGAACCAAAGCCTCTTTACATATGGATTCACATATATTCCAAATTTCAACCAGAACGTAGCATTACTTCTTGAGATAGGGCACTCACAATGGAAAAAAAGAACGGGCGATTGCGCTACCCTCTTTTTAGCTGTTGACACCAAAATAAAATCAGCTCTTATACCCACTAAGGACTACTTGCCGATAAATTTTTCTTTCATTCCGTTCATTAATTCTTGAGATACAGCAGTCACAATTGACGACGAAAAACGTTCTATAGCTCAACCCCCGTTTGAGTTATTGACACCAAAATTGAATCAGCACCTGTTCCTGTTACTGGCAACATATGGACCAAATTTTGTTTGATTCCGCTAGTTACTTCCTGAGGAATAGCAATCACGCGTAACTCAAAAAACGTCCCATTGCTCCACCCCCCTTAGAGGAATTCGCGCCAAAAACCAATGGGCACAAGTTCACATAGGGGCACATATGTGTACCAAATTTCGTTCGATTTCATGCGGTAGTTTTTGCTGTAGAGCGGCCACAAAAAACTGGTCACACACAGACGTGACACACACACATACACACACACACATACATACACACACACATACATACACACACACATACACACACACAGACAGACAGACATTTTCCAAAAATAGTCGAAATGGACTCAGCACACCTCAAAACGTTCGAATCCGTCAAAATTCGAAATTCGAAAATTTGCACGAATCCAATACTTTCTTCTATATATTAGATATAGAAGAAAGTAAAAAGATAACGTTTATAAAAATTATACATACAAATATTAGATACATCAACAAAAGATTTAGCTGTACTTTGTACACAGAGGCAGATTTTCGCACAAGCTGAACATATCTGAGAAGAAAAGTTTAGATGAATGCAAAATTTTAATCGATAGTATATTTTAGCAGTTAAGTAATTTTATAAATGTAGTTTCATTAAGCACACATGAGCATAAAAAAATACCACATTTTCATATCATTAATATTTATGCATTTTTACATGAAATGTAATTCACCTGACAGTGTAAGAAACCAGGGAAGGTAATCAATTCGGAGGAGAAGGGGGGGGGGGGAGTGAACGGAAAGTGGAAGAAGGAAATGAAGGAGAGGGGTTTTATTTGCAAATCGGGTGACAAGGGGGCGGGGGGGGGGGGCACAACAACAAATCTGTCGCTCGCTGAACACTTATTTACCTTTTCTACGAGTCAATGCTCCTTGAGTTTTCTTTTATTTGTGACATTTTAGAAAACGTAATTAATTTCGTTTATAGGTATTTTCTCCGACGTTTTTCAACTTTTCTGGATTCGGGAAACGCATTCGGATGTGATGGAAAGAGTACCAAGTAAAATGCTATAATGCTTTTGAAATTTGCGGTTCAGGTACTTAATTTATTTAAGCAGTTCTTTGTTATGAGAATAACCTGTTTAAACTTGTACATTAAAGACTCTGGGCTAAACACAACCAGAAAGAACATAGCACAACCAGAAGAACACCAGATCCACATACACATCAGAAATAACATAATTAATCCCAATCATCACTACGATTCATTCACAGTTATTTTACCACATAAGTATGTATGAGACTTTTCCAATGGACCAAGGGAAGAAATCTGCAATGGTTACTTGTTTCGATCAACAGTTTCCTTTTAACACACTCTATACTTCCTTTTTTTTTTTTTTTTTGAAAATTTGCTTCTCCGTATGCCTTTGAAAATGAAATTTGCTTTAGAGTTTCTATGCTTTCACAATTAAAACATCGAGATGGAACGTAAAGACTGCCAGAGCGACTTCAAAAAGCTAGGAGCAAAATTTATCTCGAAAAAATAAATAAATATTTAGTAATATTTCTTTGTAACTCTCGCAGAGGAAATACGAGCGTGATCTGTTTGAGCAAATGAAGTAATTTAATGAAAAAAGTAAACTTAAAATCTGAAATATTTTAACATTTCCAGTACGGAGCAATTATCACGCATATATAGAAAATGACGTCGGAAGCGGGATAATGTATGAAACGGACAATGTAAAATCGGGATTCCATTGGGCTAGATGACGTGCAGGAATGTATAGCAGTAATAATTTTTATCTTTTCTTAAAATCTTTTCTCGGGCTATTTGCAAAAGTTGCGGGCAGCATGGAAAACACATGGGATTTTTATTTATTCAGTTATTTACAGTGCATATCTTACTCCTTGACCTGAATTGTATCTTCGTTAACTTGGAATTTCACAAGCTTCCTAATATGTAGAAGAATGAATCCGAAGCATCAATATTACAAATACAAATGGTGACAACCAGCAGCAAGCTCTGGACCCAGCTAGGCTGGACCGAGTAAATTTATTAGTTCCCAATGAAGATCAATGGCCCTCTTAAAGCTATCCACCCCTTGTTCATTGCCGCTTCTTCCGGTAAGCCGTTCCAAGTGTCCAAGACCCTACTAAAGTAGTAGTTTTTCCTAATTTCCAGGTTAGCCTGATATTTGAATAGCTTAAAACAATGACCCCTCTTCCTGCTTTCCGTGAAAAATTTAAATAACTGAATCATGTCCCCTCTGACTCTCCTTTGCTCCAGGGTGTAAATATTAAACTTATTAAATCTTTTATCATAATCTAAATCTGAAAGTCCCCTTACTAGTCTAGTTACCCTTCTTTGAACCCTTTACAATACAGAAGTATCTTTCCTCAGATAGGCGACGAAAACTAAACAGCATATTTTGTAACATATGAGCTATTTATATTGCACCGTTCATATACAACCAAGCAAAACTGCTTCGATCTTATCTCCTCTTTTTAGCACGTAGGAGAAAGATTTCTAAAAGAAAAAGAAAATGTGTTCACGTATCCGATATCCACTCTCTGACAAGCAGGGCGAGGAAAAAGTGACAAGCCTCTTCCAAAATGGCCGTTCTTGTTTCTCGATCTGCTGTCACTTCAAAGCAAGAAATCCTCTCTTCAGAAATTTTCACGTACCCTACTTACCGCATTAGCACCTCCAGTGTCCCTCCCCTCCCACTTTTATTATTATCTTCGCTTTATATGTCCCCCCCCCCCCCCCGCCAGAGCTGTCATAAGCCATCGGACGCTATTTCGCGACAGTGGCAGTGGACAGAGGATTAGGGTTAGGATTTCGAGGATCCAGGAGTTGTTTTAACTTTTGCAAGAGATTACTCGTTTTTGTCTTTGCAGACATTTTTCTTGAAAATAGATGGGCTGCCTGGATATTTGGTTTCCGCGCTACTGAAAAGGTGGCTCGTGAAATCCTTAAAAAGGTAATTTTGTGTTTAGCTTTCCGCAGCGCTATTATATAATACTCGACGTTAAATCCCGGTTATCACAAATTTGCCATTTCAACTGCGCTTGCGCGCGGACTTGGCTGATTTCGAAACTCTTGCTCAAACTAATGAAAAACATTTTAATTTGTTAATATGAGATAAGAACAGATAAAAATTAGAAATTACAAAGCTGTCTTTGATTTAGTTTTTAGGCCTCGGTAAAGATTGAGTTTTGCGTCTTGATTATTAATGGATTCGGAGCCGGATTTTTCTATCAAACAAAGGCCCTTTTCAGGGTCAAATTTTTAACCTCAGAAGAGCGTACTCGATCTGCAGCATCACTTCAAATACAAAGCGGAACCCTCAACCTAAATACAAATGTATAATACTAAGCTGTTTACGCCTAACGTAAAATATCCGCAAAAGACGGATATTTGTAATATTCCGATCATTTTTGAAGTATATAACGTGTTTTACGTTTACGTCAAATAAATATTTCCAAACCAATAAATATTGAAGTGTAATTTTTTCTCTTTTCTTTATAAAGATTATCAGTTATCCATATCCTTAGTTTCATATATTGTATCCCGAAATCGCTGTGAAAATACTCTAATCGCATTCATTAATTTGTTGGGACTCTAGCACAACCTAAATATAAGCAAGCAACACGAAATCTTAAAACAGAAAGCCCAAAAAGCAAAGTCCGTGCGCAAGCGCAGTTGAAATGGCAAATTTGTGATAACCGGGATTTAACGTCGAGTTTATATAATAGCGAATGATCGAGTAATGCTCCTGACGTCATCAACAATGAAACTCGCTCCACGCCATGATAATTTAAAAATATTTTGTTGTAGTGTTTCAAATGCAGGAAAATGATTTATTTTGACGAGGTTGACCTGGATCCGGTATCTTAAGTGTTTTACTGGTAAGACTCATTTTAGGAGAATGAAGAAACAAATAAAGAAATTTTGAAAAAAAAAATAGAACTGACTTCAAAATTGCTCTAAAAAGTGAAAAATAATTTTATTCTTTAAACACCATCGATAATACTTTTAAACATAATTTTTGAAGTTGGCACAAAAACAAAAAGTAAAATCTAGTGTAACCATACTTCGTTCATATTTGTTTCAGAAAATCATCCTAAGTTAGGAACGAAACATTTGTATCGTTACTCAAATATCTGTTATTAATACATAATGTATGTGGTAGTAAAAAAACTGGGCCTGGTTAAATTTATAATTGTAGTTGATTTATGGCTGTGAATGATTTTATCTATCGTTTTTGTGCCAACTTCAAAAATTATGTTTAAAAGTATTATCGATGGCGTTTAAAGAATAAAATTATTTTTCACTTTTTAGAGCAATTTTGAAGTCGGTTCTATTTTTTTTTTTTTTTCAAAATTTCTTTATTTCATTCTTTTCAGTGTAAATGTATTTCCGAAATATTAAGAAGTTACTATAAAGAAACTTCACCTTATTTTTTTCATAAAAATGCTCCATACTAAAAAAAAAAACATGCCTTAAACTTTGAGCGATTGACACTAAAAATTTATCTTTGTTCCTCCCTGGAATTCATTTGTGTGTTAATTTAATTATAACCATTTAAATATTACGTTTTTCCTAACTAATTTACATTTCACAGTATATTTGCTTTTTATGCAATCCTGTATCTCCTTACTTAGCCCAGATCATCTGTTATTGGCATAGATGATAACGATAAAAATACTACTATATATATTTGAAGCAAACCAAACTCAGTAGCATTGTGAAGGCTACGCAGATCTTAATCACTGCATAAGCCTCGCCTCCACGTTATTTTTACCCCCACTATAGAGCAATGACACTGAAGAAACTTGATATGCTTGCTTCAGAGAAGCCTTCATTCAAAATTATCACTACAATTGCTATTAATGTAACTTTTTTTCTAAAGAACAAATATGGCCAAACAAAGTAATGGGACCTAAGTTAAGCCGTCCCCTATCCATTAAAGAAAGAATCATCAAAATCGGTTCAATAGGTGAGACGCTGTGAGTGGACAAACAAAAAAAAAACATAACCGCCTCCTTTTTGAAGTCGGTTAAAAAGTGGTCAACAATTAACGCTATCTGCTGGAGTTTGGGGTTAATACACTGGAGTTAGGGTTAAAATTTCAACTATCAAAATATCATCAAACAGGCCATTGCTTTGTTCAAATGTAGAAGGAATTTTCACCCGTCATATCTTGACGGGCGAGTTTCTAGTTCCTTAAATAACTAGCTATATCAAGAACGTCCAGGAAGGATTTATTTTAAAACATTTGAAAGAAGTGTTGTTGACGTGTCTAAAGTTAAAAAACAGTATGCAACGATTCGACTTCGAGAGGCTGGACTTAAATACAAGAAAGATTTGAGGGACAAATAGGTGAAATATAGCAACCAGAGCCCGGATATTGCAGGTATCGAACTCACAACCTCCTATGTACTGCGCGCAGGCAGGCACTAGTATTCCACCGCGGAGGCTCGTGCTTGCTCGATTGAAGTGAAAATGAGAGTTATGGGGGGGGGGGAATTTCTCAGTTTTTTTCCCCGTATTCTCATTACTGGAAAACTGAACGGAAAAGTAATGTGAACCTTAAAATAAAAATAATGACCAAGCGTTAACCTTCAAAGAAGAAAATTAAGATCATTTGTCCTCGAAGTCAAAGTAGTGCTAAACATAAGTGTATTATAGAGCCCAGTGACACTATTTATTTTTAATTATTCAATTTTAGTCATAGAACTGAATTTTACGACCTGGGATAGGACCAGAGGAGTGTATAAAAATTTAGCTACTTCTGCAGAAACTTATTTATCTTGGCAAACAGCATAATTTATAGTTCTTTACATGATTTAAACTATGTACATATTTTTGATTGTTTAGAAACACTCTGAATGCACAGTAAATGTAGGCCCCTTGTATATATACATATCAGGTTTATGACACCTTTTTTTCAATGCCCTTAGAAGGAAGTGTCAATGTTGGTAGACAAAGAAAAATCGTTGCAAGGGTTGATCAAAGTTGTGGCCACGAACGTCATTACAGAGCTGACATTGTCGATGAAACAATTGGGGTACACATTATGAAATATTAAGTTCTAGAAAATCGGCCGTCGGGGTATGACGGGTGAAAATTGCTTCTATATTTGAGCGAAGCAATTGCCTGTTTGATAATATTTTGGTAGTTGACATTTTAACCCTAACTCCAGTGGATTAACCCTAAACTCCAGTAGATAGCGTTCCTTGTTGACCACTTTTCAGTTTCTTCTTTCTCCTAAAATGAGTCTTACCAGTAAAACAGTCAAATTACCGGATCCAGTTTAGCCCTGTCAAAATAAAGCATTTCACTGAATGTCAAACAGCGACAGAAAATATTATCAAATTATCATGCCGTGGACCGAGTTTCATTGCTGGTGACGTCAGGAGCGTTACTCGATCATTCGCTATTATATATATATATAAGAATAATGGTAATATTCGGCGCTGCGATGCGATCCGTGCGTTCAGTGTCACAAACCTGTAAGAATTTTCAGCAGTTTTCAAAGACTCCACGTGATTTGCGATACTATGTTTCATTGCAAGTTTGACTTCTGTTGATGACTAATATCTCACTGAGTTGAATCGAGCCCCTGTCCACAAAATCTCTGTGTGAAAGATTGCCCGTCGTAGAATATGCTTGAAAATGTTCTGAAGTGTTTTATCACCGCCTCTAACTTTTCCTTTTCGTAGTACTTCGCCACTCGTGGATAATGTTCCAATCCTTCACCAAACATTATAGAACATCGAAAATGGATGGAGCGCGCAAAAATAGCGGTTCCGCCCTTCTCAAACGAAGCTCATTACAGGTTGTTTCCGTCCAGATATCCATTATGGATAAACCGAGCGGTGTACTTATCCGTAGTTCAACCGGGCGAAATTAGTCCGTGCAGCATTTGTTCGAAATTACCAGGTTCTTCGTCAATTAATTAAAACACCTCGTGTGGCGTTTCTTTCGCTTTCGCCCCATATTTCACACCCTCGTTGCACCTCCGCTCCGAAATGACCGTAATTATGGCTTTTTGGACATCTTTCCCGTAAACGGCGTGCACGCGATCTCCAATGCTCCCTGGCGGAAAATCTCTCTTTCATAATATGCCGGGTTGCCAGGTTGGCTTCTTTTCAGCTGAAATTATGTAACTGGGGCGAATTGTTTTGTGCTTTTTTGATTGGCCGAAATAAAGTTCTGGATCTGAAAAAGATATTTTTTTGCCGGTTTCTTTTATTTTAAAGTTAAATAACATATTATTTTAACACCGAATATATCTAATAATTTCTTCCAAACAATGTACTAATAATACAAGTGTTCGAAATTCCTAGAATAATTTTGCATAACTTATACGGATGATATCCACCCGTGTATTATTAGGCTAAAGCGGCAATAATTTTGTGTAAAGTGGAATCTCTATTCACGCGAAGGATGCGCCCTCCAGGACCTCTCGTGTAAGTCAAAATTTCGCGTTGTGAAAAAGGATACGTTCGACGAAACGTGTTGGAAAACATGCACAATTATTTTAGACACTTTTAAACTCCCCGCAAACTGTTCTAAATCTTTCCTCCACTGTAACGACACGCAAAATTAATGATTAAGGGAAAAGAGAGAGAAAATACAATGCTGTATGTAGTGCAGTATATCTTTCTCTTCCCACCTGCACCAACGTTAGAGGAAGTTGCTCCTTTTGGCACTTAATCGTGCACGTTTAACAAAGCGAAGTAGACTGGTACAATTTGGGAATATTCGCCTTCAGTAATGCTACAAGTCACAAAGCCAACATTTAAACCGATATTAACGTCCCGAAGCTCCACTTCCGAAAAATCTCGTGTTGCATGCTCTCGTGTTGAGGAGTTCACGTTAGTTCTGAGATACGTTATGACAAGCTCACGTTATATTCATTTCACGTAAGTTAAATCGCGTTGTAACATGAGTTTATTGTTTACACTTTGGAAGACGTCTGAACGATGCCTGGAGGATTTTTAAGAGTTCAAAAGCCACTCTTGCTGTGGGAATAGGAGGTTTTATTTTGAAATGATGGTGGACTTGTATACTGACGCATGAGCGTCAGTATACAAGTCCATCGTTGACCACAAGACTAATTATCGTCTGGAAGTTTAAGTTTATGTTTTTTTCTTTAATAAATGATAATGAGTAATATACTTCATCCGTTTTATTTCTTTTTACTGGTGTTTTATCTTTAACACAGTACTTGGCTTCAGAATTGCTCTCAAACTGGCAACCCTGAGCACTAATTACGAATTCTAACCAAAAATGAGAGTAACTATTCAATATTTCATAAGTTTTTTTTTTCTTTCTTTTGTAGAAGCTATTTGGATTAGTATGTATCAACATAGCATAATATCATTCACACAAAATGTATGTTTATTATGCATTTAATTTGGCCGCAAATTTCGAGGATAATTACAACACCGATCGGTCAAGTTTGCATTCTGTCGTTAATCAGATGGGCGGTAAAAGTTCGGCCAGACGTTAAAAACTAGATTGTTATTATTAATGCCAACGGTTTTATAACAGGACCAAACGGAATATTTATTCTCTCTTCGTTTTATGTAAGTTAATATATCAACTAGAAAATTACTAGAACATTCGTGGAAAAATTAAAAGTCGGAAAGAATGTGATAAAAATGACTAATGATGTTACTTACGTTATTATAGTCAGAAAATAACTAATGGTTAGTTTCATTTTTGATTTTGAGAAAGTAGTTCAAGTTTGCACTTTTGAATTAAAAAGAAATGCCTTTCTGTGGTAAGAAAAATTATTGTTAGAAATTCTTGGAACATACGTTCAATTTTTGTTATAGAAATTTGCGTTTCTTAGATGGCACATACAGGGTGTTCCGTTTAAACCTGCAAGACCTTTATTTTCGAAACCGTTAGTCCTAGATGTATACTTAAAAATGTTCGAAATCAGATGCAGAGTTAAGATATTGAAAGTTTGAAGTGAAAATAAAAATAAGTCAAAAAATACAAAACCTAACTTTTTATACGGGCCCCAGGTCTCCTAACATATATTTAGGGAAATAATCTTCATTGAAAAACAATTCCAACACAAAAAGGCTTAAATATAGTACGACCAATATTCACCGAGATATGAAAAACAGCCTTTTGTGACTTACACCACTTTTCACTCGCCGTCAATAACACCTTTTAGGGGGAAATATAGCGGATAATAAGTGTTTAAAATGATATGCGTGCATTGAGAGTGGTTTTTCATATTGTTCGAGGTTTATAGTATGTTTTTGCGTATCACGGCAAAACATTTGCTTTTGTTTTTGAATATCAAAGAAAAATATAAATACCTTTTTTTCATACTTCGACGACCTGTCATTCTTCTGAAAGGGCGGTAAGTTTCAATCTCATCTTCTGTATGATCCCTTAAAACTTCGAAATGGAATATCTCCTTGAGTTTTGGTCGCAAAAATGTCAAGTTTTTTGTTTCAGTAACAGTTTTCAATGGAGATTATTTGTCTAAATATTAGTTAGGGGACCTGAAACCCGTATGAAAAGTTAAATTTTGTATTTTTTGACTCGTTTTTATTTTTATTTCAAACTTTCAATATCTTAACTCTGCATCTGACATTTTTGCAGTTGGAAGTATTCATCTAGGACAAACGGTTTCGAAAATAAAGGTCTTGCAGGTTAAAACCAAGGAGGATAGAAGAAAGGTGAGACGCCCAAAGCCGTAAACTTACTGCGCGCACTTGAAGCCGTGGACAGGTTAAAACTCTACTCAAGAAAGCAGGGTTATTCAATGTAGAGTAATAGGGAAAACATTCAGAAAGAGAAATAAATGTGCGGCACTTTTATAATTTTTATTGTCAGAGCAAAAAAAAAAAAAAAAAGCTTTATTTATCATACAACAATGAAAAAAGCTATTCTTTGAGATTTTTTTTCTTATTGTTGTTAGTGAATGCATTTTTGGAATGTAGAGCAGTTATTTATTTCCCCCCGATTACCACACAATTTCAGAAGCTTAAACGCACTTAATTAATGAAAAAGTATGTCTAAAACTGTGCTTAGTTAGAATTCGAGTATACACACATAAGAAATAAATTATCTAAAAAATGTGGATGCCTTTAATCTTAAATTTTGAACATTATTTGAAAGAACTACAGAATGTACCAAGTACAGAAAATGTCTTTATTATACACAACAAATATTGACACATTGAAAGTAAAACACAAGTGTATGACAAAAATTTAAATTTCTTAAAAAATACCCTCAAAATAGCCAAAAATTTAAATAATTTTTCTATTACATTTTCTTGTGTCAAGAGCTCTCTTTAGTAAGTTTAGTTTAAAAAAAAATCTGCCTTGTAGTTCAAAATTTATGTATTGCTTAAGCCATTTGTACAAATGAGACTTTTTACTAACTGTATTTCTGGAATATTAAACTTGTTTTTAATTGTGACAATTAAAATATGGTGAATCATTATATATCATAATATGATGTAGCAAATTTATAGTTTTCTTGCATTTAAAAAATATGTGCCCCATCCTTCTTTTTTCTATGGTTCTAGTAGAGATATTTCGAACAAGAAATGAGTTATTCAAGTTGTGTTGCCAGGGTTGGCAAGTATTTTGCCATGGGTGAAAAAAAAAAAAAAAAAAACACGGTTTTTCCCCTTAAAGCAAAAATAGATTTTTTGCCGGTATTTAAAAGGGAACAAAAACTGGAATTTTTACAGACAACTTATGTAGGTTTTTAAATTTTGCCCTCAGTAAATTAATATAAGATATTAAACATGCTTTAATTAAATTCTAGTTTTTGTTTTCTTTGACATCTAGCTTAAAATAAATGTAATATTAAAATTGCTTAAACAAATGCTTCCAAAGATTTTTTTTTAAATAAAAATTGAATTTACATTTTGTATTTAAGACAGGAAAATAAATGCAACGACGATTGTCTAAAAGAACTATACATTTACAGTTCTCAACTACTTTTCCTCAGGTATCAATTTCCCCAGTCAGGAGAAAAAAATTTATTATTTCTTTAGAGAAAAAAGATAATTTTCTATATTATTTGACTATTTTCTGTCAAAATTAAATGGCTTGAAAATCTAAATGAAATCTGGAAAAATAATAATATTTTAAATATTTGATGAGGTTGGTCGTCCTGCCTGCAAAGGGTTATTTTTGCCAGGATAGTGGTGAAAACTGGGAAAACAAGTACAACAATTGTACAGTTTGAATAATCCAATGGAAACTTAAATTAAAGCAGCCCAAGACTAGGTTCTTCAGAAATATAAATGTATAATAAAAACAATTTAAAGTAAACTAGGGGAAATACATAATGATTTAAAACTTGCATATTGCGATGTTTAAAAAAATGTCCTGATGTACCGGATTCAAGTGAATATGAATAAGCTTTGACAATTTTTATGAGTAATTGTCAATGATAAAATTTCATTTAGTATTAATTATACATTTTTATCACATTTATATTTCACACTATATAATCATAGTTGACTTCTTATAATTTTTATTACTCTGTTGGTATTGCAAAATTTGCGCTACTTTCCTACTAAAAATTAAAAGATGAGAATTTCTTATTTAATAGTTAGGACAGTTTAATATTTTATACCAAAGTCAGTGGGTTGATTCTTATTGCTTTTTACTCTCCACTTTCTTTCTGCATTCATAAAATAAAAAAGAAAAGCATCTCACTAAAACAATGGATTACTGTTCCACTGATGCAATTTAATATTTTAGGCACAAAAACATGAAAATTATTAGAAGGCATTTAAAATTACTATGATATTAAACACATTATATCCCATCCCCATAAATGAAGCAAATCTAGTTTTGCCACTTTGGCAAATATGGGCAAAAAATAGTTTTGTCAGGACACTTTTAGAATTTTTTTCTACCTTTGGCAGAAATGTGCCAAAGCTAATTTTTTAAAAAATTTACTTATCTGAAATTTTATGTTTAAAAGAATTAGGCTCATAGAAAAATTTTACTGCATTATATTGCAACATGTTGTGGTGGAGGTTTAAAAGGATTACGTTGTTACTAAACGCAAATTATAAATAAATGTAATGAATAATAAATTTGATATCTAAAAAATTTCATTCCTATATCTTTGTTAACAGAACTCAATTCAATTTTCTCTAATTCTCTTCTTGCCATTTTTTTCCACTGTCCTGGCATAAATGACTTCTTGCCTGCAAAATGTCTAACCCTTTGTGTTGCCCACTATTGCCCTTTAAAGTGCAATAATTTTGAATATAATTGTCTACGTGAATTGCTTTTTTTTTCTTTTTTTTTTTTTCAATATTTTTTCCCCAATACCTAAACCTTACATTTAAATATCTTTTATAATGGCGCGAAAGATATCCCTGGAATCTTGTTTCCCGGTCTGTTTGTACACCCGTACGCAACACAAGCAGGCATTTTAGTTAAATCAACAGAAAATATTCACTATTAAATGTTTTGGGTAGACTTTTCCCCTCGCCAGTTAATACCGGTTACGGTTTTAGCATCAGGTTTTGTCGCGTTGAGCGTCTCCCCTTTCTTCTATCCTCCTTGGTTAAAACGGAACACCCTGTATATATCTTAGGTCCTTTTCTTAGCTATCATGAAGTCCTCAATCTGCATCTTTGCACATTGCACTTTTGAGAGAATGTAATATAGGAAAACAATGTAATGAATGCAGAAATTTGTAGTCAAAATAAAACTTCCTGAACATAATTTGCAGTTTTCATTTCAAATATGTGTCTTTATACATTGTTTTTCCCCCCATTTACCAGTAAATTAATAATTTTCAAGCAATATACATATATTTCTCCATCCATTTCATTAAGGCTATTTTCATTTTTCTTCTTTCTTTTTTCGTCTGGTGTGCTCTTATATTCCTTTTTTCCTTTTAAAATTTCTGTCAACTATATTAAACAACAATTTCTAAGAATATCACAGTTCCCATCTTCTTGACAGGACGTCTATGGACAATATTCGTTTAAAATTTATGGCCAGTTCTAAAAATTGATGTAAAAATACAAAAGAAAAAAACAATATATTTTAATTTTAACAGGTTTCATTTTAGTCCAGACACATTTGCTATGGTACCCTATCAGACACCCTATTGGCAGGGCACCAAGGTGAGCCCCTTGCCAGTTTAGTAGTCGCCCTCCCCTCTCCTATAAAACTTGTCAAATTTATACTACTCCGATTCAGAGTCGGATGGGAACCCCCCCCCCCCCCCCGACCCTCCAGGGACGGGGTCCTAGTTTCAGACTAGGCTGACATAGCCTCATCAGAGCCCTGCCCGTTGGAGGACCATGAAAATGCTTTATCTTTCCATCAACTGGCATGGGGGGAATGTGAAAAGTTTTCTAATTCTATTAGTTTTATGTGTCCAACTAAGATGTTTATATTATGGAAAATCAATAAGAAATAATTAAAGTACACTTAACGTTTCATTTAATAAGGCTGCCTATAAGACGTTTTGTACAGTGTGGACAACGAGGGAGGGGGGTAAAGCTAAATAAATGCATAATTGCCATTTTCTGAAGAATAAATAAATGAAGAATTTCCTTTACTCTTGATGGATATTTTTGCGCACCGCTGGATATCTAGAAATTCAGTTTACATATATTTCCGAAATAGCTCAAATTTCAGACGCCCACCAAACTCCCGCCAAGAAACTAAACGGGTAGTAATGAAAAAGCAGCGAATTTCGCTCGGGCAAAATTACCATTTTCTCACGGGACGAGGAAATTATCCCCATGACAAGAGAACGTCGACACGGGGTAGTGTCATAATAACAGCCCCTTCTCTGTCTCTATCCCGTTTTCCCTGCTCTGCCTTGATCAAAAATCGGCCAGGGAAAATTGCTGCCGTTTCTGCAATCAGTGACTGGCAGCCTCGGCGGGGAACAAATTCGAAAATAATTTAGTGTTTGTGTCGCTTCGGATTTTCACTTTAAGCCACACCTCCTCCCCCGTCCCCTGTTTGTTCTTTTTCGGATTCCCTCCCCCCTCCTTTTCTTCGCAGCAATCGCGACGTCGTTACAGCATCGGTGAAGGGATCACGATATGCCGAAAAGCACCAAGAGCTTGGACGGATTTCGGCTGGAGTTATACCTTGGAAATTTTATATAATTAATGGGGTCGTTTCCGAAATTTTTTAAAAGTATTTTTTTTTTTGAAAGAGCATGCTTAAAAACATGGAGTTTGACCATTTTTAAAATAATTTGGCGAAGTTGGGCATTTTTTTACAATTATTTTAATCGGTGCGCAGATTCAGTTTTATTTTTTACGCTTCTGCACGTGACATCACAAGTGATGAAATGCTATTAGCGCAATATTTTATTCGCTTCTTTACTCACATGGACTGGCAACGATATGGTTGGCAGCAAGGGTAGAGCGTAATATTTAATTCGCTTCTGAATTATAATAACATGGAAATGCGGTAGATAGCATGCGTAAACATATCGCACGCCAGTGAGTAACGTTAAAGTTCATCACTTGCGACGTCATAAACACCACGCCTTGTTTGAAAAATCGGACATTAAAAAAAAATAATAATAAAAATAAAAATTAAATGTTGGCTAAATGAAAGTATTTCCTAGGTCCATATTGTTATTATTATTATTATTAATAATAATATTTTTTTTTTAATTTAATTTTATTTATTTATTTATTTATTTATTTTATTTTATTTATTTATTTTTTTTTTTTTGCTCATTATATCAACTTCCGTGACTAAAAGTAGTAATTTTGACTGAAGGGAACAACCTCATTATGGTAATTAGATTTTTTTTGTTTTTTTAAAATATCAGATTATAAAGTTTTTAGATTTCACCTACGAATAGTTAAATTGGTAAAAATAAGAATAAACAACTTATAATTGCACAAAAATTACAAATTTCTGCAAACAGGTTACAAGGAACTCATTTTCCCCGGATGTCTTTTCATCCATAAACTCACATATTCTTCATTGAAAAAGGGATTCCTTGTAACCCCGAAATACATGCATGCAACAATCTGCCATTTTTGTACAATTATACGTTGTTATCTCGCATCGTTGTGAATCCTCACCAAAGCTATAAACACGAAACTTGATTTGAGATTTAGATGTACTCGGAAGATTTTATGGCAACCGGAATTTTTATTAGAATCAGGATAAACAAAGTAAAGCTTATTAGTAAGTAAAATTTATTAGTAATTAAATATTTAAACTAAACCTTATATATAAAGGAAAAACGAACGAGGCACAGCTTTCTTGCTCTCTGACCTCCTTTAAAATCAAGTTAAGTACGCCAAATAAGACTACTTTAAGGTTCAGGACCTAATATTCACGTTTGAATTAGCTCCAATTTTCATACATTATTCAAATGACTCATAAAAATAAGAAACAAATCATTCTATGTGAAAATATCAGTTTAAATTATGTTTGATAGCACCTCAACAAAGAATGGCGAATTGGCCTTATTAGAAACAGACGCCTTTGCCGTAATAGGGTCAACTCTAAAAAATTGCCAAAAGGGACTATTAAACAAAAAATCCCTACTAATATTATAAATGCGAAAGTGACTTTGTTTGTTTGTAATTCTTTCACGCCTCAACTACTCAACTGATCATCATCAAATTATTTATATAGACAGTCAGAAGTGCAGAATTCGCAACTCCAGAGCTCGAATACGCTACCTTGCGGTGATTAACACTACTACCAAAAAAAGTTAAACATTCCATTACACGTATTTTCTTTGGGGTAAATTACAGGCTTCAGACAATTTATGGTGTAATGTAATTTTAGAGTATAGAAAAGAAAGCTTCCGACAAACACAAGGAAAAATTACTGTCATTCACTAAGCGTCAAAGCAAGTTATAAGTTCCGACATTTGTTTTTTTTTTTTTACCTTTTTCATCCGCCATTGGACAGTGGCTGCAGCGCCCCCTACAGTTTATTGAAGTTGCGAATAGAACATAGAGTACTTTTTATCCAGAAAAGAATTATTTTTGGATTTAAACATTTGGATTTGGATAGACAATGGATTTGGATTTATTATTTTAGGGGATATTTCAATAATTGGGAATCTGGCGCGGTCGTCTCATTTTTGGCGTAAATAATTTTATTTTGGTAATCCTGCTGATTTATAGTAACCCTATGTTAATGGATGTTTCCGGTCTCTTTTTTTAGATTTTCGAAGAAAAATAACTCTCGCGCAGGCGCTGGAGCCAAAAATTTTCGCCAATGAAGAAAGATCGCCAGATCTCCAATTATCGAAGTATCCCCTTATTTTACATTTCAACGCTACTTTAATTGCAAAAATAGAAAATGTAATTAAACAAAATGACATTTTCAAAGCTTATTTGATGAGCAGAGTTACGATAACGTGATCATGAGGAATGTTCAAAAATCTTGACACTACAGCCATTACAAAAATTGCATTAAAATGTAAAAATTCTGCCAAATTAATTTTGGTGAAAGAATTTTAACTTCCATACCTTAAATACTATAAGGAAAGGAAGTTAAAATTAATCCGCCAAACTAGTAAAAAACCAACCTCAAATAACATTAAAGCTACTGTTAATATGTAAATTAATCCGCAAAATCCTTTTTTTTTTAAATCTCCTGTCTCGCCAGGCGACTACGTTTGCGCATTGGCGAATTATTTTTTTATGAAACGTTTAATTTTCATTTTTCTTTTGTGTGTGTATGTTTTTAGGGATTAATGATGCTAATTCGAATTTTAGGGCCCGTATTTTAATGGCAACAATGAAGAATATTGTTCTTTTTTTTAATTTGTTTTTTATGCTATCTGACCTTTCACTGATGAAGATTTTTAGAGTTAATCTTGACGGAGATTTTCAAAGGGAGGTCGATGTTATTTGCAAACGCTGATATCACATTCTAATAGAGACTTTAGAGCATGCTTTTCTTTCCGAAATGTGAAGTTTTTTGTGTTATTGTCCTAATTTAAATGGGAACTTAAATTACTGTTGTGCTTACTCTGATTTTAATGGTATTTTTACTCTGAACTTTTTGGTATTTTAAACAGGACCGTTTACGTTATTTAGAAAGAGTTGATTTCCTTCTAATACGGATGTTAAAGATTTGATGCTCTAGAATTTGTTGTGATTGTTGACCCTATTTTGGGACTATGGACTTTACAATTTTAGGCGTATTTCTCCTTATTTATCCAGGAGGGACATGCGTCACCTGAGTTTCGTTCCTTTCTCCTACATGAAGCTATGCAATAATTTAGATAGCCGGCGTAGCGGTGGACACCATTTGACAAGGAAAGGGAAATGTTAAACTTTATTTACGAATTGTTAACCTCACTTGAATTAGAATTTTTAAAAATTACCCGTTCTAACTTCTTTACTACTTTTAAATGTTTTCCTGATTTATAATGTGTAATTTTTTTGGGTGTCTCCTCAGTTTCGCCGACATTTCATTTATCCCCCTCCCTCCGTTGTTAACGATTTGACATCTGCCTGTGTTGACCCATAAATCGATTAAAATAATCTATATCAACGTGAGCGAAGCCGCGGGTAAAAGCTAGTAAATAAATAAAGAAAGAAAATAAAGCAATTTTCTTTATTATCAATGTTTAAACAGATTAAATCACATTTGATGGACTGAAAAACATTATCGAAAATTCCATGCCAATAGATAAGAGAAAAATCGATCATCCCATTCGGGACACTGATTCGTTATTTTCTGTTTTTCGTCATTCCTGTGCGCATAGTTCGTGCACATATGAGGCACTGGATCATATCCTCCTCCCGATCCTTCGGTATCTTAGTATTAGGAAACCGAAGTCCTAATAATGCCAATCATGGTCTCGCTACAGTCTACTTTTCCAGAGTTATCAAATCACAGGAAAAAACGTCGGTATACAGCGACATTTTCTCTTTGAATTCGTCAACTATATAAATAAGGCTTTTCAGAAAAATTAACAACTTTTATTACACTTGTTAGTATTCTACAGTGAACCACGAAGAAACAAAAGTTACTGTAAAATAAGTCAGGAAATTTTTACAAGACTCATTCGAAATAACTGAAACTGCATTTTTGCCCATTGATAGCAAACTGCTTGTTGATAACGCTTTAGCACCAGTTAGGCTTTCTGAAGGCAATAAAATCACGATCTAGCGAATTTTTACTTTCCTGCATACAAAAATAGGGAGTTGGCTTTATTGATCTACTTGACCTTATTTGTAACACCTTTTTTGTATGAATTTTCGAAACAAGATCAATTTACTAACCACGTGAAGTTCGTTTTTTTAAATTTTTTTGACTTGTTTTTATTATTATCATTATTATTACTACTACCACTACTGTTATTTTATTATTATTATTATTACTATTTCACTGTTATTATTATTATTGTTATTATTATCGTTATTATTATTGTTATTGTAATAATAATAATTATTATTATGATAATAATGATTACCATAATCATTATTATTCTTTATTATTGCTATTATTATTACTACTACTATTATTATTAATATTATTGTTGCGTGTGTTATTTTATTGTTATCATTATTATTACTATTATTATTATCGTAATCATCACACATCATCATTATTCTTATTTTTATTACCAAAATTTTCATCATTGTTATTGTTATTACTATTATTGTTGCTATTATTATTATTTTTTATTGTTATCATCATCACACATCATCATCCTTATTATTATTGTTGTTATTTCATCAGTACTATTGTTATTGTAATAACAATAATAATAATAATAAATAGCAATAATGGTTATGATTTTATTATTATTATTATTAATATTTTTATTGCTGTTGTTAGTTATTATTTTTATTATTATTATTGTTATTCCTATGGTTGTTGTTTTTGTAATAATTATAATAACAATAATATTAATAGTGATTACTATTATTATTAGTAGTAGTATATTGTTATTATTATTACTATTATTATTATTGTTATTACTGTTTCTTTCACTATTATTATTTTTTTATTATTATTAATATTATTATTATTATTGTGATAATTTATTATTGTTATTATTTTTAATATTATTATTAAACAACGACGCACATGTCTCTTCAAATTTAGTTTTTATTTTCCTCCTTGCACACTATACGTATTACAGTAGAAAGAGAGTCTGTGGTAGAACCTCAATTAACGGGAGTGATCGGGACCGAACTTCCTTCGATTGTGGGAAAACGCTTTTGATGAAAAACATGTATAGAGAAGATTTTTTTGATTTAACTATTTTAAGGATATTTTTAGAACAGTTCAAAAGTTTTTAACATTAACAACAACGCAAAAAAATATTTTTCGGTGTCAAATAACTGAAAGAATTTTGCTGGTTCTGAATATATTCTCAATTTTTAGTTTCAAAATTCAAAGTGCAAATGGTTTGATTGAGGCTGCGGAGTCGCTGGAAAAATGACCAACTCCCACTCATATTCTAACTCCAACTCCGACACCTATGACCCAAAATCAGTCCGACTCCGAGTCTCACTCGGACTCTGCAGCCTTGGTAGAAATACAGACTTGGAGGGAAAATGACCGATTCCGAGTTTTGGAATTTCAAAGCTGTCTAAATCTCCCAACTCCGAGTTCTTCACCCCAAAAAATCAGTCCAATTCTGACTCCACAATTCCATCTCCTACTCCGCAGCCCTGGTTTTTACTGTGAACTAATTGTTATTTAATGATTTGTTTTATTTACGTTCTAAACATTTTATTATTTTATTTTATTTTTGGCAGCGAGATAAGGAAATTCGAGGTGTTTTATTTTTCATCAGAAAGAAAGAGCTATGCAGGCGATTTTGACGAAAACTCTTTATAAGAGGACATTTCCTTATTCATTTTTTGACGTAAAGTGGAGATAAGTATGACTAAATCAAAATGAAATGAATTCCAAGCTTAAATCTTTTTACCGAGGCTGCGGAGTGGGAAAATGAGCAACTCTAGACTTCGACTCCTAGAATTTTATGGACCTTCGACTTGGACTTCTTGTGCCCCAAAATGAGCCCGATTCCAGGACTTCAACACTGACTCCGCAGGCTTTGCAAAAATGCAGCCTCAAAGGGGGAAAGGACGATCTCCGACTCTTGGAATTTTGAAGCCTTAGCAGAAATACTGACTTGGAAGGAAAAGGCCGACTCCGAATCTTTAGATTTTAAAGCCTTCGATTTAACTTCGACTCCTTTACCCCAAAAAGTCAAACTTCGACTCCACGTCTCCGACTCCGATGCCCTGGTTTAACTGTGGCTTAATGATTGTTTAGATAAATTGTTTTTATTTTCATTTTAACTAATTTATTTTATTTTTGGCAACGGGAGACAAATGGAAATTCGAGTGGCTTTTATATTTTTTAACAGAAACAAAGAGCTGTGCAGACGTTTTTTTTCTTCGGATGAAAACTATTTATTTAAAAGGGCAATTTATTACTTATTTATTTCAAAAAGTTTATTTATTTGTCTTTTAGTTTTGTGCAACAAGGAAAAATGAATTCCGACGCGCATTAATTTTTACCCTAAAGAGCTACAAACAATTTTTTGTGATAAAATGTTTGATAAGCGTTTCATTTTTCAGTTCATTTTTATTTTTTTATTTGTTTATTTGACAACAATTAAAGAATTTATGTAAAAAAAATATTTTTTCTGCAATGTTTAAAAGGTACTACTTATTTATTTATTTGTTTGGTTGTTTATTTATTTATTTATTTTTTTACGTTTTCTATTTTATCGGATGAGAGATTCATACTACGTTTTTAGAAATCAACTTTAAATGATAAAAAAGGAATGTTTGACTCGTTTAGTTCTGGACGGACTTCTTGTTAAAGTTTAGTGATCTTACATTTCAATTCCAGCGTGTCTACAGATGCAGGTTTTGACTAGTTTTACTTGTCATGTGCAAGGTTACTAAAATCATTTATTCATGAATTTCACTTTCCTAAATATTTTTGGTGTACAATTTTGATGTTTCCATTTACCCCATTGATACTACACTCTGGGGTAAATGGAAACAACTATGTTTTTCATTCTACCTATTGATTGAAAGATTAAATTTTGAAGTAAATTCCACTTTTGTGTATATTTTACAAAATTTCGGCGCACAATTTAATTTTTTTTGTATGAGTATCTCTTTAAAAAATGGTTTTAGCTTACATGTGCAGGATTTAGCGGGCCGCATGAGACCTACGGGCCACAGTCTCATTATTGTTAGTGCAGAACTTCTTGAGCTTTTAAACTAGTTGTGCATAGGGAGATGATCTACCGACGTCAACATCAAGGGAAAATAAATGGGGTGTTTCCATTTACCCCATAGTCGCTGGAGCAAGTGAAATACGCGAGGGTAAAAGGAAACTTTATTTCGTGCTCTAACAAATAGTCATAAAGTCAAATTTTTCATAGAAGGGAAACTTAACGGGGTATTTCCATTTACCTCCTAGTCTCTGGGCGTAAAAAGAAATATGCTGGGGTAAAAGAAAACATGATTTCATGCGCTAACAAACAGTCATAAAGTCAATTTTTTCATAGAAGGGAAACTTAACGGGGTATTTCCATTTACCTCCTAGTCTCTGGGCGTAAAAAGAAATATGCTGGGGTAAAAGAAAACATGATTTCATGCGCTAACAAACAGTCATAAAGTCAATTTTTTCATACCCATCAGTTACTCTTAGAGAATATAGTCTTAGACACAATGTGCAACGTTTTATGTCTCGACTCAACCAAATGAAAGGGAAGGATCTAACACTGAAGAAACATTGAAATTATCTTTCCCTTTACCACAACTTACCCTACGCTTTTGAGAACGGTGATAAATTGATGATGAATGTGCATGTTTTTATCATTGCAATTATTTATTCTTTATTTATTTAATTCTAGTGGTACCCGCACGGCTTTGCCCGAAGTAGAAAATTAAAAGGTTATTTGGTTGGCCTGTATATTTACAAATAATATGGGATATGAATTTCTTTTTTCTGCTATGCTCATTTGCTCGCCCCTGGTCGCAAATGGTAGTTTGCTCGTCCACGTTATTGTAATTTGTTCGTTCTCGTTATGATAATTTGTTCGTCCACGTTTGGATAATTTGCTCGGTAAAATGTTCTTAAAATTGGAATAGAAAACGAACAAGATCGAATTTTCGAAAAATCGCTTCGAGGGGCTCACCCCTATGCTACGAACAAATTGTGTGCCAAATTTCATGAAAATCGGCAGAACGGTCTAATCGCTATGCGCGTAACAGCCATCCAGACAGAGATCCAAAGAGACACATATCCAGACTTTCGGCTTTATTATTAGTAAAGATTTTTTTTTTTTTTTTTTTTTTTTTTTTAAGTTTTCTATAAAATCTTGTGCCTTATAGAAGAATTGGACCGATTTTTATGCATCTGCATATTATTCAGTGAGTTCTTGAACTTTAAAATGAGAACTGACCACACATTTTTTATAGCAGATAATGAGAGTTGTTTCCGTGTTTGGTGAGGGAACTGTTATTCTAGAAGGGTTAAACTGTATATAATTTCGAATGTATTCATTTTTAATATTTTTTGTCTAAGAATTATGCAGGGGTTGGGGGGATGTAAGGGAAGGTGGATAAGAAAGTCTTTTTGTCCATCCTCCATTTTTTTCAAAGGTGCTCTGAACAATGTTACCTTTATTCCTTACACAAATAATAAAAACTTCTTATTTAATAATTTTTAAAAACTTCTTGTTCTGAAGGAAAAACTCACAATTTCACCTTTATACCTCAGATTATTACATTAATAATCAATATTATTTGAAATAACACCTTTTGAAACATAGAGCAGAAATTCAGGCCAGCATTCTGTTGCAGTGGTGCTCTCAGAACAATCCCCTCTATCTTCCTTTTAGTTATAAAACAAACCACTTTGCGTTAAAAAGGGCAAAATATTTTGCATTACAAATTTTCTTTAGTCAAAGGAATTTTATGCTTAATTTTACTCCCCCCCCCCCCCCACAATAGTTATTTTACTTCGTCTTTAGAATTTTTCATTACTTGCATTCTCTCGCCAGTGTCTCTCATATCGTCGGCTCAAAGCAACAGTATGTTATTTTATTGTTATTCCTTTGATTACATGTCTGCTCTGAGGCATCGTACTGTTGCTCTGAGGCGACAATATTTTTTCTTTCGTAAAATTGGAATTTCCCCCTATTATCTTTGCTTCTTGCTTACTTTTTTACTTGTGCGGGTTTGCTCATTAACACACTTTTACTAGTTTCAGCTGTATCTATGTACGTAATGGAATCGTTCAACTAAATGTTCACCCACTTCTTGCGTTCGGATTCATTTGAAGTTTGATACGTGATTTTTCATGTCTGGCAACAATACAATATTCTATTATTAAATTTATTAATTAATCACTAATTATTGGCTGTTCGAGTTTAAAGCAACATTTGTGTACAGCTTCTCTTATATCAGAGCGAAGGTAATTTTTTAAAGGTCCCAGCAAATTTCTCTCTTACATCAAATCGAATTTTGAGTGGCGATTTCTGTAATTTATACAGATCAAAACATTTTAATTCAAAAACTGAACAGTGTTTAGTTCTTGCTTAATATTCTGGGGATAGATTTTGGTATATTTTAAAGCTTTTAACTTGATACAAAAACCGTATCAAGGTAAGTTTCTTACAGCTAAAGATTTATTCGCTAATGTCGAAGAGGAAACACAAGGTAAAACCTCCAGCTGTTGACATTCCTACGTTGATACTGCCCTAGTAATTGTCATTTATAAAGAAAAAAATAAATTAAAAAGCGAAACATAAACGCCAAAAGATCAGAAGAATCAGCTGATAGGTGAGCATTGGAAATTTAAACATCAGTATCGTAGCTTACTGCAAAATACCTAGCCTTGCCTTCAATCTTTGAGTTGAACCGCACCATTGCTGCTGTCGCTCCTCTGGTGGTGAGCCAATCCTACATTAGCTACCAGTTAGTATGGTTCTATTGGCTCCTTTAAGAGGTTATCCACCTCCAGCTCAGTTACTTCCCATTCCGGGCTGATGAGTGATAAAAGCACGAAACTGCAGTCCTCGGATGGAATAACTGAGCTGATGCTGTATTTTATGTATTTGTATCGATTTTTTCAATTTTTGTACAATTTTATAATTTCTCTTGTAAATTTATTTTTTCTTAAGTATCAACTACAAGTGCAGTACCAACTGCCAGAGCGGGTGTCAACTATTGGTGGTTTTGCTTTACCTGGAAATTGAAAACAGTCCAGATTTAAACTGGGAACACAGACACACATTAAATTTTTCTTCACCACCAACTCTTTCTTCCGAAATTCTCGTCAAGAGTGAGGACTGAGGAGTGCGTGCAGGGATGGAGGGAAGACAAGACTTGTTTCTTGGTTCCTTTACGCGGACCCGACCTATTTTAGAGTCTTCCCCGAGATACAATTCGCGACAGCATTAATCAACGACAATGCTGCAGTTTCCGCTTTCCTTTTACCTAAAGACACGACCCCCCCCTCCCCCACTGGAAGAGAGCTTCCAATCCAAACCTTAAACCCGAAATCTCTGCCGAGGAAGACGAGGGGCAGGGGGGGGGGCGTCGCAGAGGAGGAGGACGTGTTATTTAATCGAGAGCGCAGATCTATGAGTCGTATTGTTGCCGTTGACAGCAGTTCGGGGCACAGTTTAAGTGGACCCGGTATTCGGGCAGAGGGGGCACACGGGGCGCATTGCCGAGCAACGGTTTTGCAACAACGCGGGCCAGCTGTCACGACGGCCTCTCTCATTTCGAAAGATTGTGTTGCTGTGCGTAAATGTTGGTGTTGGCAATAACATGTTTCGAAAATTTTCCGTCTCTGCTGCGGCGGGGAGATACGTCAGAGCGGAGTAGAGTCGCGCGTGCACCGCTAATTGAGCTCGGTTGGAATGTTTGCTTTCTTTCAGGGGGGAGGACGGCGGAGAGGAACATGTAAAGGGTAGACTTGTGTGCGTAGGTGTGAAGTTTCGTAATGAAAGTGCCAATATTTATCTAAAAAGAATTAAATATGTACCAGTTTGGGATGCCTTTTGACATTTTCTTTAAATTTCAAGAAATGTTTCTTTTACATCTTGAAAAAGATATTGCTGTCAGTGCTGATGGATTCCTTGGGGGTCATTGAAGTTATTTATAAAAAACTTTTCGTTGAAACGTTTTCTGTTCCTCATGCTCTTTTCTTCAAAAAATTTTTTCATTGCTCTATATCATGGGTGGTTATAGAAAAATATTTCGTTGCAGGGGGAGGGAGACTTGAAAGTTAAGGGGGGAACAGTTTAAAGACAACGGTCAAAAAAAAAAAAAAAAAAGAACAGCAACCAATTAGAATTTTTGTTCTGATATCATCCAATACTCTATTTTATCACTATTTTCCTGTATCTTTAAAATTATTTACATTTCTTTACAGTTTTTAGTTTCCAAATGAGTCATGAAGTTTCGTGAAATTATCCAAAATTTATTTATTTATTTATGTATTTTTTGTTGCATTATTTCTCCTTTAAAAGCTTAATTTTATATTTTTCAATGTAAATGTGCACTATGCAGCTGTTTTCTGATAATTCGACTACATTTTATAGTAGTAACTGCACAGAGCCCACCATGAAGAGGGGTGGTTGCACTTCGTGTTCCATCCAACCCTTTCTATCCACCTGATCAAGAAAGATAGCTATTCACAGCAATTAAAAATTTACGTTTACAATTTTTTCATGATTTTAATCACATTTCTACTTTTTGATGAAATTGTAACTTGGGGACATTTTTCGAAGTTATTGAGAAAGCATTATCTGGTTTTGAAAAATTAACTATTGTTAACTTCGTTAGAATTCAATCGGAAAAAATCTAAGTTTTGAAAACTGATTATTCATTATATATTTCATAAAACATGATATTCCGCCCAGGACTAAACGTGCCTACTTTCGCATATATTCAGCATAGACTTTCAGACTTTCCAGCATCTCGTCAACATTATCTGAATGCAAGTAATCTAAAGCGCTCCTTTTTAACATTTAAGGTCGATTTCTAAAATCATAATATGCATCTCTCATCTGATGAAATAGATACATAAAAAATAAATAAATAAAAATAAATAAATGAACGAACAAGTAAGGTATAGCACCTTTTGCACAATGCAGCTAATATATTTTTTCCATAAAAAAAATTCTTTGGGAGCAAAAAAAAAAAAAAAAAAAGAAACACATCAAAATGATGAAAATTTATTTTTTAAAAAATCGTTTGCTAGCAGCTAGCTACCGCCCCTAAGTCGCTTTAAATCTACATTTACCTTAAGAAGACGCTATTGTAAAGGTCTTTTGAACTGTTCACAATATCAAAATTGAACAAAAATTGTTCAAAGCAAAAAAATCTTTCCTATACATGTTCTTCATCAAGAACCTTTCCCAACCAAGGTCGTTTGAAGCAAATTTGCCTTTAAGTTCATTATTTATAGTTACTTTAAATTTCCCCGTAGGCACTTATTGATTTTTTTTTAACAGTTCAAAATGTCTTGTTCGAATCGGACTGTCCACTCAAAAGATATTGGGGGGTTGGGGGGGGGTGGCAGACCGACCGACAGACACTCATTTTCGGCATCTCAAAACCGTTTATTCATTTCTTTCTTTCTTTTCTTTTTCTTTCTTTCTTTCTTTCTTTTCTTTTTTTTTTTTTTTTTTTTGATGCATTATGCATTTTTCAGGCTTTTTTCGCTTTTCTTTTACTTTTACGGGAAAGTAAGCTAAAAAGGACAATTTTCGGTTAATTTCAGAAAACTCGACAGCTTATGCACACGCGAACTAAAAACTGCAAAAGAATACATATAATCTTTGGATCCATGAAAAAGGTTTTAAAAGGACGAATTTAAATAAAAATTTTACATTATTTCAGTTTTTTATTATTATTTTTGATTTGACAGCTTTTTTTTAACCTTTTTGCACGAAGAAAAGCCATATATATTTTTTAATTTAAATTATTATCCCCTCATTTACGTTGTCAATACACGGCATTTTTTTTACTTCCTTTTACAAAAAAGGAAGTATTGTATTCGCGAAAAAAATTTCACTCGAAAATCGACCTTAATTTCCATTTTGCTCACCTCCGAATGAATGTTGAGTTTTTTTTTCGACCCGGCCACAGATGCATAACACGTGCACCCGGCCCAAGAACATATAGATGCCCGAAATATTCATTTTGACGATTCTCGAGTTAATTACAATGAGTTTTCTCGTGACGTCTGTATGTATATGCTTATATATGTCGCATAACTCAAGAACGGTATGTCCTAGAAAGTTGAAATTTGGTACGTAGACTCCTAGTGGGGTCTAGTTGGGCTAGTCGTTTTGCTTGCATTCGGATGTTTCTAAATGGGGTTTTTGCACCTTTTTGGAAGGAAATCATTGTTAATTTCGATGCAAACTCAAGTGGTGTTATAATTTGGCGGACACTTGGCAATATATCACCAGTCTTTTGATCGCCAATTTTGTCGCCAACTTGGCGGCAAATTAGGTGATTTTTTTTTTTCTATATCTGGATTCAGTTTGGTCATTATTGGTGACATTTAGTGAGTTAACAATTGAATTACATTAAAATTGCCAATAATGGGGAAATAACATTAAATTCGTGCAAAAGGAAGTCATATGATGCACACATCAACTCGTTCTGTCAGAAGTTGCATATCTAAAATATCTATTTTCGGCCACCTCAATAATTGTGTTTCTGCTTATTGTCCATGTATTCCCTTGAATTTTGGTCACATTTTCTCTCTATTATATATATATATTAATACATTTATTTAGTTTTATTTTTCTCGAAAAATCAAAAAAAAATTTTTTTTTTTTTTTGGGGGGGGGGGGGGTTACATAATTTTTACTTTCCTTCATTTGTTCAGTTATATTTGCATCTATGTTTTCATCAGTTATCTTTCCTCTTTTTATGTATGCGTCTTTTTATATATCTATCCACTTATTTGTTTATATATTTATAAATTATATACCTAAAGATATTAATAATTTATTTTTTTAGTTTCAATGCATTTGACTGATGAGTATATGTTAAAAAGGAAAGCTCATTTTTATTTTCCGGCGAAGTTATAAATCTAAAAAATAGACGAAAAAATAGTTTTAACAAATGTTTGAATGAGAATAAATCATTGATTTGTCCCCCCCTCCCCCCGAAATTGCATCCATATTTTAATCTTTTAAAAAGTGTAAATCAAATGACGACTAGTGAAACATAATCCAGTTGAACCATCAAAGCAGTGACCCTACCTTACCGAAATTTCATTTCAAAGTTCGTTTTCTATTTAATGATTATGTTCAGCAAGTTTTTCGGTTGGATTTCTAATTCGATTTGGAGGTGAAAGGAGATTTAGGGTTAATTTAAAAATTGTCCCGTTTAGCTTTAATCTATATTTCTTACACCTTGTGTAAGACTTTCAACAAGGCAATTGGATGGAATCCGCGTTGCTCAAAATTAATCTTTAGTGAAATTGAATGCTTATGCAATTCTCTTATTTTGTTCATTAAATTAATCCTTTAAAAAGATGTCGGTAAAAGGCGAAAATTCTTAAGTTTCTCGCGTTCTTTTATTTTGTTTTATTTTTTACGTAATACGATTTGCTTTCATTTAGCTTGATTTTTAATCTTACTAATATTTTACTGCAAAATATATTTCAGCTTTCTTGCATATGATGTTTTAAATTAGGGGAGAGAATAGGGGATTCAAAGATAAACTTTTCTTTTGAGAGTTTAATAATTTAGAAGTAATGATATAGATAGTGAGAAACAAAGTGGCGAATTTTAGAACCCTACTGAAAGTCTGTTCTATGCAATTTTTTTGCAGTTTTTCTAAACACTGATTTTCTTTTTTATTTCTTTTTCTCCAGATATAATGGATAACTAAACGTGTTATGTAAGTTTAATTAAACCAAAAGGATTCTCAAAGGAGACTTTGAGGTTCTGAAAAAAATTATCATTAGAATATTCATTTCTTTACCTAGTGTCGAGTTTGCAGAGCAAAAAATCTATACTGTGAAAATAAATAATCAAATAAATAACTGCAGTTTTGCTAAAAACTTTTTTCCGTTGTCATTTGTAATTGTTTATTTGCGACATGTAGGTCAGGAATGAAAGAGTGAAAACTAGTTATGTGTCGAAAGATATTATTGAATTCATATATAAGATTTGCAGTTATCGCATAGACTTATTTTGGGTATAAAAATGCTCAGATATTCGCATATATTTTTATGGTCCAAGTAATTCGATGTTGAACATCGACAGGATCTCTTTTACCTCATATGGCCAACTACTTCACTTTCAAGAATTAAATGATGTTGAAGATCATCACATCATGTTTGAGAAATTATTAATTTTCGCTAAGGGTATTTATTAATTTTTCATGTAAATGAAGATGTGCAGGAAAAATAGCATTCTTGTTTTTACAGCGTCATTTTCCTGCTCAGAAGATGTTTCTCGCATATTTATCAAGTAATAATAATAATAATAATAATAAGGTTTTAGGTCACTCCATCTCTCTTCTCATTTTGAATTGTATTTACATTATAAATAAATACGTACTTCATATCTTGAACTGCTTACCGGATTAAAATATTAAAATATTTTTTACTTTTTAATTAAAAAACAATTAAATATGTGAGTCTTGAAAATGCTTTTCTGCTTTTTAATAAGAGTAATCTCAAATAAAAGTATATTCCAAAATACTTCTCGCATTTTAAATTGCAAATCTGGAGAGCAAGTAAAGATAGCTAATGCAGCATTGTTTTATATTTTATTTTTCCAAAAGAATCTTTAGTGTGAAACGCAAAAGATTCTTTTGGAAAAATAAAATATAAAACAATGCTGCATTAGCTATCTTTACTAATAATAAAGCTCAAAGTCTCTCTGTCTGGATGTCTGCAGGATGTCTGTGACGCGCATAGCGCCTAGACCGTTCGGCCGATTTTCATAAAATTTGGCACAAAGTTAGTTTGTAGCATGGGGGTGTGCACCTCGAAGCGATTTTTCCAAAATTCGATTTTGTTCTTTTTCTATTTCAATTTTAAGAACATTTTCTGGAGAAAAATTAACATAAGATGGACGAGTAAATTACGAAATTAGCATGACGTAGAATGGGAGAGCGAATGAACATAGCCAATCGGCGAGAAATTCGTCATCCATTATTTGTAAAGATACAGGCGAACCGAATGACCTTTTAATTTTCAACTACGGGCAAAGCCATGCGGGTACCACAAGTATGACATATTTTAAGCAATTTAAATTTTGAAACAGATGGTGAAAACTCAATACTTGTAGCATTATCAGTAAGCCAACTTTCAATTTTTGGTGGAGCAGGGCCTTTCATTAATCAGATATGGCATTTTTGAAATAGTATAACCACTTTTTTGACTAAGTGAAATCTTCAAGAATGTGCATGCAAATGGATAATATTTCGCAAAATATCTTCTAAATCGCTTGATAAATGTAACGAATTCATTTTTCATTCATAATCTTGAGCCTGTTTCGTGTTTAGTTCATACAAAAGAAGCCTAATTCGATTGTGACAAAAGCAGTGAAATTTCGCCGAAAGTCAAATATCAAAAGAAGTGTAACCAAAGGTCGTGAATCTTCTTATAGTACGGTGCTGGCCAAATTATTAGACTAAGACTGTTTTAAAAGCAAATTCTTTATTGATTATATAACTATAGACGCATTAACGAACAGTGAAACAATTATCTAATATTTAGTATGCATTCCCTTGTTCTTGTTGGACATTTTAAGTCTTTTTGGCATACTTTTCACAAGGTTTACACCATTTCTTAACTTTAAAAAGAAGGGAGGTAAAAAATCGTTTATACTCACTGTTATTTTTACTGACATACACATACTCACTAATTACCTAAAACTAACTTTAAATATAACAGAACACACTAATAAAAAGAACTAGTGAACTGTTTAAGCTGGTTGAGGTTATTTTTCTGGTAGGTAGATAAACAGAGAACATAAACAAAGCAGACAGTGCTGCGTCCTGCAAACATTAAATTATTCTAAAATAACGTAATAATCAGTGTTCAGTATGTACTGTACTTTAACAGTAAAATAAACAGTATTTTAGTACAAATAGTGTAGAAAAAAAAACTCTTTAGTCTCTAAATTTGGCCAGCACTGCAGTGGCGCAGCCAGAAAAATTTTCTGGGAGGGGTTTTCAAAATGGAAAATTGTTGCTTTCTTTCCCATTCATTTGCAATGCGCAGTTATTCAATATCAAAGAATTTCTACAGATTAGTAATTATTCATTCAAAGTAACTGCTTAAAAACAATTAATAATTCGTATTGGTATCTATGAAACGAAGAAAGTGGGAAAATGCACAGAATATTCATCATTAGTTTTACTTTAATCTTACATCCTTTTTTTTGTGTGTGTGTTTTTCGCGAGATCATTTAAAACCTCCTCCTCAAATACATTCATGCCTTTATGAATGTCAAATGCTAACTAATAACAGTTTCGATGAAAATTGGTTAAGAGCCTCAGAAAATCTGGTGCGATAGGCTTTTTCTCTCAAGTCGAAGCCGAAGAGCTCGTAATAAGCCCCTAGATGTCCCTAAAAAGGATTTGTGCAGTGATGGAAGTGCTGAGGGACCATGATATTCTGTAGAGCTTTATTAACACCATCTTAGCTATCTTATACCTGGGGGGACGTGGGTTGCTCATCATGAAATACATCTTTTATATTAAGAATTGAAAAGTAATTTCTGACTGCTTCCCGGTCCCGATCATTAAAAGCAATAAGATCTTTTGGTGAAACCTTTTCCGCTTGGAAAAGCACAAATACTCTGCTTTTTCCCTTGATTTTAACGGAGGAAATGAATGTGCTTGTGTTCTGGGAGGGGTTTTAACCCCAAAACCCCTCCCGTGGCTGCGCCACTGCAGCACTGTAAATGCGTTGGGAAGTCGAACAAGTCGGCAAAACTCATACGGGGAAGCAGTGGCGCAGCGAAGGGGGGAGCCATTGGTTTTAACATAAATGTAAATTCTAATACAGTAGTTTATGCACATAAAAGCGCTGTTCTGATAAGAAAAAAAAAACCTTCAAAAGGTATTTTTGATCAAAAAACCCCCTACAGAAGGTATTTCTGGCCGCGCTAGTGCGAGACAGCTTCCCGCTGAAAGGGGCCTCAGAAAAGAAATGCTCGCAATATCAGGGAGGGGAGGGGAGTGCTTACTTTTCATTTTTATTTTGTTTTAATTTTTTAAAGGGAAAGTGAATGTCTACTTTGAAATAAGTATTTTGTTTATCTTTCTCTCAAAAGTCGTTGCACTTTGTGTCATTTAAATCAAACATGATTTACCAAAGGGCCAAATCCATCATTGAAATTGTTGAGAATTTCCAAAAAATTATTTTGAGTAAATGGTGGTCAACATTCCAATTCTATTTTGTTGCCTATACACGTTTGCTGTAGTTCGAACGAAAGTGGCATAAGTCATTATGACGTAGTTTCAAATAACTGAAGGTTTTCTTTAAAAACAAATCATGATTGTTTACATTTTAATTTCAAGAGAAAGATTTGCATTTAAACATAAGTACTTTTCAGGTCCGGATCTATACGTACCCGCAGACCTGACAGTGCGGGGTGGGGGAGGGGGGCACCGCATTAAATGGGGGCCCACGGTCCAAGCAACCATTTTTTTTTAAGAATAATTAAATGAACATATTCTCAAATTTTGAAAGTTGAAAATATTTTTGTATTCTTTTAGAAAAAAAAATATAGAAAAATAGAATCTTAACACATATTACCGAACGAACAACAGCGAATCTTAGTTAATAGAAATAACTTACTATGAATAATAAATAAATAAGAAGATTTAGACTAATGAATTCAAAATATAGTAAGAAATATTAAATCAGTTTAAAAAAAAACTCATTCGTTAAAAAAAAAAAAAAGGTGGGGGGTGCAATACAGTACGTGGTTAAGAGCCCTGATGCTTTTTTGAATGGGAGCTCAAAATTCATACATCCGCGCATGTTTGTGGCAAGTCAGCTGAAACTTGGCATTAAAATAACTTACTGGATAAGTTTATTGCAAGAAAGTCAAATAGCATTCAAGGAATGTTACGCGCAGGGCTGCATTTCTAAAGAGATATTTGGGGGAACACACCTTGGTGTTTGGGGAGACTCGCCGAAAAAAAAAGATGATTTGAAACCCATAAACGCTGTATTTGCATTATTTTTAGAGTAAAAAACCGAGCATTTCCCTGTACAGCGTCCCCCCCCCCCCCCCAGCTTTAGCACCGGTTGTGAGGGACTGCTGCTTCTCCTAGCAGAACATTATGGCTGCTTGTCCAATAAGCAGCATGGAAACTGATTTGTGCCAGTATCATTCTCATTTAAATAGCAGTTTCAGTTAGTAGATTTTTCTGCGTTCCTCTAATGGGCAATTCATTTTATGAAATCGGGCGCAATCTAGGAACTTGTGGAACAGAAATTTATACTTATCTCAGTTCGTAAAACTTTTGACTTATGTCTCTATTGCTCTAACCGAACCCGTACATTGACTTTTATGTATCTGAACTTAATTTAAGCGTATCAAGTTGTGCATTTTTTCATCCTTCTTTAAACAAGTTGATCTCCGCGGTGCTTAAATATCTTAGAGCATGAATTGGTAAATGGAGGGTCCTACTAGTAGTTTAGCGAAAGTTGAGGCAAAGACCCCAAGTCACACTAGACTCAACAACGACGAATGGTTGGCACGTTTCGCGTGAAACAAGCGAAAGAAACCTGATTTCTCCCAATGCTTTGCTTTAACATCAATCACGTGACATGGGACCTTTGTTTTACGAATGAAAGTCTTCTCTCCCTCCATTTTATCTCTTCTCAATGCCACAGATCGGTTTGCTTCAGACCCTATGAAATGAAAATCGGGCCCTAAATTCAGTCGCCTGTTAATTATTTATTTGTTCATCATTCCAATCCATCGAAATGAATTAAGTAATGATCGAAATTCTAGCGACTTCACAACAAATCACACCTTGTGCTAGTTTTACACTTAAAAGCGAAATTTGTAATGAAGTGAAGCAAAACACTACGTTTGGACAACAAATGGCTGTTACGTCCCACACTGACAACTGCTCTTCACTTTTAAACAAAGAACAGAGAACCGTCGTTTTAACGCGTTCGAAGCAGCAGGGAGGGGGGGGGGGGTATTTTCTTGATTCGATTATAAGTTCCACTTTGCGACGACCCTTAAAATGCTTCCCAAATATTAAGTCAACATCTCTCAGTTAACTTTTTTATGATTATATTTCGTTGGAAGGGGAGTGAAAAGAACGTTTTTATTATTATTTTACTTTATTATGGATTTTTTTTTTAACTTTCAGAAGCTTTCTAATCAGTTTATGACTGGGACCGAGAAGGAAAGTTGAAGCCTATTAGAAGCCCCGCCCCGACCCCGGTCTCCGACCAATCGGGGCGCGGCATGAATTAAGGATCTTTAATCTGATTAGCCCCCTCCCCCCCCTTGCGTAAGAAGTTTCTTAACGAGCTAATGGATGCGAGCGCAGAGTTCTCCTACCCTTTGTTTTTAGCCATGCTTAAAACTATTTTGGCCAGGAACAGCTTTTCATTAAGAGTGCTCCATTTTGAGGCAAAAATAAATAATGTATTAAAAGGCCGCTGTGAAATAATAATAATAAAAGAAGTCCGCTGACTTTCGTTACATTTAAGAACATTCCTGATAGCAAAGTTATGGAGAAGCTTTTAGCAAAATTCAAAAGAAACAGAAAAGGTGGATTTCGGAATTTCGGGAAGAATTAGGAACTACTTTAATAAATGGCATTTTGCTGAAAATATGGAAGAAGCTTTGCTTGTTCGAAGTTTTGATGGGTTTTGGCGTAAATATTTGCTTTACTTGGAAATTTCATAAACATGGGACCCGCTTTTTAAGATGGCGCATTTCTGCTTGAATGCTTTTTTCTTAAGTGAATTTATAGTTCTTTTTCATTTGAATGTAAAAAACAGTCACTTTTGAGTGTTAACGTTTTTATTGTTACTGTATTGTTATTTTTCTTTAGAATACAACTACAATTATGAGGGAAATTTATGATTTTTGCATTGCAATCTTTGGAATGGAATGTTTCAGAAAGGTAGAATTATAAACGTGAATAAACAAGTTCAAGAAAAACAGGAATACATTATATAAATTTGGATTTTGTCAACAAAGAAACTTTTAAAAAATACGTAAAAAATTGGGAAACATTACAATGCCAGACTGCCATGACCCTTTCGACACTTTATCGAATGTTCCAGCTCCTTATTGGACATTGAAACTCCAAAAGTCATCTGAAAACTTTTAACTTGCTTCATGTGACGTATGGCACTCTCTGACTGTAGCATTGGGACAAGAAGAATGGGGTAGTTTCCAAAATTTTAAAAGTATATTTTCTGAAAGAGCAAGCTTAAAAACATAGGATCTGCCATTTTTAAAATAATTTGGCAAAATTTAATCTTAAAAAAAGAATTATTTTAATCGGCGCGCTTTTATGTTTACGCTTTTCCCATTAGCGTAGAGCGCAATCCTTATATATTATTTCTGTAGCCTGTTTTTGGTTTCTACGCGAGATTTTCCTCAATTCTTGATCGATTTCTTTGATTTACACCTTATTTTAAAGCTTATCGTGCAGGCTACTGACAAAATATAGACCCACGGTCTAAAAATTGTTTTTTCGGGCAAAAAAACCTGTTTTAAAGAACCAGAATGAAGTTTTCGGTTAAATTTATAACTTTAACTTGCACTGTTACCGACAGAGCTGAATAGCTTGATCGGCAGAGCGTTCGACTGGTAACCAGGAGAATGCGTGTTCGGGCACACGTCCAGACAATCTGCATCAAAAAATTAGAAAAATATCGCGTATTACACGAATAACAAATGGGATGGAATACATGAGGTAGACACTCTCCTAGCTGTTATGAAAACTTGATGCAACACGGAGCTAAATTGATACTCAATTGTAAGGTTTTTTTTTTTTTAAGCTTCGGCTCCGAAAAGAAAATTAAAGCATAATGTAAGCGAAAATGTAAGTATCAGGTTTAAGATTTCAGACTACATTGGAATTGTTTTTTGTTCAGTAAAATATAATAAATCTCATGTTGAAATATAGATTCTTCTAATGAGTTTTTGACTCTTTGAACAAATAAAAAAAATACTACCTCAATTTAAAGGGTAATATATATATTTTTCTTCTTTTTGCAAAAAAAAAAAAAAAAAAAATAGCGTATCACATTTTTACTACATTTTAAAAGCTACGCTTAAAAAAGAACTTAGTTCAAATTATTTTGTATTTTAACCGTGCTGTTAAATGATGAACACATGCTGCCATCTAAGTAATAAGGGTTCAAACAGCCTGCGATAATAAATTGTAAAAATTTTCAAAAATAAAAACACTTCTCGGCAAGAAAAAAAATTTAAAATTACCTGTTTTTTTTTTTTTTTTTCGGTAGAGCGTTCGGCTATAAACTGTCTAAACTTCGGGCCAGATCGGACTGTCCGACATAATAGCAAATTTACAGTAATATTACGCATTACATGTACTCACAACATACAACAGACAACACAGGTATTAAAATAAATGCAGTGGGAATGCTATTTGGTGTTTCGGCTCCTTTAGGCAGGCTACAGTTATCATTCAGATAAGTTGACTGCTAATCGAAGGGTGTTCTTCCCATTTTTTTAAGCTTTGACTCCGTCCAGACCACTGAGCATAATGTAAGCATAAAAAAAAGTATTAGATATACCTCAAGGGAATCCTTTTTGTGCAGAAATACATTTTCATTGTATGCGGAAATGTAGATTTTTCTAATAACAGTGTTCGAACTTTTGTAAAAATGAAAAAATACTACGCCAAATTAAAACTACGAGTTTCAACCAGTAAATCTTTAATTATTTATTCGAATACGATATAAAACATTAAAATTATTATCAACTTCATTAATAAGAATTCATTTTCTACTCCTCTGCTTTCGGCTGAAAAAAAAAAAAAACATTTTGTATACGTTCGAAAAATTACACTTAAAAAACGGACTCAGTTCAACTGGTTTTGGTTTTGAATTTTAAGTGTTCGATTAAAAGAAAAACAAGTGCGGGCTTTTAAACCGTACAGGTTAAAGAAGCCCGCTATGGGAAATTGTTGAATATTCAAAAATAAAAACACTTATTTTTTCAACCGAATTTATTACTTCTCTAGAATGTTTGTTTCAATCGATACGTGAGATCTTCCTCATTCTTTAATCAAATTCCATGTTTTACGAATAATTTTAAATCGTATCATGCTGGCTAATGACAAAACATAGACGCATGATCTTATTATATTTTTTTCGGCGAAAAACTTTTTTACTGTTTTTTATTACGCATTCCTTCAATGAATAGCATTCAAAAAGGAAGGCTCAGTTGCTAGGTTTGTTGGAGCGTCATACTGTTAATCAGATTGGCGCCAATTCGAATCCGTGCCACTAAATATCTCTTTAATGTTTCTTTTTTTTTTCCGTCAGATGCTCACATGGGCAAGACTGTATTTGCCACAACCTCTTTTTTCAGATCCAAAATTATTGATTTTTCACGTGTCACTCAGCCACACTTTTAATGATATTTATATTTGCATTGAAAATACGTACAACCAAAAGGGGAGCGATGATCAAATTATCACAACGTTGTATTTAACGAGGCTTTGTTACTGATGTCTTCAAATTACATGCCCTCTCTTGTGCGCTTACTTTTTTCCGTTTACTTTTTTCGGTTTTTCTTCATAATATTCTTTCTTTGAAATTTTTAAAGAGCGAAATGCCTTATGAAACGATTCGAAGTACAGTGCGGAGTTCCGCACGGGTCGACTAGTAGTATTTAATCCGCTTCTTTACTCATATGTAGTGGCAACGATATGGTTGATAGCAGGCGTAGAGCGCAGTGTTTAATTCGCTTCTGAATTTTCATAACCTGGAAACGCGGTAGACAGCAAAGCGTAAACATTCAGCGCGCCAGTAGGGTGGCGCCAAAGTACATCATTTGTGTCGTCATAAAGATCAATGACTTGCTTCAGAAATCGGACATTTCAAAAAATTAATTAAAAATTATATGTCTTGAAACTAAAAGATTTTCCTCGCTCCATGTTTTTTTTTTTCCTTGTTCATTCTATCAACTTCGGTGACTATAAGTAGTACTTTTGACGGGTGGAAACAAACCTATTTAAGCATGTGGGGCATAGTGAAATGGTAAAATATTTTATTCCATTCATTAATTTATTTGTCAATTAATCATTACACGTTCATTCATTTATTCATTCAGTGATTTATTCATAATGCGCTACTTTACACATTTACTTAATCATTCATTGATTCTTTTATTTATTCATTTATTAATTAATTCATTAGTTATTGTTACGCCGTCATTCATTTATTCATTCGGTTATTCATCCATAATTCCCTAATATACACATTTATTTAATCATTTATCGGTTCTTTTATTCTTTATTCATTCAAAGAAAAGTTAATTTTTCGCCGAAAACGACTAGTCACGCTGCTTGAAAACTAAATAAAGACGGAATGCAAACATTAAAAAAGTTCGGCTTAAAAAAATCACAGTCCAATAGTAAACAAGGAAAAAAGCCTTGATAATTAACTTTTCCCCCTATACTAGCTCTGGTTTAACTTTCAATGAAAACAATGGAATGCTGTAAAAGAAGTTTCTCCACCAATGAAGTGTCAATGCAAGAAAAATAACTTTTCCTCCCTGCAATAACAACGTCAAGATTGCAACAACGTTATAATTATTAACTGCTCTGATGGCAAACGGGTAGGAAAATGGCGCCATGACAAGTGTGTATATGTACATATGTACTTGTGAATATAATTACCAATATTTAATTCTTTAATGATTTGTGCTTTATATGCATTGATTGTTTATTTTATTCATCCCGTTTTTACTCATTTGTATTTCATTTGAGTTATCTGAAATATCATGCAATATCGTTTAATCAACGTTGGGATCTCTTAAGTGAGTTAGAAACAATTTATTTATACTTTGTTTATGTTTCTCTATTTCGTGTTATAACCATCATATGGTGTTTTTCTTTCTTTTCTTTTTTGAGCGATCAAGATTGTTTAACACCTAAACTTCGCCTAACGCATGACGTTTAATCTATTTTCTTAGTTATTGGTAAATATTGAGTCGTGTGATACATTGCAAATTAACCAATGAGATGAAAGCGGTATTATTTTGGGGGGAATTGCTTCACAAATAAATAGTGTCAGCTTTTATCGCATGCATAAATACTGCGATTATTTTTCTTTTCTTTTCGCTTTATTTACTTAACTTAATTTCTTTTTTAAGACAGGCGACAACTTATTATTAAGAAAAACAAAAGCTGTTTTAGATCTGTTGTTTGTGACTGAAATAAAATTGCTAAATCAAACGCTTGAGCTAAAAAATTTGGCAACGATGAAATTATTAAATAAGTTGCTGCACTGAAGTTATTTAAATGATGCTTTTTTTTCTGTGCTGGAAGAATGTGCGATGGCTACGCCTTTTATTCTCAGTGGATTAAAATGTATATAAAAACACAAAAGAATAAAGTTAAATTATTTTACATCATTTTAAATACGCTACCATATTTTAAACTCGTTAAAAAAAATTACTAATAATGGAATTATATATTGAATGATTGACTCTAGGAAATTTGATGAATCGAATGTTGATAGAGAAATTGAGGAAACTTGAGTTACTACGGTTAATTCAGCATGCAGCAACATTGAAAATAGAGAATACGTATTTATAGTTGAAGCAAACATAAATTGGCAGCTTCGTTATGCTGTGATTAGGCTCTACGTAAAAGCCTTCACAATACCGCCCGGTTAGGTTTGCCTCAAGCAGTATAAGATGCCTTAAATTAATGTAAATTTGATTTACAATTGATTTACTGCTACAATTTATTCTAATTAACTGGCCACAAAATCTTCAAATGTAAAAATCTAGATAAGTGTTACAAAACGTTGTATATATGGAAATATAGATAAGCGTAACAAAATGTTGTATTTATGGCAATGGTTGGAAACATTAAGCTTGTTTCAGCAAGCGGTATCTACTTTCATTCAGTATTTCAAAAGTGCTTCCGAAGTGAAATTAGCAAGCGGAAGTTGAAGTGAATTTTTGAGCAATTAAGGTTGCACATTGGGTCATTGATTACACTGTAATGGCTGGCGGGAAAAAGAGAGAACTTTTATTCGCTTTGGATTAGTAGAGAGCGAGTACATTAACCATTGCTGATGCTTAAAACAATAATTTATGAAGACTTTGCTGGATTTTCTGCGAGCGATTTTGAAGTTCGTGGAAGTTAAATTATTGAATGAAAGAGAATCCCATCTATGGTGATAAATTCTATCATTTGCGTACTTTGCAAGGAAAAATCTGTACTTCAGAGCCAGACTAACGTAAGTCCAAAATTTGCGATTGTACTGTGTAGAATCTTATTCCGCGTGATCAAGTGAACGTAATGGCGTCGTTTCCGAAATTTTAAAGATATTTTTTCTTTAAAAAAAACATAGGATTTGACCATTTTTTAAATAATTTGACAAAGTTTAATATTTTTTGTAAATTATTTTAATAGGTGAACAGATTTAATTTCCTTTTTTAAGCTTCTGCACATGACATCACAAGTGATGAAATGCCATTCACTGATGCCATTAGCGCAGAGCTTAACATTTAATTCGCTTCTTTACTCACATGTACTGGCAACCAGGGCTGCGGAGTCGGAAGGAAAATGGCCGACTCCGACTCCTGGATTTCAAAACTCCCGACTCCGAATCCAACTCCGGATTTTTTAAAAAAAATTTTAATGTAACTTTTCAACTCCCTCTCTCCCTTCAGGGGAAGGGGGAAAACCTCTAAACAGAGATTGAAATATTAATTCCTTTTTATGAAAATTTTGCATTTTGTTTTATATTGAAAACCAAAGACGCACACAACGTTAGAAATTCAATTTAAAAATAAATTTTTCCAATAGTTACGAGTTAAAAAGTGAGATGACTTAAAAATCCCTTTTAAAAAATTTGAAAACAATTATCTGTAATTTGCCCCCTTTAATGTTTAACAAATAGATATTGATCAAATCGTGTGCTTCCAATTTTTGAAAATTGTAACTTGAGAGAAAAAAAGCTTTTTTTTTTTCTAAATTCAAGTTCTTGAGAGGGGGTGGTTTGCCCTGGGTGACACCCATCTGGTAAATGACACCCGAAGTTGATTTCAGAGTTTATAAAAAATATAAAACTTTAATTCTGAAAATTTTCGCGAATATATTTTAAATTATATTTCATCAATAAAATTTCAACGAAAATAGGGCACATATACGTCAGGAGCTACTTTTACACAAAACGCGGCAGTATACAAATTTGTACGAATAGCTTTTACTATACCTATATTTCTTCTTTGCTAAATTTCTAATTTAAATTTTATGACTGCTTTAGAATTAACCTTAATATGAAGATTTTAAGATTAACTGCAATTATTGAGTGTTTTAATCAAGAAATCATTTGCACTTACTTTGTTCCATACTTTTTAGTGAAAAAACCAAGCTTATAGAAATAGTCTTAATAAAGAAAAAAACTTTAGATTATTTCATCGAATGTTTTGGATTCGTGCTTTCGCGCCAGAACTTCTTTGAATTTGCCGATCACCCTTAAACGTTTCAACCTTAGCTACCGGCCTCGACTTACTAATTTGTTGCGTTTCTTTTACTATTTTATAAATGAGATCGAACAAAACACTATATTTCTATTTTTATTTGAAAGTGATTACAGTAAAACTCCTCTAATGCGGACACTAACGGGACATTTTTTTTTGTCCTTAATAGGGAGGGGTGTCCGCAGGAAAGGGGTTTAATAATGTTATTTGCCTCGGACAGTTGCTATTAGTTAAGTTAAAAAGCAAGCAAACTAGGGACGGCTACAGAAAGTTCGGTAAGCATTCAAGCTAGCTGATTGCCATAATGGCAGTTATTTTCTCATTAGTATCTTTTTATACATGTAATCGAACTAATTGGTAGTCAGTTTTTTAAAAATGCAAGGAGAGTCAGTGAAAAAGAAGGAAAAAAAGAAGCTCGGAGTCGGCATGTTTTCTAACGACTCCGACTCCTTTACCCCAAAATCAGTCCGACTCCGACTCTTCAACTCCGACTCCACAGCCCTGCTGGTAACGACACGGTTGATAGCAAGCGTAGTGCGCAATATTAAATTTGCTTCTGAATCATCATAACCTGGAAACGCGGTAGACAGCAAGCGTAAACATTCAGCGTGCCAGTGGAGCAGCGCCAAAGTCCATCACTTGTGACGTCATAAAGACCACGACTTGTTTGAAAAATTGGACATTTCAAAAAACAAATTACAAATTAAACGTTTTGAAAAGAAAAAAACTTTCCTCGCTCCATGTTTTTTTTTTTTTTTTTTTTTTGCTCATTCTATCAATTTCAGTGACTAAAAGTAGTACTTTTGACTAATCGAAACAGCCCCATTCTAAAAACCACATGCTTTGCAATTATCTACCAAAAGAGTGCAAGTCTCATTCCTTGCTTGCGCCAGACAAACTTTTCCCACTCCACTGTAGAATTGCGATTATGTGATGATTACGTTAGCCTGGCTCTGAGGTACGGAAAAGTAGTGTTTATTCTATTTATTATTATTTCTGTCTACCTTTAATTTAATTTAATTTTATTTTTTAATTCAATTTAGTTTGAATGGACATCCTTTGTTATTACTGGGGCATATTTTTAGAACATTAATTAACTTGAAATACGTTTGTACGATAATTCTGAAATTCTTAAAATCACATTTAACTGCAAAATTTCTTTATATCAAAGATATTGAATTCCAGTCGTTTAGCCCATATTTTGCCTTTTCCGTTTGTCTGCTTAGTCGTGCATATTTCCCACAACAGAAATAGTTTATTATTATTATTTTTAAATATATATATATTTTAAATGATTGCTTTATAAATTATGAATAACTTTTAAATTGTTGCAATGATATATTATTGTTCTTTTCGTATGTGAATCTGAAAAGATAGGCTGAAACGTACATAGTCTTTATAAACATGGAGTGTAATCAAAGTGTAGAAGTTCAAAGTGAGTAAAAAAAAAAGCGTTCAAGAACACTAAAAATATTATTGCAAAAGCTGACTGTAATCCTTTTTCGAAAACTTTAATTTGCCAAAAGCATTTTTTTTTTTCAATTTGTTTTTTAAATATTAATTATTTTTTTTTATCGACGGTGAAAGTGTATTTAATGCTAATCTTGCTCGACACAATACACTAATTTATAGCAAAAGTTACAAAGCAATTGATCTTTTATTTCTCGAAAAATCCTTAAAAATGTGAGTTTTTGAAAGTGTCCCAATACTCAGGGCCGATCCTAGCAGGTGTGCAGAGTGTGCACCGCACAAGGGCGGCCAAAGTAAGGGGCGGCCGCAGGGCGCATCATATAGTTCTTTTAATCAAGCAAAATTTCTCAAGAATTTCTCCCAAGATAACATAATAAGTCGAACAAATGTGCTGAATTTTAAATGTTCAATTATCAAAGTAAGTGCCAATTTTCAGCAGCATAGCATATTAAGAAAAATGGAATGTTAGAGCACATTGTGTTGCTCCATTATCCATTAATATCAACTTTTTATACATATGCTTCATTTGGTTGCAAAATTTGTGACAGAAATGGTAATCAGGCATGGTTACAGGGGAGGGGCAGTGATGAAAATCCCCCCCCCCCCCGAAGCATGAAAGGGTGCCTTCTAATAGACACTAATGCTTCACCCAGCCTCCCAAGTTTTTATTAACTCTAAACAATGAAGACATATTTTGTGTAAAAAAAACTATGCTGATAGGTTACTCTCGCAAGTATATCAAACAACAAATTCTGTGTTCAGCAGTCGTGGATGCGTGGAGACTGGAGAGGGAGAGACAATGGAAAATTGAGACTCCCCTGAGAGTCAAACATATATAATCAACGAAATAAAATTTTTAATTTCCCCCCTTTGCAGCAATTTTTTCTAATTAAAATCTCGAATGAACTGCCCGGTTTCAGATCAGGTAGGAAGACAGGGCCTTTGCCCCGGGTTACAAATTCTAAGTGTAGCTCCAAAACGAAGATCCAAAAGGATGCCCTGACGAGACTAAAGAAGGCTTCAAACTGCGTTTTTGGGACTTTAATTTCGGAAAATTTCGCTGGTTGAACCACCGATTTTCAGGATTCCATTAAGTTCACCCTTTCTTCCTTAATGTAATCAAACATAGCCTTAAAATGATGGCTCCAAAATGTCTTTTCTGGAGACAGCCCTTCCTAGCGTCATCAAAAATTGCTCAATGGCATTTTTCGAATTTCATTTTCGAAATGTTTGAGATAGAGGGCCCTGAAATATATTCCCTAACATTAATACCAAAGATAGTCTGAATTGGCGTCTCTAGAGAGGCCTCCAATCCCACCCCCTCTCACTTAACGTATTCAAAAACAAACTAAAATTGCGTTTTTCAATCATTAGTTTCGAAGAACTTTGGGGGAAATTCCTCGGATCCCCAATTTTCTCCAATGTAATCACTATAGCTCAAAATTTCGTTTTTAGACGGTTCCGTGGAGCCACCAAAACTTCCTGCCTAAACTAGCCTGAAATTGACATCAGTTTCAAAAAACAATTCTTGAGGGTACACTGAACCCCAGCCCGCTCTTTGTCCCATCGTTATCAAACAATGCCTAAAATATGATTTTGGGACTTCCATTTCTAAAAAATTCCGGATGGCTTATGTAAATTTTCACGGCACTAGGGCATTCGGCATCAATCGCCGAGGTGAGGTGGAGAAGTCTTTAGTTGTATTTTTCAGATATTAATATCGAAAAATATTCAGAAAGATCCGCTGAAGCTTCCCGGTTTCCTTAACGTCACTAAAGATAGCACAAAATTGTGCTTTTTAGAGCCCCAAAATCCTTCCTTCACAAAAATAACCTAAAATTGATTTTAATTCCGAAAAATATTTCAGTTCGGAATATTTTCCCGTTTCCCCTATCGTGTCCAAATCTAGCCAAAAATGTGTTTTTGAAACAATAGTACCGATAAATTACCGGAGGAAAATGCCAGACTCCCTAACGTCACCAAAGACAGCCTAAATTTGAGTTTTAAACTTCAATTTCGAAAACTTTTGATAGGAGAAGACCAAATCTTCCTCCCTCGAACAATTTCAACAAAGATAACCCGAAATTGCGTGTTTAAAAAACTGTTTCAGAAAATTTTCGGGAAGAGCGCCGATCCTTCCTAAACTAAGGTCACAAAAATAGCTGCAATTTGACATCAATTTTGAAAGAATTTCAGAAAAGAACTCCAACATTACTTTCCCCTCAAATCTGGAAAAATTTCCTAAAATTGCAAGTTTTGACTTCAATATTGAAAATTTCTCGATGGACCTTGAATGTTCCCGAATCTTTTGTCCTTGCAACCAAACACAACCAAAGATTAATTCCAGCTATTTTTCATACGCCAATTTCGTATATTTTCTGGGGCGACCCCCCTCCTCCTTCCTCTGATGTCACCAAAGACAGAATATAAAATGCTTCTTTACGACTAATAAATTTTGGTACTTATTACTTTCTTCAAAGATATGAATTGTACCTAAGGAGTTTCTAAACTTTTTACATAAATTCATCCTTCTGTTTTTTTTTTTTGTTTTTTTTTTTAAAATTAGAATTTGATACAGAAATTTGAAGAAAAATTGAAAGATTTATATGGGCGTTAAGTATTAGTCAAAACATGCAAATTGCTCTTCAGGGGCGGCACATTAGGTCTTTGCACACGGGCGGCCGACACCCTAGGATCGGCCCTGCCAATACTTTTGGTCATATAATGTAATTAATCGCAGATTGTTTTCTTTCTCTCTCTCTGTTGGTTGGAAGTAATTATGTAAGCGAATTATTTGTCGTGACGTGATTATTTGTCGCATGAAAGAACAATTCGACCGACGTTTTGGTCACTTTTTCATCTTTGGGTTACATCATACAGATTACAAAAGGATCTAAAAAAACTAATTTTATTGATTTCATAGAACAAAGTTAGAAATGTATATTTATCCTCTTATTTATTTATTTATTTTTTCTAGATAGAGCAGTAAGGAGATTTATCCCATATTGAATTCATAATGATAACTTTTAAAGTATCACATTATTTTATAGCACAAAACGTATTCATAAGAATAATTTTTATCTTTAATATTACATTTTCTCATTTGAACTAAACCATTAAATACAAATAACTATCTTTTAATGTTAAAGTTTAATTCGATTAAAACAATTTTATTTTGTTCATTTTTTAAGAAGGTTAATTTTTGAAGCAAAATTTTACCACAAATCTCCCATAAACAATGTTTTAAAGCAATCAAAATTGTTCATTTATTTCACTTTGTAATTAGTTGATAAAGAGTCACATGATCCGAGATCTGAACATACAATCCAAAAACTTCGGAACAAAAGGAACCACGGATTAATGATCCGTGATCAAAAGGTCGGACGGATCCGTCAGCTAAAAGGTTCGGAGAATGATCTATAGGTTCAATATTTCGTTTTAAATGCAGGCATGACATGTTTCAACAAATTTATTTTTCATTTTTATTCTGGCTGCTTTAAAATATTTAGGTTTTTATGCAAAATTTTTTAGTAGTGCCTTTTTTAAAATTCAATATTACGTTTGCGCACTTTTTTTGCTACATTGTTAATTTGTTTTTTCATGATTGTTTCGTGTATTTCAATATGAGTTTTAAAATATTACGATTAATGGGAGCTCTATTTTTATGATAATTAGCTTGAAAAAAATGTGAAAAGATGGATTGGAATTTGAAAAATTATAAATTTGATAAATGCAGAGTAAACTATAGAGCACATAAAAATTGAAAAAGAAAAAAAAAGTAATGCTTCAAAAAAAAAATTTAAAACGTGGCAAAAATTCTCTATTGCGAAAACTTTAATTTGTCAGGAACAAATTCCTGTATACATATATGACGCTTCCTATAGCAAAAACTGCCGTGGCTCATGCCTCTATAAATCAGCCTTGTTCTTCGTCGAAAACACTCCATTGAATTCTGCACACAAATTCCAATTTCAGCCGCGATATATAGGAAACGCTTCTTGTAAACCCCATGCGTCCCAGCAGCCCACTTTGCCCAAAATCACATCAACATAAGCGGAAATAAGCTTTTCATGTTAACGAAAAACGCAGTAAAAATAATCACAGCGAACTAGCACACCAACCTTTGACAATTTCTCTCTCTCTTCTATCCCTCTGGTGTAAAAGAGGATGGAAGGGGGGGGGGGGGCTATACAGAATTTGTAAGACACACACAGGAGGGAGGGGGGGGGGCTCTCTGCTTCTTCGCCCGTGCCATATTGGGCCGATCTCGAGCCGACGTTTTAATCTCCGCTTTGCTAATTGGTTAGTGGGCACTGCCACTTAGGGTGCAATTAACGCCCCGCCACCCCCGCCGGAGATCCTCTCGTTCCGAGTGGAAGGTAGGCGAGCGCCCCGTAACCATGGAAACGCAACATCCCGCTGGATGGGATCACGGAGATGAGGCGTCGTCGTCGAGATGAGTTGAGATGTTTTTATGCGTTTTACGGAGATAGAAAGCTGTGTTACGAGGAGTTGTTTTTCCCTTGCTATGCTGTATAGATACTGAGAAAGATCATGCTGACAGATTTCATAACAAGGAATTTTCATAGCGCTTGTAGATATATTTCACTGTAGTTGAACATGTAAATCCCATCCCGAGAAGTAAATAGTAAAATTACCTCGGCGATATTTTATAAAACACGTCTTTTTTTTTACTGTGAAAAAGTTTCATACTTTAAAATTTTTTACTCAAACAAATAATGTGCACAGTGTAGAATCTAGATGTCAATCCTTTTCTCGCTAGGAAATTATTATTGTTATTACTACTGTATTACCCCACATTATCCAGCATGCCGCAAAATTCGGGGGCCACCAGATTTTCAATAACACTTGCCAGGTCCTTTCCGGCATACCGGAAAATTCGAGGTCAGAAAAACAAATTAATACTATTAAATATATATATGTTCAGCTTAAAAATGAATATGAGTTCTATGAATAATACATATTTTATTAATATTAATAAACAGTTTAATTTTGTAGAAATATTTACTAACAAAATGTCATTTGTTATTTTAAGAAGAAAAATATTGTTTAATAAACCAATAACTTTATAAAAATTAAATCAAAACTAAGTAAGCAAATATTTAAGCAGTAAGTTAGCTCCCCTAAACCAGTGCTAAAGAATTTACCATAGCTATTCAATAAATAAAAATTAAATTTACCTCTCTAAAAGGAACCTAAAGTAGTTTATTTAAAAAGATTATGAACAAATCGCAGTAACGATGATTGCTTCTGAATTGATTACTTTATTGGCATATAATTAAATCCATTAATAATGACCTACCATAGATAACAAGCACATATTATATGCAATACGCATTTTTTTATTTTAAAGAAGGTTACTTTCGGGATTTATTTATTTTTTTTCTTACAGTGGTTTGCTTTCTGATTAGAACTGAATGGTGAACTTTACTTTTGTTTTGTTGCAAAATAAACCTCGAGTTATTTGGTATGCCGGAAATTTGAATTTCCCGGCATGCTGGTCAACCTCGCTTTTTTCCGACATGCCGGGTAATGGTGGGTAATACAGTATTATTGTTGTTGTTACTACTATTATTATTATTGCTACTATTATTGTTATTTTTTATTGTTATTATTGTTATTATTGTACTAAAAAGTCATTACCATCCACTGTCCCTCGACTCAATCCTTGCGTTCGACGAACCTCACGGTCGACCGGTAAGTAACCGGTTACTAACCGCAGCGTTCTATGATCAACCGGTTACCGCATCGGTTACCATTCTAAGCAGTTGATTGGAGCACGTGATCGTTAGCTGTCACGTGATTAACTAATCGGTCGCTATCCGTCGTGCTCGTCGAACGTAAGCAATGTTTGCCTTTTGGGATCTAACTGTACTGCAAATAAAACTAAAAAAATTCTTGAAAAAAATTTCTTCATAATTGCCTCATATAATAAAATTCAAAACAAAGTTTCTTTTTTGTTTGATTGCAATTTTGAAATTTTAGTGAAACAGTTTTAATTTGTCCCCGATATTTTGCATCATTACCATCCAACAGTTTTTACTCTTTCATAACCACTTGGTGGTACTATTAACCCAAACAATATTCAGTTTTAGAAGCAGTCACCTTAAGTTTATTTGAAAAGCAAAAATTTACTGTGTGGAAATCTTCACGCGTTTTGCTTAGATGTGTAGCTATCAAATTAAGTAGAAAAAAAATTATTGCTGTCATTACCATCCATACCTATTAATAGTAATTTTAAACATTATTATGTATTTTTGTTTTTTATTTGCTTACATTAGATGAACCTTTGATCAAAATGTGCAAATTTTTAGAATGGTAGCTACAGTTTAATTCATGACAGGTAAAATAAAGTGAAATATTACCATCCACGTCATTACCATCTAGCACAAAGCATAAAGATTTGGATGCTAATGACGGACTGAGGATAGAATAAAGTTATTTGCTTTGTTTTTCTTAATTATATACATTTTTACCTTCAAATTCAGTACATTGAATTGTTTTTAATATTTTAAATACATAATTTTCTTAAACTTACTTTTTAAAAATTATCTTATATAATAAGTACCTGTTGGGAAGTAGGTTGCTGTTATTTTTAATGATCAATGGTTCCCAGTTAACTATCATTTTGTAAAGTACATTATATTTTAAATTTATTGGTTTTAAATGTAATTTGTCATAGGATGATAACTAATTCAGACCTTAATGTGCAGGTGTTGTTGCTTCAAACCAAAGTAATAGTCTGGGAATCCACTTTATGTCCAGATCAAAAACAAAAAGTAATTTTGTTGGTCCGCAGAAGAGGACAAGCATCAGATAGCCACAGAACACATTTTTTGCGTTATTAAAGATCCTCCTATATTCATTTCTCGTAGATATTTTTGTGTAGCAAAAGAGGAACTGTCCTTTTTACAAACTAAAGCATCATCATATGCAAAATAAATGTACATGTTTAATGAACTATTGTAGTTTTACCAAGACACATATTTTGCCTTTCAAAAAAAAAAAAAAAAAAGGCCAAACTGCATCCTTCCTGAAAAAATTAAAAATTCAGGATTGCAAAATTCCACATTGCAGGAGAATGACCCATATATCTCTAACACTATTCAACTTTCTTTTCTTGCCATGACAATTATTTCTACTTGCAGAAATATAGGAGCGGGGTCCCGAAAGGAGGTCACTGTGCCCTCTCAAAAGATTTTTTTATTCAAAAAATATTGTGTGACAATGGGGTCGTTTCCAAAATGTTAAAAGTATTTTTTCTGAAAGAGCATGCTTAAAAACATAGGATCTGACCATTTTTTAAATAATTTATTTAAGTTTAATATTTAAAAAAAATACTTAAATCGGTTTCTCTTTCATTGTTTACACTTCTGTCGTGTGACATCACAAATGATGAAATGCCATTCACAGAACAAAATATTTAATTCGCATCTTTACTCACGTGCATTGGCAACGATATGGTTAATAGCAAGCGTACACTGCAAAAAAAAAGCTGTTGTTTTTACAGTAAAATACTAGCAGCTCGCATTCCAAAGAAAAACTGCAAAAATTACAATTCTAAACTGTAAAATTTGCAGTAATATACTGTTTTATAACAGACTTTTACTGTGAAATTTACAGCGATAAACTGTAAAATTAGCAGTAATATACTGCTTTTTAATAGAACTGCCCTGTAAAACTTACAGTATCAAACTGTAAAATTAGCAGTAATATACTGCTTTTTAATAGAACTGCCCTGTAAAACTTACAGTATCAAACTGTAAAATTAGCAGTAATATACTGCTTTTTAATAAAACTGCCCTGTAAAACTTACAGTATCAAACTGTAAAATCAGCAGTAATATACTGTTTTAGGAATGACTTATCCTGTAAATTTAACAGAGATAATATGTAAAATTAACAGTTATATACTGTTTTGTAACGGAATTGCCCTGCAAAATTAACAGTATCAAACGGTAAAGTTCGCAGTATTATGCTGCGAAATCAACTGAATTGTGCCATAAAAGCAGCAGTAGTATACGGTTTTATAAATGATTTGTACAGTAAAATTAACAGCAGTAAACCATAAAATGAAGTTATCAATTTTTATGCAAAAGGGTTTTTTCACCCTATCGTTTCTTTTCATAGCCGAAATCACTGCTTTTACAGCTGAAGAACAATATCGAAAAGTAAAGCAATTGACTCAGTATGTACGTTGTATAAATCAGCCTACATACGAAATCTGTTCCTTTTCTTAAGTTTTTCAACAACAAAAATAATGTTTTAGGCTATGAAAAGCGACAAATAAACAAATATAAAACACTTTTACATAAAAATAGTTAACTGCTGCTAAATATATGTTTTATTGATATTAATTTCCTTGTACACAAAATAAATCAGTGCCCCATCTCAATATTTTATAAACACATGTTAAAGAAGAAAAAGTTATGCATTTTCATTTCTACAAAAAACTTTTAGCTCTATTGCAGACTTAAAAATTTACAAATTGAAGGAAATTGCAAAATATGGTCTGAAGCTTTATTTTAAGAACAGCTATAGCTTTTTCATAATACAAAACTTTTTGATCCATGGAGGTAGTAAAAATGAGAAAGGTTTTTTATATATAACTGAAAATACTACATCGTATCTTCACTAAAAGTACTTTTTTCACTTCCAGCATTATTGTAATGCTAAAATGTGCAGCATAACGTGAGAAATGTTTTGCAATATGCAATCCATTAAACCTTTAAGTTTATTTTAACTTGATGGATGCAATTATATGCATTTATTTTTCTTTTATGGTAAAACAGAATACTTTCATGGTTTTCTTCTTTTTTTAATGTTATGAGTTGCATTTGGATCTACTTTATTTGAGAAATACTAGTAACAAACTAATTTTATTTCACACCATATGTGCAGTATACAGCATTTAGACTGCACAGAATGGTTTTTATTCTAAACTGATTATTATAGATTAGATAATACTTTATCCTATTAACCTTTTAAAATTTACATAGATGAAAACTATAAATATGTGACGGTTTAAAATTCCAGAGCTACTAAACAGAAACAATTTTTCACTCGGTATAATAAAATCTGCAGGTTTATGAGTACTAGTATTAAAGTTAAAAATTGGTTTTACTACTCCAAAAATTATATAACTTTATATTATGTTATACTGTTTTCATGAGAAAAAATGAAACATTCACACCATTAAAAATTGCCAAGTTATTTTATTTCGTATACATCACCTATAAATATCGATTAGTAGTTTTTACAGTGAAATTCCAGAAATTCATTTAAAACCGAATGCTAATTTTTTCAAGGCCAATATTTTTACATTACAAACTTGATTCTTCTTTGTGACATCCTTGCAGACTTAGGTGCCATCATTAGGCCTTATATCATGAAAGCATCTGTCAAAATAAAAATGGTTAGAATCTCATAAAACTTGTGGACACCAAAAAACATTCTTGGAAAAATCAAATTACGTAGGTATAAAAATACGCCCTAAAATAATTAAAATTATGACTCTGAATGATCTGAAATTAAGATTGCCTTGGGAGATGCTTTTATTTTGAAACCGCTTAACATATACCTAAATTGTAATTGAATCGTTTATTTCAGGAACCAGTTAAGCGCTAAATATGTTGTTTTAAGGAGAAAAAAAAACTGCTGTGCAGCAATTTGGAAACTACGCAATTGAAACGGTGGTTTATTAGTGTCTAATTGAAATAGACCTAATCTGAATACTTTACATAAGAACTCAAAAAAGAAAAAAGAAAGAACATAATCTTACATTTTATCTTCCATGTCAAGAAATGCACTTATACTGGTTTCTGAAATACAATTTTAAAAAAAATCTTTCTAACTTTCGGTAGTTTTGAAGGATTTTATAATACATAGGAGACCGTTGATTAAGAGTATTATTTATTTTTTTCGATCGGATAACTGAAGTGATTGGTGATCGGGAGAATATATATCTTAAGGATAATAAAACTTGAAACTAGTTTCTTCTTATAATAGGCTCCAGATTATTGGATTGCAATATGTTTACTTTAAAGCAATAATTAGGATGCGGTAGAGAATTATTTTTTTGGAAAATGGAGCAAGGTCGACGTTTAGGACAACCAATTTGGAAATATTGAGGTATTCATTTAAAATAATGAATACTGCATCTAGCCTCTTTTAGCCCCCCCCCCCCTCCCCGAGTTGCTATAGTAGCACTGAAAACCGTAGATTTTTTTTCTATCTTTTTCTTTAACTCATATTCCATTCCAACACTTGTTAACAGCTCGAGCTATGTTCAACTGATACCAGCTTCATATTCTTTTTCTTCGACAGCTGCCCATTATTAGAAATCTGAATATGAAACAATGTGTGAGGTAAAATAGTTTAGATTTCTGTACTTAATATGAAATATTTTACTTGTAATTTTTTAAAATATTTTTTTTTCATATATTTTATTCCACAATTGTGTTATTATATTGTTTAAATTTAATTTTTTGGAGCTTTTTTTCTAAGTACTAAGGAACTGCATAAAAAAATCATTTGAGTTGAAATAAAATAATACCGTAAGAGCATTCTATCTTATATCTGTCTTAATATTTAAGCATAATTTAAGATGTTTCATTTATATTTTATGTCTTTTAAAATGTGGACGTCCCCCCCCCCCCCCCGTTTTGAACAGCTATCGATATCCCCATTTAATCCGCCAGCGGCTTTTTTTTTAAGTGCTACTTCTTTTGATAGGATTTAGACAATTTATCTTTAAGTTTTTCAGAATTTACCTGAAACTCGGAAGAAGCAATTCTATATTCCTAAAATCAAGATGACTTAGTTCAAGTCAATTCAGTAAAAAGTGAAAATCGATCAGAAAAGTTGAAAGTTTTTAACAAAAGAATAAATCGACAAACATGTCAAGAAATAGATTAAATCTGATACTGCCAGTTCTAATCATTAAGAAATTGTAAGTCCACATTTGGCCCGCCGTCCTTGCTGTAAACAATGCTACCTTTCTTGGAAATGCTTGCCAGAAGACCGCACCTCTTTTAACTGTAAATTTAAATATGCTCACATTTGCAAAATAACTGCTTTTTATTTACATTACAATAAAAATAATCTATAATTTTGTTTGATAAATGTCACAAGTCTGAATATACGAAGAAAGTTTCATACGCTGTAATGCATCGTACTTTAAACTCTAATCTTTATTGTTGCTCTCATTATAAAGTTGACTTTAAATTTTGTTCCTTTAAATTTTTACAAACATACGTACAATAAATAATAAAGTACTTAACATTCTGATTTGGTTCCTTCAATTTTACTAACATGTAAAAACAAAGAATCAGTGCTCCAAAATTTACTGGAAAATAAAAATAAAAAAATAAATAAATAATGAAATAAATTACGTTTAATTTAGCACTAACAGAAATTTCTATATTCCGGTGATTCTTGAAATGATATTATTCAACTACCCATAAAAACCAATATTGAATTACAAGTTTAATAAAAAAATCTTGAAAAAAAAATAGAACCGACTTCAAAATTGCTCTAAAAAGTGAAAAATAATTTTGTTCTTTAAACACCATCGATAATGCTTTTAAACATAATTTTTGAAGTTGGCGCAAAAACAAAACCTAAAATCCAGTGTAACCATGCTTCGTTCATATTTTTTTTTCAGAAAAGCATCCAAAGTTACGAACGAAACATTTATATCGCTATTCAAATATGCTGTCATCAATGCATAATGTATGTGATAGTGAAGAAACTGGTCCTGGTTAAATTTATAGTTGTATTTGAGTTATGACTGTGAATGATTTTATTTATCGTTTTTGCGCCAACTTCAAAAATTATGTTTAAAAGCATTATCGATGGTGTTTAAAGAATAAAATTATTTTTCACTTTTTAGAGCAATTTTGAAGTCGGTTCTTTTTTTTTTTTTTTTTTTTCAAAATTTTTTTATTTCATTCTTTTTAGTGTAAATGTAGGTATTTCAGAAATAATAAGTTACCATCACGAAACTTCACATTTTTTTCTTAAAAATGCTCCATACTAAAAAAAAAAAAACTATTGACACGCGTTAAACTTTAAGCGATTGGCACTAAAAACTTATCTTTGTTCCTCTCTGGAAATCATGTGTAGTTAATTTAATTATAACCATTTAAGTATTATGTGTTTCCTAACTAATTTACATTCCACAGCATCTAAGTTGCTCATGATGCAATCCTGTATTTTCTTACTTAGCCCCGATCATCTGTTATCGGCATAGGTGATAACGATAAAAATACTACAGAGTAGTTGAGTCAAACCTAATGGTAGCATTGTGAAGCCTAAGCAGATCCTAATCACTGCATCACCTCGCTTCCAGGTTAGGTTTACCCCTACTATGGAGCAATAGCACTGAAGAAAGGAAGATTTTGATAATTCACATAGGGTTACTATAAATCAGCAGGGTTACTAAAATAAAATTATTTACGCCAAAAATGAGACGACAGCGCCAGATTCCCCATTATCGAAGTGTCCCTTGAAGAAATTTGATGCTTGCTTCAGAGAAGCCTTCATTCAAAATTATCATTACAATTACTATTAATTTTACTGTTATATGGCACCAAACTTTTATAACAATGAATTTCATTTTGTCGCGTAGATGAAGATAGCGAAACAATGAGAAAGCCAAATGAAGCGAATACTCGTTAGTCTCAACTAGAGATCTTTATTCAGAACCACGAATAAACGTTACATCTCCTTATATACAACTTGAGAAAGTGCTGGAACTTTCCAGACTTAGAAAGATACAGAAATTAATAGAAGATTCGAGAAAATACGGGAAACAGTAGAAACGAAATTTTAGTAAAATTCACTTTGTCCTAGTCGGGATTTGAACCGGGTCGCTTGTGTGGGAGGCGAGAATTCTACCACTGAGCCACCGTTATCCACGGATGAAAAGTGCGAACTTCTCTACAATATCATTTTAATCATTTAATAGGGAAATTGCATAAAACTTACTGTTTTTTGTCCATAACTTTTTTTCTAAAGAACAAATATGGTCAAACAAAGTAATGGGACCTAAGTTGAGCCATCCCCTATCCATTAAAAAAAGAATCATCAAAATCGGTTCACTAGGTGAGACTCTGAGTGGACAAACAAAAAAAAAAAAAAAAAAAACATACATACGGTATGAACTGATAACCGCCTCCTTTTTGAAGTTGGTTAAAAAACCCAGACGTAAATGAATTGTATGATCCATCACATTTAAATCAAAACAAAATTTAGTTTATCTTGTTCCAATACATAGTTCTTGATTGTAACATAAAACCTGACAACGGGCACACAAAAATCAGCTTCAGGGGCCCAATATGGCACACAGACCGTAGGATAGGCTTTAGTGGCTAAGAACGCTCTAAAGCTCAAAAGCATTTGTGATTACAAATTACATCCTAAAACATAAAAATATAAATGAAAAAGGTACTTATAAACTTCCATTACTGGCATTCATGTCACTAAGTGAATCATCGCAACATCGTTCAGACTACAGGCTTCTTTGAAATTCCAAGCGGAACACAACCACGAATTGCTGCCATCTTGATAAAATGAGACCATCCATTCAATTCTGGTCACAAGTTACGTAGTTCTTTACATTTGCATACCACTAAACTCATAGAAATAATATTGCATTAGTGAATAAATTTATATGAAGGAAATTCAGGCGGCTGGAATGAAATACTTTAAGACATGAATAAAAAAAAATAGAAATATATTACAGGCCATCCGTTTGTGTGCACAAATTATAACTTAAACATAATGGAATAATTGAAACATTTCAAAAAAAGAAAAAAAAAACCTAGAAAAATATGTCATTGCAATTCAAGCTTTATGTAAATTTTCCCTAGAGAAAGGTTTTGTAAAACAATCAGCTACATTATTTTTAGTTTCATCAAATTGTATTCCAAATTCATTTTTATCAATCAAATTCCTTAGGAAATAGTACCCCACATCAATCTGCTTAGTTCTGCAATTTTCTATTGCAGAACTAGAAAAATCGATTGCAACTAGATTGATTAATAGTACTCTGTACTGTGACAATCTAAAATTCTGAATTCTTTTCGTAGCCAATTGATTTAAAATTCCTTTAACCCACATCCTTAGAATATTCACTAATTGAAATATACTCCGCTTCCATCGTTGACAGTTGTACGCATTTTTGTTTGAATGTACCACCATATTATTCGTATCCTATCCTGGGGGGGGGGGGGGGGTCGTCCAGAATTTATTTTCATCGAATTTAACATTCAGCGTTTCTGTCACTTCGCGATTTTTGAGATCCCAAATTCTGTAACCTTTCGTATGAAACGCATATCCTACCATGACTCCTTGTTGAGTTCTCATATCCAATTTGTTTATTTTCTGTTTTGGAAGTCCAATATACGAAATGCATCCAAAAAAATCCCCGGGAGTGTTTAATAGATGGCTTTCTTCCCCCAAAAAGCTCAAAAAAGGGTTTGGTTTTTCCTTTTAAAGCCTCTCTAGTCCGTAAGCAGTTGAAGTACATAGCTGCTTCGGCTCAAAACTGCTGAGGCAAACCCGATTCATTTCAAAGTTTCCATTCAATTAATGTTGACTTATCGTGTTCTATGACGCTACTTTGTTAACTAGATTTGTTGGTTTTTTCGATTCTTATGCTTTGGTCGCTAAGGTAAATTTCAAACCGGGAGTTCAGAAATTCCTTTCCGTTATCGGAGCTTTGCCACAAATCTCTTATCTTTTGAAACCTGACAAAATGTTCTTAAACCTCACTTTTCTTCTTAAAGAAATAAACTGGAGAGTTTCTTGAAAAATCGTCTATTATTGTGAAAATAATCGCCCCCCCCCCCCCCCCGCTTTAAAGAACTCAACTGCTAAGGAACCCATCGTATTCAAATGCAAAAGATCTTACCGGGTGTTGGCTTGAATCTCCGTTACAAGTTTAAACGAAATTCTCCGATTTTTTCATTTTACACGGATAACAATCTGACATATTTTTACTTTTGATAAGCAGTGAAACACAGTGAAGTACAGAATCACACTTTTCATTTTTTATAATATACTTTTTGTCTTCCTCCTGAACATGTTGATGCTAAAAGTGTTCTAAAAGTTAAAATGTAAGGAAACTGATGAGTTTCAAGGTTGTAAGAGTTTCAAATTCTACTGTAGTTTCTCGAGCATCTTTTTTTCTAAATGAGCATGCCCTTCAAAGCGAATAAAATATGACAAACAATGCATAGTAATGTAAATATTCTACTTTAAATTTAAAAGCTGTAATTTTGACGAGAACAAAACACTGCCAGATCAGAAATGAAAAGCTGAAAATTTTAAAATATAGCCAGGCACGTCCTGAACTTAAATATGTTGGGAAGGCGTATAATCTCAATTAGCCAAATGGAACTTAAATATTTGCCGATTAATAAAATACTGGTAAATGCACATATTAAGTACGCACAATTAAGTACAATATCTAATGAAATTTGCACATTCGAGAATTTAAAAATTGCAACATTACAATTATGTCCCCAAATTTGCCGAATAGCCAGACAAAATTTTCCCAGTATGGCATTTTTGGGGAGGTCATAGAGACTTCCCGTGACCTCCAATCGAGTGCCTTTGAATATAGTTTCTAAAATTATTTTTACGTTCCCAAGTTTCAATGGTACTAGTGCAATTTTCCTGAAGTAAAACTTTAATTTCCTGCTGACGCAAATATAAAACTTTTAAAACACAAGGGTTTCGTGTTTGTATTTTAAGATGCTTATTTTTTGAGGTTTTTTTTTTTTTTTTTTTGAGTTCTTTATTGATGATTTTTTCAATTATTATTATTTTACTTTCGACCGTTAAGTATGAAAGCTGGCTCCAGATTTCAGAGAATTTTGAGTCGTTCAGACATCAGAGTATTGTATTTCCACAGTGTCAAATTCTTCAGCAAAAAATATCAGTAAATTGTATACTGTTTGCATGTCTCTGTCACGATGTTATTTTATTTATTTTCATTTTATTCGTCGAATTATGTATAAAAGCTACTGATGCTATAACGTAAAGTTTTTCAATAAAATGGTTAAATGCAAAATGTTAAAGAATTTAAAACTGAACATAAGAAAAAAAAACAGAAGAAAGAAGTCAATCGCGATATGTTAAAAATTCACTAGAGAAAATAAAAATTTAAATTTTAAGTACTGACATAGTATATAACACAAAATATAATCGTACACAAAGTTTGATGTTCTAATAACTTTAAATACGATCAAGAAAGGAATTGATTTATTTTTAAATAAAATTTGAGTTTCAGAAAATGTTTAAAAACTATCACACGTGCAATAAAATATTCAGAATCACAACAACTACTCGGATTTTTGCTAGAAAGCAATCGCTACAACTTAGCAACTATAAGAAATTGCAAAGTCAGCATCAACGAATATTAGGATACGAATTGCAATTTCAAAATAAACTGTTATTTTACATACATTCTCGATGATAAAGAAAACTATATTTTGAGGAAAAGGGAATGAATATAATATAACCAGCACTTACCTTTAACTTGGATTACAGTTGAACAGTACTGCCTCAGCACACCCGAATCATCAAAAAACATGGCTGCCAATATCTTGAATTCATTAGTTTCTGTTCCCGTATGAAAAAAACACCTTTTGCGCATCGTTTTGCGCAATCTAAAATATTTTTACAGTTTTTCTCTGTTATTTAGTAGAGCAGTATTAAACTGTAGGAAAAAGTAGTATATTACTGTGAAAACAACAATTATTTTTTGCAGTGTAGAGCGCAATTTTAATTCACTGCTTGATTATCATAACGTAGAAACGTAGGAGAAAGATGCGGCAAAGTGCATCATTTGTGACGTCATCAAGACCACGCCTTGTTTAAAAAATCGGACATTTAAAAAAAATTAATTAAAAAAAAAAAAAAAAACTTTGGGGAAAATGAAAGTATTTTCTGGGTCCGTGTAATTTTTTTGCTCATTCTATCCATTTCAATGACTAAAAGTAGCACTTTTGACTGAAGGAAACCACCCCATCAGTAAATTTGTAGACAGTATCGCTTTAATGCTTAATGATGTTGAACATTTCTACTCATTAGATGAAGACATAACTAGCTGACCCGGCACACGTTGTTCTACCGTACAAATACTTTGTGAATATTTTGGTCGTTAATTAAAAAATAACGATTGTATTGTAAGTTGATTTAAAATTTTCTTGTTGCCATCTTCTGTTTGTCAACAAATGAAACGTTTGTAATTAATTTAAGCAAGGCTTTTACAATGATTTTTAACAATTGTTTTTGCAATGATTTTCAACAGTGGTTTTTACAATGAGCTTGCTTGTGTATTTTATCATTCTGTGAAATTTGGAGTTTTATCCGGTAAATTGGGAGTTCCCCCCTTCCAAGCTTTTGAGTTTGGGGCGCCCATGCATACGAGTTATAAAAAAAAAAATAGCTCGCATTTGAAACAAATCATAACATCGCCGATTTCATCTAACCATCGGCCATTTTCAGGGTCAAAACAATACTGCAAGAGTATTGTTTCAAGTGCTGCACTTAGTTAACTACACTGTTAAAAATTTTCCGGAAAATTTACGGTAATTGTTACTGGCATCCATGTTGCCAGTAACTATTACCGTAAAAATCAAATGTTACTGTAAAATTTTACGGTTCCCTCGGTAGGCCACAGCAACCAGTTGGCGCTGGGATCGCTTATTTCTCCGGTATAAATTACCGTAAAAATCAGCGATGCGTCGGCGATGCAATTTTACAGTAACAATTACCAGAAAATCTTCCTGAATTTTTAACAGTGTACAAATTCATCGTTTTATATTTCACTTTTGTTAAAAAAAATTGTCCAAAAGAAAACATAACTTTTTCTAATTAAAATTAAATTTAGAGGTGATAGTTTAAATCAAGTCTTCCACTTACTCCAAAATTTGATTGGAAAAAATCATTTGCTGAGTTTTCCTCGAGAAATTATGATTTAACTGAATTGTTGTTACCTTGCTATAGTACATCGCACGATACATGTCCCGCAGGCAGTTTCAAATTACTCTTTGGATTATCTCTTATTGAACTTAAATTAGCTTTTCATTGTAATTTCAGGTGTTACTATTGGGACATAATATGTGACTTGCTAAGATATACGAAATCATGTGTTCTACACTGAATCCCTCCCACCCACTGAACTTCCGTTTAGAAAAAAAAGCGTATTATACTGGAAACGTTAAACTTCTTTTAATTACCCTTAACAGACCGATCAATAAATGCTCTACGGCTTCCAAGTAATTAATAGACCCCAAGTTCAGTATGGTTGCTTTAATGCTTACAACATTAGTTTTCCTTATTTGAGCAATCGTTGCTTGTAAACATTTTCTTCACAATTGCAAGTGGACAAGACAATACTTTGAAAGAACTAGCATCAGAACTATGGGACAAATATCTCACATTGAATTCCTCCTCTTTGATAAAACTTTTTAGCTCAGAAAAAAAAAAAAAAAGAAAACATTGATGTTAGAAGGATTGAGTTTCATATTATTGCTTTTACCAAACAACTCACAACAAAAGTTATATGACCGTTGACCCAAAAGATATTCGTGGAATAATCAGAATGGCTGCCCTAATGTATGCAATATTGCAGGCCCCCCCCCCCCCATAAGCAAAGGCACACCTTCCTAAATATTGCGAAGACCCGCCTCTCCCCAAATCAATAGCCCTCTCAAAAAAAGAAAAAAATACCCATCAAAACACCCCCCTCAAAAAAAAAATCAATGGCACAGTCTGCGCCATGCCCCCCCCCCCCCCACCCCTAGGTGGGCATTCCTGAATATTAGCCTTCTTTTCCGAGCAATAATTGCTTGTATTTTTTTTTTTTTTTTTTTCAAAATCGCAAATGGACAAGACATAACATCTTTACTAATAACAAAGCTCAAAGTCTCTCTATCTGGATGTTTGTGGGATGTCTGGATCTCTGTGACGCGCATAGCGCCTAGACCGTTCGACCAATTTTCATGAAATTTGGCCCAAAGTTAGTTTGTAGCATGTGGTGTGCACCTCGAAGCGATTTTTCGAAAATTCGATTTTGTTCCTTTTCTATTTCAATTTTAAGAACATTTTCCGGAGCAAAATTATCATAAGATGGACGAGTAGATAACGAAATTATCATGACGTGGAATGGGAGAGCGAATGAACATAGCCAATTGGCGATAAATTCGTCATCCATTATTTGTAAATATACAGGCGAACCGAATAACCTTTCAATTTTCAACTACGGGCAAAGCCGTGCGGGTACCACTAGTAACTGTATAGAAGAACTAGCTCCATGGCCCAAATCACTCTCTCTTTTCTGTTTTCGTAATCTCCAATCTGATTCCAATCTTATTTACCAGTGAGTCAACACGAGGAGCCTAAATACCCGCTCGATCTAACCAAAACATCCATTAGCGACCCGATTGAGCTGGGACATTTCTTTCCGCTCTGTATCCAGTAACGTGATTTGTAAGCCTTTTACGCGGGGCTTTAAACCAATTAGACGCCCGGCCTGACCACGCCCTAGATCGGCACGCTGGGAACGAGGGCTTTTCCTAATGAATTCGTTTCGGGTTAGTTGAAAGCGAGAATAAGCGAGTTTGAAGTGAAGTAAAGAAGTATGTGTGCTGGGAAAAGAGGGAGATAATTATTCGCTGAATGGTTTCGTTGCGTGAAATTAAGTTATTATTATTGCATGGAATGAAGAAGTGATGAAATATGTAAGATTCTTAAAACATAAGTGCAGATATTTCGAGTTCCGAGAGAGAGGGAGAGAGGATACAAAATATCTTATGTGCTGTCGTTGGTTGGGACGAACAAATTGTGTTGTAGAAATATATGTGATGCAAAGTAAATATAACATTGACAACGCTATCGATGCTCAAATATGCAAAATGAATTGCCATCAATACACCCCTTAAAATAAAAAAAATGAAACAGTTCATAATATTAATTGATGTGCTCAACGAAAGCTAACCATCTAATATATAAAAATCTCCTGTCACGGTGTTAGTGTTTGAATTCCTCCGAAACGGCTCGACCGATTTTTATGAAACTTTTTGTGTGTATTTGGGAGGTATGAGAATGGGTCGTAAAATGTATTTCACACCGTTAGGTAGTAAGGGTTCCTTTATCCAGATTTTTTTTTTTTTAAATCATTGTAAAAATCAGTTGAAAATCATTGTAGAAACTATTGTTGAAAGTCATTGTAAAAATCTATTGTTAAAAATCATTGTAAAATCCTTGTTTGAATTAACTACAAGCGTTTCATTTGTTGACAAACAGAATATGGCAACAAGATAATTTTAAATCAACTTGCAATACAATCGTTATTTTTTAATGCGACATTGTCTTTATTAATAGCCTAGAAATCTCCCATGGGAGAAAAAAAGTATAAAACTTTGAAATATGTAAGAAGGGGAAAAAACAATCTTGAACTTATTTTTTAAAAAAAACTCTATTTAAAATTTACTTTGAAGAGCCTTGGCTAACCATTATGGTACTCCCGTTAGAGGAAGCCACATCCCTCGTACATCCACGCAATCATCTTCTGCGTCAAAATAAAGCCATGTCCCCAACCGGGGAAATATCAACTTAGCACACCAGAGAATAAGCAGGGCCCCATGTGCCTCAAGCAACGAACTTATATTTCCTTGGCAAAATATTCACTAGAAAATATTTATACGGCAGAACAACGTTTGCCGGGTCAGCTAATTATACATAAAATAGTTTGCCGAAAAAAAAAAAGAAATAATAATAATAATAATAATGTGGTATAAAAATAACTGAACTTTTCAGTGATATCATAAAATGAGTGTGGTAATATGTTTTAAAGCTAATATTTATTCGAAAAAGGATCAGTTTAACGCAATACAACGTTTTGAACGGTCAACCAATTTAATCTTGGACTTTTTAAATTCGGTCTTGGGAATGTACTTTAGCACCTATCTCACGGCTGCTTGAATGGCTGAAACATTATCGTGAAAAGGTATTTTCATAGCAGTTTTCAGATTCGGGTGCAGATAATAATCACACGGTGAAATCACGCGAATAGGGAGATGGATTGAAGACACAAATCCATTTTCTGTTCCAGAAATTGAAAACTGCACTAAAAGAAGCCTTTATCGATGATTTTCCAACATCCAAGAATCCGTGACACAGGCACTGAAGACCATTCCCAAAAAACGAATTAAAAAAATCTATGGTTAAAGTGGTTGACCGTTCAAAACGTTGTATTGAGTTAAATGGATCCTATTTTGAATAAATGTTTGCTTTGAAACATAAATTACCACGCTTATTTTATTATGTACCGCTGATGAGTTCAGTTGTTTTTCGATCACACTGTGTATATGTAATGTAGCAAATAGGTGAAGTCAAACATATACTTCGAGCTACATTATATTGCAGGCTAGCTTATAATACCTAACCTCATGCATATTAGATCTGTTGCCTTAAATCGTAGAACAAGTAGCAATACTTACGCAAATCTTGGGGCTAAACGATGCTTTCCTTATATGTCTGATGGCGAAGTAGCGTGTTTTGCTTCTTCAATGTGCTTTCTTATTAACTCCATGTTGATCCACAAACAAGAAGCACCATAATCAAGAAGCAAAACACGCTAACTCATTATAGCAGACTTGAGAAGAAAGTGGCATTTAGCCCCAAGATGGCGGACGTGTGGCTACTTAAGCTACGATCTAAGACTTTAATTAGATCAAGGCGTGACTAAGGAATATTTCTAATCAAACAGCTTCAACCAAGTCCTACTGGAAAATTTACCCTGAATCTTCACTCGAAATCTTTTCTTCCGGAAGTGTCCATTGTAATAGGACAGTTCAATTGAAGTACAGGACGCATCGATAAACACAATTGGCACTAACAGTCGAACCCGCAGAAAAGTAGACCATAGGAATTGTCCGAATCCAACGTCAATAATTCCAAGTGGCGAACAGTTGACCTTTCGAGGAAAAGGTTCCCCCAAAGAATTCCCTTTGCCAACAGATAAACACTCGAGCTGACGTCCGCGTTCGTCAGCACTTGCCCTCTTGTCGAGCCTGACTCGGGACATGCCGTTAATTGGTTCTCCGTGTGTGTTCTGCCCTCCCCCTTTTCCACCTGTCTTGCCGGACTGCGGACAGCTGAATGCCGGACTTGATCCAAACAGTGTCGATAAGAGCGGAAATTGCGGTTGTTCCAAAGGTCCACTTCTTGTTAGGGATGGAATGACGCTTATCGGTTGTGAAGAGCCAAGACTGCTAGATAGATAAAAGTTTGTAAATGCAATGTTAGTTCTAATTAATTACCAAAAAATATTGAATTTTTGTTCTGTTATGTTTTGTTGGGAATAAAATTTTTGAACTTATCTTCAATTCCCCGATTTAGTTTTTTCGCCTCGAATTCAGAAAAATAAAACTAACTTAATATTTCCAAGATATAAAAAAGGCTATAGATTCCTACAAGATGAGATGGCATGCGGAAGTGGAAGTTTCCACTCAGATTGACTAAAAAGTAGTACTTTTATTTTTGCATTTGAATAGTTGAGAAATTTTTTCTCCACTCACTGGCTCAGCCAGAATCATCTTCTGGAGGGGGGCGAGGGTTGCCACGAGGTGCCCATGGTATTAATATACGTGTATATAACAGGCAGAGTTGGATGCCGAGAGAAATTTCTAGTTCTTCAAGGGCGCTGCAAATCGAAAAAGATTGGGAACCCTTGCTATAAACTACTGTGTTAGAATTGGCGATAATGGTTAAGCCGCCATGGAGTGTTTTTACCTACATAACTCTCCGTGCGCTACGCCACTAGTATTACTGTGCCACACGTACCACTGTGCCCTCTTCCGCATGCTAAAAAATTATACATAGGTTTTCATGAGTAATTATATTTCTATGGTTTCGAGATTTTTAGTAGTTTTCTCATTTTATAATCTTTACATCAACAATTCTATTCAATTGATTCAACGTACCGAACTTAAATGTACAATATTCATGAAATTTAAAAAATCCATCTCATACGTGATTAATGTTTTAATGGTAGAATGAAAGATAAAATCTTTTAGAAACGAGCTGGATGTGTGCATCACATGACTTCCTGTTACGCCATTTTAATGATAATAGTTCCTTGGCGTAAGCAAAGAAACACTTTAAATATTTTTAAAGCAAGTTTTTTTTGCGAACTGAAGCAAAAAAACGTTTTATACAGATTAATTTTCCCAATATTAGACATTTTAATGTGATCCAATGGTTAACTCTCTAAATACCGCCAATAATGGCCAAAATGAAACCAAATTTAAAAAAAACCGCCAGATTTGTCGCTAAGTTGGCGTAGAAGAAATTTGTTTTGCAAATACAATACTTCCTTTACTTTGTAAAAGGAAGTAAAAAGGGGTCGATATCTGTAAGAGCAATAGTTTGTGTCGTTCAATTCTAAAAAGTAGTGCAATCTATGTTTCTAGAATATGTACATATTTATCTATTTATTTATTTTTTGCTTCATGATACCATATTTAGTTATATATATCAGTATGAAAGTGAAGCAACTCTTCTAGTGTTAAATATTTAATGACAAACAGTCGCTGAATGTTTCCACTTTTAAGGATTTATTTGCAAAAGCCTTTTTTCTTCAAAAACCAATCGCAGGAGGCAATTCACTTTTATAATGAGCCATACAGTGTAGGATGAAAGATTAGTATTTACACACACACACACACACACACACACACACACACAAAGATACTACTCTCTAAGATAAGCGTGTCGCTTATCAAAGAAATACATTTTGAGAAAACGAACTACTTTTCACCAAGACGCAAAAACAAGAAAAAGGATGTCTCCGAGAAGTCACCCTTTTTTTTTTCACTCCCAAATTCTTAACTGTCGCCCGTTCATCAAACTCCAAACAAGATACGACAGGCTAATGAGACGTGAGAAAGTGATAATTAAAGCAGCGGAAGAGGGCTTCCGAAGAAAAACGGAAAAAATTCCTGTCTGCCGAAAGAATAAGACACGCAACGAATAATTAGCGCGAGTAATTAAAGCAATTAACTCGGGGTCAATTAGCGGGAGAAGCAAAGGAGAGAACTCAATGAGAGAGACTTTTCCTTTTGATGATATGCGTCGTTTAATCGCATTATTCCACCTCATTTGCATATTTCCGCCGAAAAGATTGGGATCTAAGAACTCTTTCCTTCCATCTCCATCTCGTTTGCAGACGCCTGATTGGACTTGGAACTTACTTACGCATCTCATAACGCAGACGATTTTATTCCGATCCTTTTTGTACGTGGGGGAGGGGGGGGGGAGATCCACAAAGAGAGAGGAAATTCGATTCCATTCTTTCGCCGTTTGGAGCGAAGCGGCCCGCTTTCTTTTGTTTTACGCGGATGCGAGAGGGTTGGGTATTTTTGGAGACCGTCCGGGAAAGAAAGGTGCGAAAGCAAAGATGCAAATTTTCGAATTTCGATCACTGGCTTCTAATTTATCACTTAACGACTAAGACACATTGTAAAAACCTTCGTTTTCAAAATGGTATGAGGTATAGTAAAGGTGGACGGTATGACTCAGCTGCCCTGGTATATGCATTGTTAAAAGAAATCCTGAAATTTTACGGAAAAAAGTTACTGGCATCCATGTTGTCGGTAACTTTTACCGTACAATCCTATTTTACCGTAAAATTTTACAGTAGAATAAACAAGAGTTAAAAAACGTAAAATCAGGCAGGGCCTTCGGATTGGCAGGCTGCTTTGCTGCTCACCATACCAGTTGGAACACCCCCATTGAGCAGTGGGAAATACAGTGTTATCTGCTTTGCACTGTAAGTCACGTGGTGTATCAATTGGAGCTGAAATCGTTTATTTTGTTCGGTACAGATTAATGTCATTTTTTTTTCTCTACTGTAAATACTCTATTTCACAGTAATATTTACCATGAAAGTTCTTTGAATTTTTAACAGTGTGGCCATTTCATATTACTGCAATTGGTTTTTTAGATTTGATTAGTGTAATGAACTTTTTTCTTTTTCTTAACAAAAAAGATCTTTGAGATCATTTGTTCTAGACATTGGCGGATAGTCAATAGGGAAGTATCAACCTATCAAATATTCCAATTTTAACTATTGCACAATGTTGACAGGCTTACAAAACACAAAAATTCACCATGGCCGGATTTTTAACGATTGATTTTTTATGAATTTTTTAAAGAGCGATGCGCAAAAAAGAGGTGTGGCCTAAAACGTCAGCAGCTGACGTCATTTCCCTGTTCCGATCAGAGCTCCATTTCCATGCCGTGTTGCGCCTACCAGGAGGTGAATAGCACTGTCTTTTTCAGCCTTTTTAAATCATTTAACCAGCATTTTTTCCATCATGGGGCTAGGATTCACGAAAGGTCAATCCAATAACCTTCCTCAAGTAAAGTCATTCATGGTGTTTGACTTTTTTCGAAAGGACGAGAGATTTAATGTCCTAGAAGTACGGGGAGTGAGACAACAAAGTTTCACCATTGTTATTCTTTAAAATTGTACGTACATATCCGTCTATGTTTGCAGTTCATATTATTCGCATTAGTTTCCCTCATCAAGATTGATCATTTCCATTTGTGTGTCGATGGTTTTTTTTATCTGAATATATAAATTACAATGCAAGAGCGCTATTCCAGTTCTTACTTGGCGGCTTTTAATGAGGCGCGCATTTTGTAACAACCCTACTGCAAGTGATTCCAGTACTAAGTTTTAGAGCAGTTTTTGCATGAAAATTTTTCGCTTTGTTGGCAATAAAAGTTGATCTGCTTTTTTTTTGTGGAAAATTGTTTTAAATCCACTAATACATGTTAATTATCCTTGAGTTTTTGTGCAACTTAGCAAAAAAAGGAAAAATATATTTTTTTGCTCTTTTGATAAAAATAATAAATTTGAAAATGGTGTTCATTTCATAAAATAAGTACCTTTTTGCAGGTGAGAAAGGTCTTGTATATATAGAAACGCTTCTGGTGATAAACTGAAAATGTATTTTTAAATTATCAATTTGTAATAGTTAAAATTTGAAGATAGTTTGAATGTTAAAAAGAAAGTATTAATAGTTTTTGCATTGTTATTAAAATGGAAATAGTAATGCATCTATTACTTTCTATTTAAGTTTATTGTGCGGGGTTTAAATTCCTTTGTTTACTTGCATTTTTTTTAAAAAATATCTCATATGCTTATTAAACATTTATTTATGAACAGTTGTGAACATATATTTCAAACTGTATTTCTCACTTGACATAGTTTTTAATTAAAATGAAGTGCAAATTTTCATTTTCAAATTTTAATTAATAAACACACTTGAAAACACTTCTTTCGAAGATCCTGCTGGGACGGAACAATAACAAATCGCTTGTGAGGAGTTTTTTTAGATGTAGATACGCATCCAGGAACGAAGCAATACTTGTAATTGATTCTACTAGCCATGACAAAGAAAATCAAATTAAAAACAATCGCAGAATGCATTAAAACCCTACAGACAGCAAAGGATTTTCACTAGCCTTTTATGCGCGCTGCTGTTAGAAGGCTCTTGTTTTCCCGCGCCTTCCCCCAAAGATCGCCAAGCACTTCTTTGTCCTAGCCAACCCCGCCGCCTCGCAGCGCGGCAGTGACGTCAGTCAAAGGACTTACAAGCAAATGACGTCACTCGCGCGTGAACTTTAAAAAATTATTTTAAAAAAAAGTATTAGTCGTATCGTAAAAATTTTTTCGCAGATGATGTTCATGTATGTTACTCTATCAAATAAAAATAAAATTAGAAAATCGAATACTTCCCTATTGCTAGCACCAAAAGCACACAACACAGGAGAAGGTAACACTGTAAAAAAGATACAGAACCGCTCCTGGAAAATAATGGGTAATTGATGTGCCAATTTCTGCCAGTAACCCATCTTTCAAGAAAGAGGAATGTTTTCCGCTAAAAGTCAGTAACCTACCTGAAATCATCCTTAAATCTTTCTAAATAACGAAATATCTCCGGTTAAAGCAAGTCATACTTCAGGAACCTTCAGAGAAAACTTAAGTAGGTTTAAAGTAGTAACTTAGACCCTTCCTGATTTGTCAAGAAAGCTCCACAAGGTCTTACCCTCAGCATACGGGTGATGCACCGCAATGTAAGGATTTAAAAAACATGTTTTCAAAAAATATTAGTTATTATTTTTTACTTTTCTTTGTTGCAGTACACATGTTGTATGATAACCATTAATTAGTACATCATGAATTAATTTAATAATACATCATGATTAAGTATACTGGTGACGGGCCGCAGTGTAAGGATTTAGAAAATAATTCTGGTAAAATGTTAATTATTATTTCGTACTGTTTTTTGTTGCAGTACACACGTTGTATGATATCCATTAAATAGTACATCATGATTTATTTTATTTTTTGTTCACCATAGAATTTTTTGCAGATTGGCGAACAAAAAAAACCAAAAAAGATGTGACTTAACTCCCAGATTTACTATTCTCGTATTTAGCAACTAACTCCATCAAACACTCAAAATATGAGTGCATCGTCGAAATCCCCCCTCCCCCTTTTTATAGAGGAAATTCTGAATAGTCCTCCATCAAGAGACCATACTTTCATAATCAGTTTCTAATATAGCGGCTTCTTTTTCTTACAACCAAAATATATAATTTTATAACTCAGTTTGACTTATGATTCTATGAAATCGACGCAACCACTTCAGGTTAGTACCCAAAAATAGTTAAATTTACTTTTCTACTTTTGAAAATGGGAACCAGTTACTTAAAATTTTTACAATAGTAGGGGAGGGTATCCCAGAGCGGGTAGGTTAACGAAGAATGCTCGAAAATGATAGTTTTTGGCTCTTTATCGTAACAATTTTGGTTTTATTTCCTAGAAGGAATCCTGAACTTTAAAATAAAAAGTGATTCTTGCATTATTTCAAACCCAATATTTATTTATTATCGAACATTACAAACACTTGAAAAACCCGCTTTTCCCTACCGGGGGGGGGGGGGGGGGGAAGCGGGTAAGCCATTCGGACAAAGCGGGTAAGCTTAACTAATTGCGATTCGGTACATTTGTCAGTCAAATATGAAGTAATAAATAATTGAATCAACTGACTGGATAACTGCCATTATAAAATAATAATAATAATAATAATAAGTTAGATTTTCAATTTAAACTGGATAAGTATAAGTCAGCACATTTGTTTATGAAACGTATAGAAACAATGGATTATATCAATAGACTAGCTAACTGTCATCATAAAAAAAACTTTTTTAAGTTATACTTATCCTATGGGTCATTCCATACAGATTCAACGGATGAGTTCGCTCGACCATTTTTAATTTTTTTGAAACTCATATCCCAAAAAGATGCATATGAATGATGTTTAAAACCACTTTTATTTTTTCTCTAACCTTAACCCTTGATTTTTTAGGGGTCATCAAAAGTGATTTTTGCAGTCAAAAATGGAACTTTTAGACTTTTTCATTTTGGCCAAAATCTATTTGAATTACTCTTATGGCAGTTAATTTTACGCTTTGATGTTAAAGTGCGTAAGATGATAGTCTCACATGCTGAGTTACGTGGGTGTAACTTAATAATTAAAATAATGGCAACAGGTTAAAGTTCAAGGTCAAATGTAAAATTTTTGCTCATTTCAAAGGGTCATAACTCGCTTAGGGGACGGAAACGCAAAATGAAATATGGCACAAACTAATCACTGGAGTCACACTAATGAGAAAATATAACTGTATTTGTTTGTTTGTTTACCTTTAACAAATTACAGATTCTCAAAGATCAGAAAATTGAGAAAAATGACATTTTTAGACCCCTGTAAACCAAAAGGGGATGGAATTAAAAATGAAATTTCTTAGCCAATTGAAAATTCCATTCAAGTACTACACTGCTAAAAATTTTCCGGAAAATTTACGGTAATTGTTACTGGCATCCATGTTGCCAGTAACTATTACCGTAAAAATCAAATGTTACTGTAAAATTTTACGGTTTCCTCGGTAGGCCACAGCAACCAGTTGGCGCTGGGATCGCTTATTTCTCCGGTATAAATTACCGTAAAAATCAGCGATGCGTCGGCGATGCAATTTTACAGTAACAATTACCAGAAAATCTTCCTGAATTTTTAACAGTGTATACATTTTATATATATTGGTTTGTGTATTTGGTTTGTAAAAAAGATACAGGTCTTTGAAATTGAGCAATTTTGCTAGTTAATTTACGCACTAAAACAGAAATAAAAAGTGTGAAAACTTCATTGCACTTTCTTAAATGGCCTATATAATATATTATACTGAAAAAACATATTTTAAGTATAAAAAAAACTATTTTAATTTGATAACTTAGAAATATTTGGACATAAATGAGTAGTTCATACATGATTGACAGCTTAGTAGTTATTGACATTAAGTAGTTAATTTATAAACTATCTACACACACACAAATTTTCAATACATATAAACATACGCTCTGTACATTAACTTATGTAACTTGCCTAAACACGTGCAAAAGCATTATCTACATAGTTGAAAGGAAGAAAAAAAAGGTGAGTTTTTCATTTCTTGCTTCAGTGTAGTTTTAAGAAAATGAACTCCCACAGTAGTACTATAGTTCTGGTAGTGATACAGCATGTGGCGTACTGAAATACTTTACTCAAATACACAGCAAAAATAGAAAGAACTTTCTTAATTTATGTAATCACGAAACGGATGTCAACTTTAGAACTGAATGGCATTTCTATGCAATATCACACGGTAGTGGACATTGTAACAGAATCAGAAGAACCGTAAAAAGAATTGATACTACTAAAACTAGCTCGCAAAGAACTACTAGAAGTCACATTTTAATTCCTACAGAAATGTAGGTATACCTTCTGCATTTTTGCTACTAACCATTGCATGTATCCTTGTGAGCATTCAGTATAATAAACTAGCTGAAAAAATGCTGCAAGAAAGGTTTGACTCTGCAAATAAAATTCCCAATACAACATTTAATCACTGCTTTATGCCACCGTATTTAAATATTATCACTGTAAAATTATTATCCCCTAGCAATAGGTATGAAGAATAGTGTGTTACTAAAAAGACTATCAAAGGAAAATGCCCATTATTGTCAAAAAAGTTATTACATAGCTTGTGTTGATCACTAAATTTAGAACCCCTGTCATTGTCTTGCTCCTAGTACATTTTCGAAGTATCAAATTATGAATGTGCCTTGGTGAAGCATTTTAAAACGCCATATACTTGAGTCACCATTACAACTATAGGACTACTGAGTTCATTTTTTCAAAACTACACTCAAACAAGTTTGCATATGTTTAAGGCAATTTATGTTAATGTACAGAGCATATAATTGTGTGTATTGAAAATTTGAGTGTGTAGATAGTCTATAAATTAACTACTTAAGCTGTCAATCAAGTATGAACTACTCATTCATGTCCAAATATTTCTAAGTTATCAAATTAAAATAGTTTTTTCTATACTTAAAATATGCTTTTTCAGTATAATATATTATATAGGCCATTTAAGAAAGTGCAATGAAGTTTTCACACTTTTTATTTCTGTTTTAGTGCGTAAACTATCGAAATTGCTCAATTTCAAAGACCTATATCTTTTTTACAAACCAAATACACAAAACAATATATATAAAATGTATAGTACTTGAAAGGAATATTCAATTGGCCAAGAAATTTCATTTTAATTCCATCCCCTTTTGGTTTACAGGGGTCTAAAAATATCATTTTTATCAATTTTCTGATCTTTGAGGGGCTGTAATTTGTAAAGGGTAAACAAACACACAATTACAGCTATATTTTCTCGTGTGACTCCAGTGATTAGTTTTTGCCATATTTCATTTTGTGTTTTCGTCCCCTAAGCGAGTTATGACCCTTTGAAATGAGCAAAAATTTTACATTTGACCTTGAACTTTAACATGTTGCCATTATTTTAACTATTAAGTTACACCCACGTAACTCAGCATGTGAGACTATCATCTTATGCACTTTAACATCAAAGCGTAAAATTAACTGCCATAAATGTAATTCAAATAGATTTTGGCCAAAATGAGAAGGTCTAAAAGTCCCATTTTTGACTGCAAAAATCACTTTTGATGACCCCTAAAAAATCAAGGGTTAATGTTGGATAAAAAATAAAAGTGGTTTTAAACATCATTCATATGCATCATTTTGGGTTATAGTTTCAAAAAAATTAAAAATGGTCGAGCGAACTCATCCGTTGAATCTGTATGGAATGATCGCTATTCAAATAGAAAATCTAAGTCAGTATACATTTGCCAAAAAATATAAAGGAAGCGGTAATACCCGCTTCGCCCGAAAGCATGTTCTTATTTCAATAATTAGGGTCTGGTGGGGGAAAGTGGTCAATGGGGTAAAGTGGTCATAATTCAAATAAATGGCTATACCTTAGAAATAAATGTTCGAATGAATGTGAAAATTTTATTTTAGAGTAGTGCAGTTAGAAACTACGTTTTGAATATAAAATTTTACAGCTGGCAAAATTTTATTTGGTAAAAAAAAAAATATTTTGTGTGATTATGATTTTTTTTAAAAATATAAACACCTTTTTTAACTTCCTTGGGAAATTTTGTTTGTTAGAATTATGAACAGATTGACTGGACAGGAAGCTTCCTACATGTCTCAAGAACTCATACTCATTAGCAGTTAGCTGAACCTATTTTGAATATTTTTTTAGAACAATTTTAGTAAGATGGGGTAAAGTGGTCATAATATTAAGCTTAACGAGTATTGTTCTTTTAAAATCACTTAATCTTTAAGTATAAGGCAGATATAAATTATATATTAACTTAATATGTATTGTTTTTACAGTAAACAAGGTTAAATATATGAGAATATGCGCATGCATACGCATATACTCGTGTAGGCACGTATATATACGTATTCACATAAATGCACCAATAAACACGTATTTGGGGATCTCGTAGTATTTTTTTATCTATACAGATATACATTCGACTATACACGTATATACCCGCTTATACTCGTACAAATACGAACACTTATATACTCAGGTAGACACGACGTATATACGCGTACGTACTCGAGCTGACACTTACATACTAGCATATGATATACATGTATGCAGTGTGAGTTTAAACTCTAGGGGAAATTTTTAAAAGGTGTTAAAGAGGAGGATAAGAAGCAAGAATCATAAGAAACATATGACCACAAACTCAACGCTGACGCGCTACATGCACGCAAAGCCAGAAACTAATGAATGCAAAACAGGTCACAAATTTATTACAAAAAAGACAATTTTACACAACGACTTAAGAAAGTTTTAAAGTGATTGATGAAACTTGCGGCCGGCATCTGTAATACATGCGTCGCAATCACTCTGTTGCAATTACGAGACTCTTGAAAAACTTTCATCAGTCGCTGCGCCTTTGTTGCGATGCGTGTATTAGAGCTACTACAGGCCTTACTTTTTAACAACTGTCTAAATATTTCTTAAGTACTAAAATGTCGGGTAAAATCATCTTTGTGTAACAAATTTGTGACCTGTTTTCATTCCATCGATTTCTGGCTTTGTGTGCATGTATGCAGTGTGAGTTTAAACTCTAGGAGAAATTTTTAAAATGTGTTAGAGCGTCAATGACCATAAGTTCCTTCTGATTCTTTGCTTCTTATCCTACCCTTTCACACCACTTAGATTTTTCCCAAGATCTTGGATTCACTATGTAAGCATACATGTATATTAGCGGATATACTAGTAGATATATGTGGATACATGTACTGGTGTTTACACGTAAATGTACGTATATACGTTTAACAAGTATAGAATCGTGTTTGCACGTAAGCATACGTATATACTCTTGCTTCCACATATATATACGTGCGTAGACACGTACCAAACACGCACTGGATATATCCACGAATTAACTCGTGTATACCCGTATATGTATGTAAATACACTACTGGCCGTTAAAATTGCTACACCAAGAAGGAATAGTCTGAATGAAACAGAATTTTGCACACGTGATGGCAACATTGACACTAGAAAACGATTACCAAATGAAAGCAAAATGATCATTTATTGCTGGAAAAATCTCACATGAATGGAGGTTTAAGTACCCTGTTGCGCCACCTCTAGTTGGAATTTAAGAACCGATACGGTCGAGCAATAAGGTACAGCAGTTTCGTACGATGTCTTACGTCTTCTCGTACCACAGTTGCTGTAAACGCGCCACTAATTTGATCAAACTTACAGGTTATCCAATTTAAAGTCTCAAGTGATCCCAGATATGCTCAATTTGTGACAAGTCACAAATCGCAGACCAGAGCATCACGCAGATCAGAGAAAGTGATAATGCGGAAGAGGAAATCCCTTTACACCCTTGCTGCGTTTCAAAGCGCATTGTCATGTTAAAAAATGGTTCCTGGGAGCCCCGTCGTGAGTGCTAACACGTATGAGTTTGATCAAATGAGTGGCACGTTTACAGCAACTGTGGTACGAGATGACGCAGGATATCGTAGGAGACTGTTATGTCTCAATGTCCGATTGTTTCGCTTCAAGTACATCATACATTCACGCTAGAGGTGGCTTAACAGGGTACTTAAACCTCCATTTATTCGAGATTTTTCCAACCATAAATGATCAATTTGCTTTAATTTTGTAATCACTTTCTAATGTCAATTTTATTATCACGTGTGTAAAATTTAGCTTCATTCTGGCAATTTCTTCTTGGTGTAGCAATTTTAATGGCCAGTAGTGTATCTATGTACACTTATATATGCGTATATACGTCGACTATACACGTATATACTCAGAAACTCAGGTATGCACGTATATACTCGAGATACACGTGCAAACACGCAAATGATGTTCGTTTTGCGCGTACATACTCGCATATACACGTAACTCGTATATACTCGTGTAGACACGTATACACTCCTGTAGGCAATCACGTATACATGCTTATATGCTCGTATATACACGAACATACTTGAGTAGGCACATGCATGCATGCATCTGATGTATACATGTGTTTATTCATATGTGAACATGTTTACTCTTGTTTACACGACACGTATATACTCGTGCATACCCGCATATACTCGTACATATACTTGTAACTATAAAAATAACCGAAATATACAAATAATAGGGTTATTTGTAACAGTTTTGCAGCTGTTTTTAACTATGACCACTTTACCCCATGCTATGACCACTTTCCCCCACCCTATGGGGTAAAGTGGTCATAAATACAAAGGGAAATGAAAATGTTATAAAACTACTTAAATCAATATTTTTTTCCCTGAAATTCAATGTACGTGTTCTTTAATAATGCAATGTAAAATAATAACAAAAAAAGTTGAAGTATTTAAAGAATTTATTGTATTTATTATCCACCTAAGTTGAAAACCTACGATTTTATGACTACTTTACCCCACCAGACCCTATGACCTTAAATTTAAATTTAAAAAAAAAACAGAAACACCATCGTAATTTATGCGTGGATGGCGTCAGAATAACGTAATATTATTGACATTAATTTAAAAAAAAAAAAAGCTGGTCTTCGACTAATCACAAGTTACAAATCTTCAGTATTTTTTTAGAAATGAATCTTTTTTTTTTTTAAATTTTAGCCTGGCTACGCCATGCCGCTTTACCGCTGCTTCGCTGGGACTGATTGAAACTTGGGGGGTATTCGGGTAAACACGACATAGGAATGCATCGCCGCTTGCACACCATCCGGCGGCATACAAACGATTACCCGCTTTTGGCGACCTGCCCGCTTTGGGCCATCTTCCCTTATACAACTGTCAGACAATCGAAGAAAACACCTAACATCAATTGCTTGAAATATATTCATCTTTTATTCATAATTTGAAACACATGCTGTTAGTGATCATTTTCCCAAGCTTTGACGATTTTGCCCTTTTTTTTTTTTTTTTTTTTTTGAAATACTTCTCTATTGATCCAAATGTTTTATTGAGTAATTTTAGTTGCTCATTAAATACATTTGCTGCGGGAAAATTTTTTTGGGAGTGGGAATCGATCATGGTGAAGGAGTGTAAATCATTTATATTTTATTGCCATAATAATGGATTTATTAACTTAGGAGAAACTAATTAGTTCTTCTTTTAAGGTAATAGTTGCAGTTGTCATATCCTTTTGTCAGCAGTTATCCTCTATTTCTATTGTGCCTCTTTTATTTGGCTTCTTCGGCAGCAAACTTTGCAGGCCACCGATGAAATAAATCCGCCGATCAGATCGTCAAGTGGCGTAAAAGCCACCCCCGACCGACTTTAATCCCCACCCCTTCTTTAATCCGTTCATCCCCGAAGCCTAGAACGGCGTGAAATTCCGTATTAGCGGAAAGGGAAGTTGTCATAGTTTGGCTGTTTATCGCCCATTCTATAGCATTTTGTCGATTTTGGGACTTAAAACAGCAACTAATTGGGCAGACCTAACACACAACCACTTGCCTCTTCCATTGCATCAATGGAAATACAAATTTCTCTTTGACGTATTATCTTTGCTGTGTTTCGTAGAAAAAAGTTTTATTCTATTGTTTAGGAGTCAATCGAGTATTATATATATATATTATAGATATATTATATATATATATGTACAGGGTGTTCCGTTTTAACTTGCAAAACCTTTATTTTCGCAATCGTTAGTCCTAGATATATACTTCCAATTGCAAAAATCTTACAAATCAGATGCAGGGTTAAGATATTGAAAGTTTGAAGTAAAAATGAAAATGAGTCAAAAAAATACAAAATTTAACTTTTTATAGGTACTCCAGGTACCCTAACTAATGTTTAGGAAAATAATCTCCATTGAAAAATAATTCCAACACAAAAAGTGTGAAATTAGCACGACCAATATTCACCGAGATGTGAAACGCAGCGTTTTGTGACTTACACCACTTTTCACTCGCCGTCAATAACACCTTTTGGGGGAAAATATAGTGGTTAACAAGTGTTTAAAATTACATGTGTGCAAAGAGTGTGATTTTTCAAATTATTCGAGGTTTTGTAGTGTGTTTTTGCGTATCACGGCATAGCATTTGCGCTTATTTTTGAACTAGCAATGAAAAATATAAATACCTTGTTTTTCTTACTTTGACGACCTGTCATTCTTCTGAAAGAGCGATAAGTTACAATCTCATCTTCTGTATGATCTCTTAAATTTATTAAACAGGAATATCTCCTTGAGTTTTGGTTGCACAAATGTCAAGTTTTTTGTGTTAGTAATAGTTTTCAATGGAGATTATTTCTCTAAATATTAGTTAGGGGACCTAGGGCCCGTATAAAAAAATGAATTTTGTGACTCGTTTTTATTTTTGTTTCAAACTTGCAATATCTTAACCCTGCATCTGATTTTGAACATTTTTGCAATTATACATCTAGGACTAACGGTTGCGAAAATAAAGGTCTTGCAGTTTAAAACGGAACATCCTGTATATATATATACATAACCCCCCCCCCCCTTGAAGAAAAAAAAGAAAACGAAAAGATTAGAGAAATATGGAAATAAAACAAATAACATTTTAAAAAATGACTCCAGAATTTTTTACAAAAATGGCATAAATTAAGATAATTATGTCTGTTTCCCCTGATAACTTTTCAGGTTATAATCCAACTTGAAAAAACCCAAGACACTCGAGTTCCATGTTTCTTCTTCTCCTTCTTGAACAAGATTTTGTTCAAATTTGGATAGATAGATAGATAGATAGATAGATAGATAGATGTTGGACCCTAATCATTTCCACTTTTATTTACATTTTTCGCCGGGGTTTACTTCCCCCTTATTTTCCATTTTGCAATGAGTTCCAGTGTTATCGGTTTCATTTTCCTAATTATCGATTTGGAGCGTTAAATTGACCAAAAAGAAAAACATAAAAACAATGCAAATCGTGAAATTTTGAATTGGACAGTGAAATTTCAGTAATAATCCAAAGCTGCGAAGTGATCCACACCCCTTGAATTCAGCTCTTTCATGGACCAAGAGCTAGCTAAACAAAAGGTTGATATAAGAAATAAGGAAAATTTTCCGCCGAGAAGAGAGCATTTTTGCAACCTATCTTTTAGCGATCGGTCAGTAGAGTGTGTAAGGGGCATAAAGCAGGGACGGTCAGTCAAAGATGTTTAATTTTCGGCAGAAATTCTGCAAGTTTTCTGCAAATATCAACAAATTGAAGAAGTAATTTTGAAGAAGGTCTGCTAAGCTTCAGCAGATTTTTTTCTTGTGGAAGTAAATTCAAAGTTCTCGCAAATGACACTTAATTCAGCTCAAAACTGAACATTTTCGAACCAAAAAATTATGTGATGCTTTAGAGAAATCGCTAATAGTTCAAGTTTTTGGCAACACCATATACTTGAATTATTAGCGATTTTGAATGACCATCACACATTTTTCATGCGATAATATCGAGTTTTGAGCCAAATAAGCGTCATTTGGGGGATTGCTAGATTTTCTTCTAATTTGAAATATATGCAGAAATTACACATTGCTTCTGAAAAATGACAACACTTTAGCGAAGCCTTGGTCTATCAACTTTTAGACAGCAAATTTTTTGCAGTTAGTGCATGTCCTATTACTTACACATTCCTAAGAGTCTATCATTTTGTGACAGCTGTTGGAAGTTGCAAACAAGCTTTTTCTGCATTAAAATACTCCAAAAGATGTAATTGCTTTTTTTCTCTTTATGCAATTTTGAGCATTAATCAAGTTGTTTTTAGCAACTATGGCAGCGGTTTATGATATATTCAACGCCAATGCTAACTTTACCTGCATACTCGACGTTGAATGAATATAAATTTGAAACTTTCCCCACTGAAATAACATCCGTACTACATTTCCTCCAATCTGAACATGACTTTGAAACATTTACACCCCGCCAAACTGCATCGCAAAGGGTGGAATGCATCGCCAAAGCAGTTTGCGGAAACCCTGTTCCTTTCTAATCTGGATGTTGTTCAATTGGGGCCGCAAATCCTTTTTGTGTGGCTTCAGCGGAGACATTTTTAGCTTGTCTGTCCGGATTAGGTGGCTCCGACGCCCGATGATTGCCTGTTAATCTGGGCATCCGCCCCCCATTCGCCTGGAGAAATGGGGAGAATTAAGCAACGTGTCCATTTGTCCAAGCGGGTGGATCTATCTGATTGAGAGCCCGTTCCATCGATCTGAACATTTGTTTCCCAAATTCTCGTTTCTGCTAATGACACTTGTTCGAGTGTTCGCCACAAAGGCCGAGTCTCAAAGAATCGATCCCTGGAAATCCTAATCCTTTCTATTCAAACTTCGACATTTCGAGTGATTGGAAAATAGCTGATTGCACTTTCGCATTCAGAATTCAATGCATTTCGTCCTTCTTCAAGCAAAGTTACTACCGGGAGAATCTTCTTAATACCTTTCCTTTAGGACATTATCCGAATACTTAATAAAATTTCTGCGAATGTTTCATCCATTTAATCAAAATCTTTTGTTATTTATGATAAACTTTTGATTACTGAGGATAATGATTTCAATAATGTAAGAAATGTTGCAGTGTGCAACATTGATCCTTCCTCAGGATACAGTGTCAAATGCGTATGATTCCACTCCTTCCCCCCTCACTCAAATTGAATTATAGTTTAAGTATTAAAACTTTTAAGAAGAACGGGGTCCCTCCCCTATCCCCTTCAAATGCTCTGAAACAAGTAGTTAGCTCGTAAGAAACGATTTACCTTTCATTTAACTGCATAAATTCTATAGTTTTGAATCATTAACTCATATCAGTATTATATAAAATACGCACTGATTGAAAGTTACATATGCAATGAAGCTTAAATTTTATTGGTAATTAAACTGACGGATACTAATTTCTTCTCAAAAGAGTCGGCAAAAAACAAGGAAAGGGAGGAAATCGAAAATCACAAAACTCGTCCATCGAGGAGAATATTTTTCGGTGCTACTTTGTCGATTTTGGAAAATCCGGAAATATCATCGAAAAGCTAAAATATGATAAAATATGTTCTTTCAGACAAATACTAAAAAACAAAGATAAACCTTACTAAGCAAAAAAACATCTTTCGATCTTTTGAGACAAATCTTAACAAAAGTACGGAGTGTAAAAATTTATTTTTGATTGCACAAGTATTTTTATATCTCATCTAAAAATTACCATTCTCTTTTTCAACGGAAAAATAGAGCCCCTTTTTTTTTTGAAAAAACTTGCTAAAACTTGAAATTAATCTCTGAACACTTTGAATGTATCATTTAAATTGTTTTATAAAATATTAGTAATGATAATAATCTACAAAAAAAAAAGTTTTTCCAATCATACATTTGCAAAAAAGAGTTATCTGTGCAGCACAATTTCTCTGTAATGATTAATTCCTCATGGTTGTCCAAAAGTGACTTTGGAAGAATGCAGAAACGTAAAAATAAAAAAAAAAGTTTAAAAATCAATCTCGCCCCCAAGACAGTTCTTAAATGTGTTCCAATTATTTATAGCCACTCATTCAGTTGACACTTACGTAAAGTGCGACATTAACTCTCTAATCAGCAATTATATATGATTTTAAATGGACATTTTATACTCCTCAAGTGCGAACTCTGAGCAAACAATTGCTTGAGCATAACTAGTTTCTGTGCAATTTTGAGGATATATAAAGAGAAAAGTGTTTTGTTCCACGCTTGTTCCTTGATTATATCAACAACAGTTCGTAGAAGCCTTTTCATACCCCCCCCCCTCACCCAATATGGTGAAATTAAACGCACTCAAATGGTGTTCAATGAAATCAACTTGACACCTATGCATTTCGAAATATTTGGCTTAGTGAATGAAAGAAGGAAAAGTGGCAAAAACACAATAATGGCTTGCTGATGTTTCTCCATCAAACGGTGATGTATGCGTTTTCATTGGTGTCACTTATCCATCAGCGTGTCTCAATCCAACAAGTCTTGCGCAAACACAACAAGCGTTGGCAAAAATGCAACCTTGTCAAAACTGCTGACTCGTTCATCTTTGTTTATGGTACATGTGACAAGTCAGGCTGTCGTAATTAAATAGTTTTAAAGCTTAATTAATGGAACATATTTTATTAACAGAAATCGAATGCCAGTTCATAACTTCGCTGCACCATCAGTGTTAATTGTCCAAAATCGAGCGACTGTGCCGAAATCTCAACTGTCAAAAATTTCTACCATTGAATGCAACTTTGTCTTCAAACGATGTTGTCGGATCAATGTCAGAAATTTTACAACAAATGTGAAAGAAAGTACCACTCCAGAATCATTTTATTCTATTGCAAACTATACACTGTCGTCGGCATAGGGAAAAGGGCAGTAACTGCAATTTATCGTTTCTCTTCTTTGTCTTTTTGTCATCGATTGTAAATTTATTGTACAAGCCTATTTGGTTTCCGCTGAAAAAATAAGCGCGAAAAAAAGCGTCTAGTTCTAACATCCAAATAGCGTTTCTTCAAATATCTCGAAAACGCATTTCTTCAGATACTGCCGTTTACCTGCCCACGGCAGTATAGCATTTGATCTATTTCGGTCTTTGCTTGAAATTTCAAACGTCTATTATGAAATTTAGCATAACCTAAGACTCCTATATATGCGAGCCGACGCATCAGCTTAAGATCAGCCATTTTGGATCGGAGCGTGCGTTTGAGTGGTTGTATTTTGTGGCAAGTTATCGCGCTTGGTGATTTTTCACTGCGAGCGATTATTAGTGGCACTTGGATTGTATTGTTGATTAAATAAAGTATTATTTTTGGCAAATTTGGCGAAAACCGAAACTTTGCTGTGGTAACCCTAGCAGCGCAACAATGAAAAATCCGATCCAAATGGCTAAACTTAAGCTCATGCGTCGGCCTATCTATATAGCGGCTCTAGCATAACCTAAGGCCCCTATATATACGAGCCGACGCCTCAGCTTGAGATTAGTCATTTTGGATAGGAGTGCGTGTTTGAATGATTGTCTTTTCTGGCGAGTTATCGCGTTTGGTGAATGTTCACTGTAAGCAATTATTAGCTGCGCATGAATTGTTTATTAAATAAAATATTACTTTCGGCAAATTTGGCAGAAGCAAAAACTTTGCTGTGGTAACCCTAGCAGCGGAACAAGGAGAAATCCGGCAAAATGGCTAAACTTAAGCTGATGCGTCGGCCTATTTATATAGCGGCTCCAGCAAAACCTTTCTCGTCAAACGTCATAATAATTCAACAATATCATTGGGCTGCTGCGACGTTACCAATAATTTCTTTAAGAAATGCTTCTTCTTTTCTAGTAATAAAGCTGAAAGTCTCTCTGTCTGGATCTCTGTGACGCGCATAGTGCCTAAACTGTTCGGCCGATTTTCATGAAATTTGGCACAATATTAGTTTGTAGCATGGGCTTTGGGGGTGTGCACCTCAAAGCGATTTTTCAAAAATTCGATTTAGTTCTTTTTCTGTTCCAATTTTAAGAACATTTTACCGAGCAAATTATCACAACGTGGACGAGTAAATTACCAAATTATCATAACGTAGAACCGTAACATGGGCGACCAAATTAACATAGCAAATTGGCGAGAAATTCACCATCCATTATTTGTAATATACAGGTGAACCAAATGACCTTTTACTTTTCTACTAAGAGCAAAGCCGTGCGGATGCCACTAGTTGTTGTAATATAATTGCTGAAGAGGTCTTCATTATTTCTTGCATTATTACTTTTTCTATCAAATAAATAAACATCTTTTGAAACTAAAAGCTTGGGAAACCACATTTTGTTTTTGAAGTTATAAACTCGTCGCGTTCAGTTCTTCAGTTCAATGTCCAGTGTGCCTCAGAATTGTTATAAATCGAATTTTGTTCCAGGCAGAAGTGAATAAGAGAAAATGAAAAAATTTTCTGGGGTTGGTACAACTTCTGAGGTAGCTCTTCACCTTTCCAATAAGAAGCCAGGAGCCGGAAGAAAAAGTCAATAGAAACACAAAAGATCTCGAAAAAATTGGATCCGGAAAGAATTTAAACAGCCAATGTGTCACGAATTATTGATAGTTTGTCGGAGCGAAAAGACGGATGGTTTCTTGACTCATTTTTTTTTTTTTTTTCTTTTTCGTTTACCGGATACCGAGTCAACTACGCAACAACAAATAAAATGTGCCTTTTTTTTCTCATGATTGACGCTGCTGCGGGCTGTTTTATATTTTCTCAGAGTTCTATAAATTGACCACAAGGCTCAAAATAGCCGCACGAACATATTTCTACGATTTGCAGTAAACCCTCATTAATCTGAAACCTATTAAACCGGACTTCGCTTTATCCGGACAGCCATTTCGATGTACATATTGTACAAGTAAAAGGCCAAATTAGGGTAATAATGTATTTTTGTCGGTAGATACCGCACCCGCAGTGCAGGGAGGGCCGACGCCACTCAGAGGACCACGGCCCAAGAAACCAAAGAATAAAGAATATTTTTAAAAATACATTAAAAACTTATACTCAAATTTTAAAACTTGAAAATATTTTCAACATTATTATAAAAACCAGGATTAAAAGCCACACATAACTGCTCAAAACCTCAAAATAATATAATATTGATAAATAAAATAAAATATTTAAGCAAATGAACTCATAATTAAGGTAGAATATAGAAAGGTAGAATATTAAGGTAGAAATATCGAAGCATAGTTAAAATCAATCAACAATCACTCGTTTAAAAATAATAGTAGTTGAAGTACATATATATATATAATAATTATTTTATATAATAACAAATTATTAAAGTTTACAATCAATAAATTAAAATTCCAAGATAAAATTGTGGTATTTTCAACAACTCGTCGCTTGACGCCAACTATGATACTCAGATGATGGCACGCAGTATTATTTTTAAAATAAGTATTTCGTGAATTTGTACCAATTTCAGTATATGAGTGATTTTTTCGTGGATATATTTTTGAGTTTTGTCACAAATTTATTCGCAAATTTAAAAGCATGTCTCGATGGAAAATTTTATTATTTCCATTGTTCTGTTCAAGTCTCTACCTCAAAGCCAAAGAAACGTAAGGCACATTATGATAACTGAGCAGTAGAGAGGAAAACCCTTTTTCTGACTCATGCAAAGGATGGAATGTACGCCCTTTTAACCCTGGTAAGAAGTTGAAAAGGATTTTTTTAAAAAAGAATTACGTTCACGTGGCTCGATGCGGGATAGGCTTCTACACGCAATGTGCAGTGCAGTAATAAACAGAAAATCGCAATTTTTGGACTTACGTCCTTCTGGCTCTGAGGTACAGAAGTAAAGAAAGCACTTGTTTCGTTTCATATTTTATAAAAATAAGAAATGTAGAAAAAAAAAATATATCAAACATTCCTTGAAGTTGTAAGGCTACCTTTAGAAACTTCCATGCTGGAACGTGCATTGCTGCCCTTTCTTCGAGCCTCAAATTTGGTTTAATGGTCTCTGTAGTTGGGGCAAGCCTAACCTGGTAGCGTCGTAATGCTGTGATTAGGATTTGTGTTGCCAGCCAGGTTAGGTTTGCACCAGCATGTTTATGCAGAGCCCATGAACTAGATTTATCCGTACCATTAAGTTGCACCCTTAGAGCAGGAATTAGTAAATGAAGGGAGCAAGTCCAATCATTGGCTAAGCAAAAGCTTGGGCTAAGATCTCAAGTCACGTGACTCAACAACGACGAATGGTTGACACGTTTTGCGTGAAACTAGCGAAAGAAACCTGATTTCTTCCAATGCTTTTCTTTAAAATCTATCACATGACTTGGGGTCTTTCCTTCACGAATGAAAGTCTTCACTCCCTCCATTTTAACTCTTCTCAATGGTCGCACCTAATACAGGTAAGCGCATAGAATAACTCTTTGAATCAAGAAGATGGAATTTTTAGCACATGCTACTGCGTTATAAACATGCCTACAATCTTTTTTTTTTTAAATCTAAAATTAAAAAAGGGAAGGGGTTGACTTCTATGTGGAAGCGCTCAACTCTCATTGTTAGAATTCATCATTGCATAGTGAGAAAAGCAGAAATATTTATTCTCATCCATGTCTATTGTTTTTCTTTGTTGTACTAATTGTAACGTCTTACAATGGCGCCCTCTCCTGTGTACAGTGAATGACTGCGCTTCTTAATTTCCCTTGCTTCATGTTTTTAATGTTATGCTAGCAGAATACCCTCAAATCAAAAAGCAATTACAGCTGCGTGGTGATTCAACTTACGTCAATCGGACGTTATTCCATCTCTTCTTTTGGACGTTCGAATTCCTGATATGCGTTCGAATCCTTCCATCGATTCAGCGAAGAACCCGGGAAATCTCTCTGCTGCGACTACTTAATAAACATCAGCTGCGGGGGCTCATTCATTTTGGCCGGTCAAATGAGAAAGGCGATCGAAATTTTGGAATCTCTCCGGGAAGGGTGGAGAGTGGGGAGAAAAAAAAGAGGGGAGAGTTATCCGCTAATTTAGTGTAGAGAGGGCGCGCGGCATACCGCAGTGTCCGGCGCACCAAGTATTCCATCCATCCGGACCGACTTACTAATGGCCAAGTAATTTAATTAACGCCTGGGGTTTGGAAAATTCTTGGCATGCCTCAGCCACTAAGCCTAATATCGGGCAATGAATGAAAGAAACCCCTTCCCCTCCCCCCCCTCCGAATATTACATCAATGAGGACGGGTTGCCGCGTTTGGCGAGCTTATGAATTTCTCCGTCTCCGGGAATATTGGATCGCTGATCCCCGAGAAATGTGGGGAGCGTCAGCAATTCCAGCCCGCGCAGGTAGATCCGAGGTATTGATTCGGAGAATGCTGTTTTGTGTTTCGAGCGCACCCATGGATTAGATTTAGGAGGAACCTTGCTTATATGAAAGGCAATCAGCCAATTGAGGGGACGCGCTCTCTCTCTCTTTTTATATACAGTCTCTCGGAAAGATTTTGCATATCTGTTAGATTTCGTACCATTTCTGATTTGTCGTTTAGCGCCTAACTAACTCATTGCTTCTTGCAGTCTGGGGATATCAGAAGAGGGATCCAAATGAATGTCGATCGAAAACGATATTTTAAATTTTACCTTCTAATATACAGGAGTGCCCACCGGGAGGGGGAGCATTCCGCAGACTTGACCCCCCCCCCCCCCATTGAAATTTAGCGGCGGAAGGGGTGTTTTGAGAGATATTTTTCTCTTTTTTGGGGAACTTGCTCACCCCCTTCTAACACTTGCCCTTGCTCATAGGGGGGTCATCTTGACTGCACACAGGATGCGGGGGGGGGGGGGGGTTGTGACAAAAGGAAGTACGAGTTTCTTTCCCAAAAATTTCTACGCATTAATTTACATCAAAAACATTTTGAAAGTCTGTGAAAGAAGTATGACAGCGAATAACGAATTAAGTGAAAAGTATTTTTAATTGACTTTATCAGTCATTACTTATTGATTACTATAATTTAAAAGATCAAAGTTTTGTTTTTATGTGTACACTTGCTAATTTCTCCCCTCTGTAACGAAATCAATTCAAAATTTTCAGTACTTATTGCTATAAAATCATTTTTTAAAAAACTCCGGAGTGCCAAATATTTTCCTCATTTATGATTCAATTGGTTCCAAGTTTTGTAATTTATCAAATGACTTATAAAAAAAATTATGAAAAAAAAAATCCAGATGAATATCTAAAGTTTCAATTACATTTTTCAGAAGTTTAAAAAAAAAGGTGATTTGGCCTTATTGGGAACACCGGTCATCAATAAGGTCAACTCTGAAAAAACGGCAAAAAGGACTTTCAAACTAAAAGAAGTTCCAAAATTCTTTATTCTCAACATAAAAACATAGGTCAATTCCATGCGTGACTCACACTACAAATTGGGAATTTTAAGATACAAATCTCTCTTTTTTTAAAACTTATTGAAGTGTTACTATCTACTTTTTCTCTCAGCATTGAAACAAACTATTCAACCTATTATTATTCACTAAAAGCTTTACATAACAGTTTGAAGTGTTAAAACACAAATGTGAGTCACACTACATGAAAAAGGAAGTGATATTTTTTTGTGATGTTTATATCTTTGAATATCTTCCTCTTTAGCAAAATTAAAAATAAATCTTGTTTTATTTATGTATCCAGACTGCCCGAAATTAAGAAAAATATGCAATATTCATTAATGTATAGTCTATTTAAAAATATTAGGGGGCTTTTCCGTATGGGACTCTCACTACATACAGATTGTGACTCACACTACAGCTTACAATTTCGAAACACAAAACAAAAACTACACATTTATTTTTCAACGTTGACATATTTTAGACAACATAAATCTCAAAGAACATGTTTTAAAGCATACTTACAAGATTCAAATTAACCCATTGCGTAATTATTAAAGCAAAAATTTTGAAATATGTAATGCATGCGCTGATTAAAAGGCTCTGGAAATTTCTTTGTATCAGAAAAAGTGATATCTACGTCAGGTATGTCATAAACTTGAGGCCAAGAGAAAGGTTTGGAGCCCTTATCCAACCTTAAAAATTTTACCGTCACGACACTTAAGCTTGGCTCGCCAATAACTTGACCAAAATACTTTACTAGTCTTTTGCCAGAAAAAGAAACAAGAATCCAGTCCTCAACATCAAAATTTCAAGATTCTTCATGAATGTTTTAAGTCTTCTGGTTCTTCAAAACACCCATTTGGGTAATTGAATATATTTTTATTCATCTCCCCTGATATTAACGGAATTTTTAGCTTGTATGGGGATACTAGACACCTGTGCGATCTCAAACCAATGCCTCCTCCTTGTTTCAGGAATCGGCTTGATTTCAATCCCACTTGATGCCAACAGCTTATCATAATAAGACATTTTGGATGTTATCAACTCCTGTGGAACATATGGGATGTAAGTGGCAAAATTAAAAATTTGGAGATAACCAGTACACATGGTAGGTGAACTTCTCCTCTGTCTTGGGGCAAGAGATGGTACTAGTAGCCCTGGTAGGCGCTGCTGTACAGCATGATTTTTTTTTTTTTTTTTTAATGAAAGCCTTACCTAGGAAGTTATCTTTAAACGCGTTTTACTCAAAACTTGAAAATGTCCACTTACATCTCTTTGCTTCTCACTGCCTCACATAAGGAGTAAATTTTCGAACAAATCTCTGTAGCCATTTGCGTGAACTCTTTAGCAGAATGGGGGTCAATTTTCCTAGATAAGGTGGCCTCCCTCACTCACCGCTTCAAAGTACTACCTAAGCCATCGATTGCACCCTTGCCATGGCTAATGGCAGAAAATTGCCATTGAAACTTTCCTTCTATTAGGGCACCCAAATAAAGTTAATCCTTTGACGTTCTGTCTCAGCTTTGAAAATCTAAATACTTCCCGGATTCCTTAAGCCTTTTTCTTTGTTATGCTTTACGCTGAGATGGAGTTTTAGCCATAGTATCTATAGCAAATACATTTAAATTATTAGTTTGTAAGAATTTTATAATTTTAATGACAAATTTTGTCATAAAAGTGTAAAAACTCGCAAAACAAAACCAAAACTGTGACTCACACTAGACACACATTTATGTTGATATTTCTAACAGTATTCATAATTATATCAAATGTATTGTGAAAAAGTATTGACATTAAGTTAAAGAAAATAAAAAATATTAGAGCTGAAACTATACGTAGTATTTAATAAAATAAAATTTCTATGTTTTGTGTGACTCACACTTATATGCATTAGGCTTATTCAAAAATCCAAAATTTGACTATGTTAATTTTATTATTGGAAAAAATTGACATGAATCCTCAAAGTACTGCAAAAACACTTTTAAGAAATACGAATATAATGCACATCAACTTATCATACATGTGAAAAAGATCCTTATGAAAATGATCAACTTTGCGTGCAGCAACAAGCAACGATAAAATTAAAAATTTTAAAAGCTCCCGACTGAGTCGCAACTGTAGAATCAAGAGGAAAAATTGAAAACCCTGTTAAAAGCCTTATATTATTAAAAATCAATGTCAAGTATTTTATTTGCTATTAAACAGAAACTGGCAACAGATAAAATTTTCAATCATTGCCTTTCATTTCCTTGTCGGGCAACAATGAATTCGGTTATCAATTGCGTGAATAATAGCTCAGCCGTTATTAAAATCTGCTTTAAAAAAACATTATAATTCGAATTCTATGAAACATAGAAAGTTCCAACACATTCTAACAGACGCGGAAAAAAATTCTCTTTATTTTGGTATTAAATTTTAAAATTTTTAACTGTGTTTTCGCTGCAAAAATCGCGAAAAACCTTTTAGAGGTTTTTAATTAATATCTTCGTTAATTAATGTCATCCAAAGATTCAAGCTAGCTAAGAACACTCTTGATCAACTCTCCTTTCGAACATTTTTTTTTCTTTTTCAAAATCGGTCTATCCGTTTAGGCGCTAGAGTGCCACAGACAGACACACAGATACACAGACATGTCAAACTTATAACCCCCTTCCTTTGTGTGTCGGGTGTTAATAAAGACGGTTGTACCAAGGCAATTGGAAGAGATCAACATACCGACGGTATACCAAGTAAAAAAAAAGTTCTAGTTCTGTCAGTTTAGTGGTTGACGTTTTGTTGACAGAAATCAAATGCTGTTTTGAGTTTGGCAATTTCAAGCGGGTGAGATGTTTTTATTTTCGTAAATTTAGCGGGACTCGCATGTTATGTAACTTTAACAGAATATTGTTTTTATTACTGCTACAATTTCAATGCATATTTACATGTTGCAGACATAAGAAAGCACTCCAAATACTCCATATTGTTGACTAAATTACTGTAATTTATTACCCGAACTATGTAGAAGTTGTGCATTTAATACAAACTAAGGGCGATTATTTGGCACATTTACAGTTCCGTTTTTACTATCATAATTTAGAATAATTATTTAAATGAATATATTTTTTTTTAACTCTACGAATCTGATATGGATAAACCAGAGATCCGGAAAAGCTGGGGGTTCTATTGTACTACATTTAAGCATAATTTTTGAAGTCACAGCGCAATTTCTGTTACACTAAGATGTTAGTAACGTGAAAAATGCGAATGTTATTCAAAATGAATTGTATCGCAAACTCTGGATTTAATTTTAAATTTGTACTTGCTGCCGAAGCATTGTTTACGTATGCAGGCCCGTGTCCAATATTTCGTAGAGGGGGAGTTTCAATTTTTTCCCCTTTTTAACTTACATAACTGGAGAAAATCTAACGAAGTGTTGTTAAATAATTAATTTCAGTTTAATAACCAGAACTTCTTTTTTTACGCTATTCTGATTTTTTTAAATAAAATCTTTTTTTTTCAATTCAGCATTTTCAAGTGCAAAAAAGAACACACCATCTTCTCATAATTCCAAATGCTAATTTTTCCGCTATTAAACGATACTAAATAGGAATTTAATGAAGATAGAAATTTTATACCGAGAGATATGCTATTATTATTATTACTAACTAGAAAGTCGTCCGTCAAGGTATGACGGGTTAAAATTAGTGAGGGAAACCTGTTTGATGATATTTTGATATTTAAAATTTTAATCTTAACTCCAGTGGATTACCCTAAACTCCAGTGGATAGCGTTAATTTTCAACCACTTTTTTATTCTTTATTCCCCTAAAATGACTGCTTTACCAGTAAAACAGTTAAGTTACCTAATCGAATTTGTCACAATAAAGCCTTTCCCTGCATGTTAACATTACCAAAACATATTATCAAATTATTATGCCGTGGCGCGAGTTTTATTGTTGAAACACGCTTGTTACTCGATCATCGGTTATTATTACTTCTTCTATATCTAATATATAGAAGAAAGTATTGGATTCGTGCAAATTTTCCTATTTCGAATTTTGACGGATTCGAACGTTTTGAGGTGTGCTGAGTCCATTTCGACTATTTTTGGAAAATGTCTGTCTGTCTGTGTGTATGTGTGTGTATGTTTGTCACGTCTGTGTGTGACCAGTTTTTTGTGGCCGCTCTACAGCAAAAACTACCGCATGAAATCGAATGAAATTTGGTATGCATATGTGCCGCTATGTGAACATGCGCCCATTGGTTTTTGGCGCGAATTCCTCCAAGGGGGGGGGGGTGGAGCAGTGGGACGTTTTTTGAGTTACGCGTGCTTGCTATTCCTCAGGAAGTAACTGGCAGAATCAAACAAAATTTGGTCCATATGTTGCCATTAACAGGAACAGGTGCTGTTTCAATTTTGGTATCAATAACTCAAACGGGGGTTGAGCTATAGAACGTTTTTGTCGTCAATTGTGACTGCTGTATCTCAAGAAATAATGAACGGAATGTAAGAAAAATTCATCGGCAAGTAGCCCTTAGTGGGTATAAGAGCTGATTTTATTCGGAACTCCAGCGCTCGAATACGCTACCTTGCGGTGATTTACAAAACTGCCGATGGAACTAAAACATTGCCACGTTTTAGTTCCATGTGTGTCTGTTGACGTAAACACAGGCAGTTTGTTCTGAGTATTTATTAACGCAATCGATGTGTCTTAGTTTGCTTTCAGCTACAGAAATTAATTCGTCCCCTAAGAGTATTCTCGAGCTTCTCAAAATAATGTTAGTTTTCCTTATTTCTTTCAAAAAAGTATTAAATGGTGGACGCGTAAACAAGAAAACTCTGGAATAACAAAATTGGATAACGTTATACCAGGTAAAATTTTTTATTGTATGAATTTGTAAGAATATGAGTTTTTTTTAATCTTAAATTAATTTAACTAATCATATTTTACAGCAGCATTTAGTTGGAATGGACAGTATGCAAAATATTTTCTTGGATTTATTATCGTAGAACAAAATGAAAAATGTTTAACCTAGAAAGAATTTACTTTATTCCTTTTATTCTCTGCTGAAAGGTTTCGCCAAATTTGTTTAGGGTTATAATTTTGGTATTGTGCGAGCAAAGTAGCCTTGGCGAGATTTCGCGTTTTTAGTTAAACCATTTTTAATTTTTATCATGAGTGGAATAAAATGGTAGTAAGATTACAGAATTCGATAAGTGAAAAGAAATAATGGTCAATCAACTGAAAAGAAAACTACCACCATGTATCCGTGAGAATTTTGTTGATGATTTGCATAACATGACACAATTAAATCGTAACTCAGAAATTAGAAAAATCGAAACAGAAAATTTTTAAATGAACCGATTCGGGAATTCGAGAGAAATAACTCGGCTACAAATGGAAAACAAAAAGCGCTAGCCAAGCAAGGCAAAAAAGTATCATCTTCTTTCGATAATAATTTGTAATGTCATATTGAATTTTCTAGCATTAATTGTTGTTCTTGTCAGGCCACAATTATTATTTAGTTTTATCAAGAATTGATAAATATCGAATTCAACATCATGGAAATAGCTGCTTAGAACTACGAACTACGTAGTTTGCATTAATCTTTGACGTTTAGTAATGCTTCTTGAATTCTCATTTCTTTCTACGTGGGCCAGAATATCCACAAGACTTTGAAAATTAATTTAAAAAGAATAAAGCGAAAAAATCATACGTACGAACAAAAATCACAACACTTTTAGCATTTTCTTCGTTACCATGTGCGTTTGTTTTAGTTTTCAATTCCGCCATTAGACAGTGACTTCAGTGCCCCCTACAGTTCGTTAGAGTTGCGAATTTTGGTGTCAACAGCTAAAAAGGGGGTAGCGCAATCACCCGTTCTTTTTTTCCATTGTGAGTGCTCTATCTCAAGAAGTAATGCTATGTTCTGGTTGAAATTTGGAATATATGTGAATCCATATGTAAACAGGCTTTGGTTAAATTTTGACGCCAATCGCTCCAAGAGGTGTTGATTTTTTTTTTTTTTTTTTTTGAATAAAAATAGCTTTATTAATGCAACAATAAGAAAGATAAATCGTAATTCGCAACTCCAGCGCTCGAATACGCTACCTTGCAGAGATTTACAAAACTGCCGACAAAACTAAATCATTGCGTTCCATGTGTTCATTTTGGGCGAAACAAATAGTTTGTTACGTGTATTTTTTTATTTGCGTAATTCATCATTTCGAATCGTCATCCACAACAGCGTAACATCAAAAATAACTGATATAAACTGTGAGTACACATTTTATTTATCTTGTTCTGAGTGAATTTGAATAAATATTAGTTTTTCAATTCGATGAAGAAAAAAACGAACTTAACAACATTGACTGGACACTTTTCCTTAACCTAATTCCACATAAATGATTTAAATAACCTTTGTTTACAGTATCCTACTGAAATAGACAGTATGCAAATAAATTTTCTTGAAAATATTTATCGCAGAACAGATTGAAAAATCCAGAAAGAACGTTAAGAATTTGAACAATAAAAAATAAAAGTTCGCCAAAAATCTGTTTATAGGGTTATGGTTTTAGTATTGTGTGAAAGAATAATGTATCTTGATAAGATTTCGCATATCAGGTAAATCATTTCCATGACGAATGAATTAAATGCATGATTTCTTTTGATATCCAATCATATAGTCATAGAAATAAATTATCTAGTGTTAAACGTTACTCTTGACAGTCTGCCACGTATGTGCACTATGTGACAAAAATGTCAACAAATGCCGGAAATGTTACGAAACTGAACTTAATATATACTAATGTATAGAAAGAACGGTACAAAATGAAAATGCCGTTCGAAGCGAACCAAAAATTTATGAATTCCGAATTCAACATCGTGAAAATGGCTGCTTCAGAACAACTTACTGTGTGTTCTGCATAATTTTTTACTTTCGTAATACTTTTTGATTTCTAATCTCTTTCTGCATGGGTCAGAATAACCAAAAGACTTTGAAAAATCTTTTCAAATGAATAAAGAACAAAAAATAGGTAGGTGCGGGTAATAAGGCCTACCTAAGGCAGATTTGGAATAAAATGGAAAGAAAAGGATCCGAATCAGCAAATGGCAAATTTAATTAAAGTACCATTCAATTACTACACGAAAATAACAAAAAACAGCCTTTCTTGCCGAAAACAAACATAAAATTAATTATTTAAAAAAACCTTGCAATTAGGCCTTATTATACCACGGTAGGGTAATAAGGCCTAATATTTTAACACTCTTAAATAATCAAAATAAGCTATTAACATTGGTAATTGAGATCATTTGTAATATCCTTAAGCATTACTCATGCTGAAAATCTTCAAAATAACAAAAAAAAAAAAAAAAACAGCCGTCAGGGCACTCAAAAATATCTTCGTCATCGGCTGTCAAACCGACGCATTGCTCATGATACCACCTGTTGCATTTTGAACAGGGCCTCATGTCAATCATTTTACCCTCCTCACAAGCGTGACAGTACCAACTAGCATCGTTTTTTTTTTGGGGGTATTTTTTTTTATCGTCTTTCTTTGAAGGTTGACGTCATTTTTTGCTTTTTTCTCTTTTCTATATTCTTCAGACAGTTCTTTGGTGACTTTAACTCCTCGGTAATTAATAGATTTTCTTCTTAAAATTGGTGTTTTTTCAGTATTTTTCACTAGAGTACGCATAAACTCCTGAAATGTTTTTTTTTTAGTTGAGCTAGTGGTACATTGTCCTCTTCATCGTCTGAACTAGAACCGTAAACCATGCCGTACGTCATTCCAGGAGGTTTGTTTGGGGTACTATTAATTATTTCGTCTTATGCTGTCGATGTGGAAGGCCTTGGGGTTATTGGCGTGAGGGAGGTGCGAGGTTGCGAATTTTTTTCTTGAAATTTGTCAGCTTCGGGAGCTGGAATTTCTGTTAATACAGACGGAGCAAAAGCTGTTTCTGAAATAGCCTGTGAATTCAATAGATACAAACCAGTGGCTTTAAAGCCGCTTGTAATGTTACTATGTGTCATGCATTTAGACCAGACATTTGAAAGAATAACATTAAACCGTGCCTTGGTGAGCTTTTTGTCTGGGTTTTGTTCCATAAATGATAAAACTTCTGCATCCCAGTGACGTTCAAATGATCGATAGACGGCTTTATCAAGGGGTTGGAGTTCATGAGTGGTGTTCGAAGGTAAACAGTATAATGATATATCGAGAGAATCGGCGACTTCAACGATTGTTAAGTGTAGGTGACAAGCCGCTCCATCAAATATTAAAAGGAACTTTCCTGCACTTTTAAATCTAGATAGGTGCTTTAGAAATTCTGTAAAAAGTTCATTAGTCGTATAACCCTTTGTAGATTTTTCTACCAAAGAACCCGGTGGCAAATTGTCATATAATTCTGCCTTCAACCGTTTGCCTTTAAATGTTATCATTGGTGGTATAGCAGTACCAAGTGCATTCACACATCCAGCTATTGTGACACTTTCGGAGTGTTCCGAAGACTGTAAATGCACTCTTTTAGTCCCCTTCTTTTCGGAAACAGTCTGCTGGTGGTGAATTGTGAGACGGCAGCCTTTCTCATCCATGTTGTATATTCTTTCAGGATGACTTCTCAAGTCCAGATTATCATAAATTTCATTCAGTCTGTTAAAGTGATCATTAACGATAAATTTGTTAAGCTTTTGAGCTCTGGCCGGGTTCATAAATTGAGCTTTTCGTCTAGATATTTCCGGGTGTCTTTTCATAAATGCTTTAAACCAATCTTTACCAGCAACTTTAGCAAGTTTATTAAAATTTATAAACCAAGCGTCGGAGAATACGTGTTATCACAGACAACCCTACTTCAGCAAACCTCAAAATTCTGACGACAAGATCAGCTTCCTGGTCATCACTGAGAATAGAATTTCTACCAAGTGTTTTTTTTTTCAAACTTCCGGTCTGGAGATGGTTTCTAATGGCTCTCCTGGGAACATTATGCCTCACAGCTGCTTTATATGAGCTCAGCATACCTCTTCTTACTGATTGGACAGCCGACACTAAGTCATTATCAGACCACAGTGCTCGTTTGGGGGGCATCGTGATGTAGGCACTAAAATAAGAATGAACCAAGTCGTAAACAGCCGCAATTACTAATAAACACTCATACCATGTTGAGAAAGGTTCAAAATAAGATGCACAGCTGAAAAACTACGTTACGAAAAAAAGGAGTATAATAAGGCCTACGGTCAACTTTCGTAGGCCTTATTAGCCGCTGAAGTCGAATTTAAAAAAATACAAAAAAGTACAATAATTCGATCATATTATTTCACTCAGACATGAAATATCGATAGAAGCATTCAAGACAGATAACTGTAGCGCAAAACTATGCATAAAAGTATGATATTACAAAAATTACTTACATTTCAATCTAACGATTTTTTATTATTCGTGTCTTACAAGCGTTTCGTGAAAATGAATCTGGGTTCGCTGGTCAAAACAACTGAGCATGGCGTTGCGACCAGTTTGAGGTGCCATCTGGGAGTGTAAACTATCTACGATAGCGTTTTTGAGCGGCTACAACCATTTTAAATTATATTTTCGCTGTTTAGGCCTTATTACCCGACAGGCCTTAATACCCGCACCTACCTTACATGCGAACAAAAATATCTATCATTTCCTAAGTTTAGAAGCAATTTATATGTTACAGCGTGCGTTTTAGTTACTTCATCGGCCATTAGACAGTGGCTGCAGCGCCCCCTATAGTTTGTTGGAGTTGCGAATAGATTGTCGTCTGCGTATTTCTCGTGATTTTAATTGTATGGAAATGATCGGAAATATTGTCTCAATGATTTAAAATTTTTTACTGTTGCCATCTTATGTTTGTTAACAAGTAAAATATTTGTAATTAATTCAAGCAAGGCTTTTAAAATAACTTTCAATTTTCAGATTTCTTACACTCACCAAAATTGTAAGGGGGATTTATATACAGTGGCTCCCAAAAGTGTTCGTACACCTACGACTTTCAATGAAATAAGCTCTTATCCATTAGTTAGAATTAATATTTCGGAATAGGTATTTTATTATAAGATCTAGGATCTATTTTTAACAAAACTACATGAACATTTTTAATAAAACATTAAAACTTCATTTTTTAAAAATCAAAAACCAAAAAGTGCCGGAAATTTTATCTCACAAAAGTCTTCGTACACTTTGAAAAAATGTCGAAAAATTAGTAAATAATCTAACTTTTTACTAAGTTATTATTTAGTAGAATATCATGCAGTAACAGCAACAGCTTTTAAACGTTTGGGAATAGATTTCATTGTTTTTTCTTTCTTTTTTTGTGCAATTTCTGAGTAAGTGTTCAGCCGCACTACGAGTCTTGCTGTTTCTAGTTCGTTTTTCGTTTCAATGGTGTATTTTCGTAATCTAGCCACCAGAAATCTCTAAATATGTTCCATTAAGTTGAAATCTGGCGATAGAGGAGATATTTCTAAGCTTAAGGACAAGTTTTGAGGCACCAAACGCGAACGTGTGCTTCTTATTATCTTGATAAAAAAAAAAACAAAGTTTTTCCAATTACCAAATTTTGGGCTAATAGTTTAAAATTGTTTTTTAAAATATTTAAATGAACAGCATAATTCATTATTTCATCAAAAAATTCCAAATTTCCAAGTCCTGATGCTGAGATGCACCCTCACACAAGAACACCTTCACCGTCCTGATTAACTGATCCAACTAAGTTCTTATGATTAAATTCCTCATTTTCTTTTCTTCCATAGTTATACAACAATTTAACCAAAAATGTTGAATTTATTTTCATTTATAAGTAAGACGTTGTTCCAAAACGTTTTGAGCTTATTTATCATTGATTTTACGACGGAAAGCGTAAGCTTACTGTTTTTCGCACGATCGAGAAAATTTGTGCGGGATGAGATCCCATTTAATCCAGCTAATCAGAGAACTTGGCGAACAATTTCAGGTAAAAATTAAACGTAAAATGTTTCATTCAGTTCTGCAGAAACTTTTACAGCACTCAAATGTGTATTTTTCATAAATTTTTTAACCGTAAATCTCCAATCACGCTTTGTCAACTTTGCCGGTTGACCTTTTCTTTCCTTGTTTACGGTCCGATTCTTTTCTTTAAAGAATTTTATCAAGCACTTTACTATAGAATGGAATAAATTAATTTAGAGACATTTCAAACCAATTTACCGCTACTGTGAGGAAAAAATTCAAATTTCGAACGATGTTTGTGGTTTTTTACAAATACCAGCCATTTTAAAGTAATAATCACAATATTAAGGAATAAATAAACAAAAAATTAAATCCAAATGACTTTTATGGGTCAACACAATGTAAAAATAATAAAAAAACGACAAATGATAATTTTAATCATGAATTTATTCGAAAATATTTGAGTGTACAATGACTTTTGTGGCGTATTATTTCTCTGTCTCTTCGTTTTTTGACCCATTTCAAAAATAATATCCGTCAATATTTTGAAAAAACTACAGGGTTTTATTTGGCATGACATAGGAATGCTGTGAAAAAATATTGGACTTCATATTCGAATTCAGTTTTGCGTTATTCTGGTTTTACTAAAAAATTTCAAGGTGTACGAACACTTTTGGGAATCACTGTAGTTGAAATGGGAACGTTATCTTTTTTTTTTCTTTTTTAAGTTTAATTTTTAGCTTGATCATTCTAGATAACTATTTCTTTGAACAAAATAGTTGCCTATCATGTAGCACAATATTTATTCAATGCACATAGCATCAAAAGAGAGCGTTCCATTTGTTTGCAAGTGGGGAAAAATGCATCTTATTATTTTTGTTTTTTTAAAAAAGAAAAATTAACATTAAAATCTCCTTTAAGCTAACGTTAAAAGTTGATGACAAAAAGTAATTTTTATATAAAAAATTACTCGTAATAAAAGATACAAAAGAACAAGCAGATCTTTAAAAACATAATGTATCATTAAAAAATAACTAAAGGCGTTCATGTGCCTTATTCGAAATGATACATTCTTTAAAGAAAGGCGATTTTAATCAAATGGAGGTATTTTACCGGAGGTATTTTGGGCTCTTGAAGCATTAGCTAGGGATCAAAATATTCCATGCGCCCCTTTTTGGCAAGGCGCCAAATGAATAAAGCACCCGCCTCTCGCCAGAGCCAATCTTCCACCTCTTATAAACAGGGTTTAAATCTCTGCTAATCAAGCTCTGGAATCATTGCCAGTCGTCGCCAAGCTTCTTTGTCGCCAAAGTGGCAGAATGGTAATTTCCGGCAAACCCCTCTGCACTTGTATGCGTGGGAAGGGAGGCAATGTGAGAGCAGGCGATAGAATTCCCATCGTTGTATGTTGGGGAGGAGAGCCTCATTTTTGGCGGGATGGAATGCGGGGCTTATGAAGGGCGCAATTTATGGACCCCTTTTTCGCGGGGTCATATTTTCTGCTCTCTCGTTTGGAGGTTAAAAGACCACCTCCGACACACACATAAAAAGAGTGGGCTTGCTTTTTGCTTTCTCTCTCTCTCTCTTTTAAAACTTTTTCTCCTCGAATTTCTCCTTTTTCCGATTCCTAATATTTTTTAAATTGAGAATGCCAACCGATTCATTTGACAAACATTTCAATTGAAGTTATTGGATCGATTTATTCAGACGCATTAATTACAATTCGAGACAATCACCAACGATTGGCAAATAATGGCGTTGTATGTGTTCAATTAATATGGAAACAAGCTGATTTATTTTAATTTATTTAAAAATAAACTGATCTTTGATTGCATAGCTGTACATCATTTACTTGAACGTTTTCGTTTATATAGTTGTCATGATAATTAACGAATGATTGAATTAACTTTATTGGTAATATCTGACGTTAATTTCTGATGTTTTATTACTAACACGTTTATATGTTAATATTTCAAAGCTACACCACTTAAGTTCACTATAAGAATTTTCAGGCATCATAAATAAGTTTCATGATACTAAAATGAATGCATACAAATAGATCGATTAAGTTATAATTATTAATAAACTATCCTTGAATAGAATCTTAGTTGTATGATTGGTTAAATGCAAACATTTTGATAGACTCACCATAGACCAGCGGCACAACGGGGGGGGGGGGGACACCCGCAGAAGCCTAGGGTTGTTTTTATTCCATTATTGCCAATCTTGACATAGATCAAACACATGTAAGGACTGTTTCGATCAGAAAACCCCCTCCTGAAAGTAATTCTGGCTACACGATAACCACTGGAAAAAACTGAATTAATTACCTATAAAATAATGAGATAATTTGAACAAATTTGTGTTTTTTTTTTTTTTTTCATTTATAAATGGATGAAATAATTTATCACTGAAGAGTTTTTTTTCAGTTGCACGCTTGATCCATTAATTTTCAACACTTTCGTCACAGTAAATTTTACACATATCGCATAGTGGCGAGTTCAGTTTTCTTGCTTTGCGTATTCATTTTAACGAAATCGGATAGTCTGCTTGGTAAATGAAAAATGAACAGTTAAGTAAAATTTCATTTTAAAAGGTTCATAATATCTTAAGAAACTAGTATTGGTATACATGGCATTAAACACATTTTTAACGATATGTGTAACCTGGAAGGGGGGAGGGGTTTTAATGTTTTATCGAGCTAGTTACGTTTGTTGTTTTTGCTCACGTTTTACTTTACCGTTAGAAGATTTTTTTTCTTCATTTTGCGATTCGAATGTATAACTCAATACGAATATCAAAAACGTAATTTGCAGGTGTAATTCCTCTCTAAACTTTCCGCGCTCAAAATATGTACGGGTTTCTCCTCCCACCCCCTTTCCACTTTCTTTATTTGAGTTTGATTTTTAGCCTACTTTCCCAGTAAAAGTCAGAAAAAGAAGAAAAAAGCATGAAAGAAGGCTTAATGCATCTTAAAAATATCGTGAAAAACAAAAAAAAGTCAAAAATAAATAAAATAATTAAATGAATATTGAAAAATTAAAAATTGGAAAGTAGGGTATTGAGATGGGGAAAAATGTCTGTCGGTCTGTCTGTCTGTCTGTCTGTCGGTCTGTCTGTCTGTCTGTCTGTCGGTCTGTCTGTCGGTCTGTCTGTCTGTCCCCCCCTAATAACTTTTGAATGAATAGTCCGATTCGAACAAACTTTTTTTTGTTCGAAAGATCTCGGCGAGGACACCTCATTCCCATATTTCACTTTTTGATTTGAACTATTTTTTGTTCAATTTTGAACAGTTCAAAAAAACTTAACATTAGCGCCTACGGGGAAATTCAAAGCAATTCCGAACTGTGAGGCGAATTTGCTTCAAACAAACTTTGTAGGAAAAAGCTTTTGATAAAAAACTTGTATATAAGATATCTTTTTGATTTGAACAATTTTCCGTTCAATTTTGAACAGTTCAAATCCCTTAACATTAGCGCCTACGGGGAAACTGAAAGTCAATGTAGATTCCGTACTTGAAGGCGGATTTACTTCAAACAAACTTTGTTGAAAATAGCTCTTGACGACCAACTCCCGACTCCGACTCCAAGAATTTAGGGGGACCTGACACTGACTCTGACTCCTGTTCCCGACAATTAATCGGACTCCGACTCCCCGACTTCGACTCTGACTTCGTAGCTTTGGCAAACATTTATACACGGAGGACAAATGACTGACTCCGATTCTTGGATATTTGACTCCGACTCCTTTACCCCAAAATGAGATTGACTCCGACTCCGCTGCTGTGGTTTTAACTGTGAAATAATTATTGTTGATATGATTTGTTTTTATTTTCACGCTAAAGTTTTAATTTAGGTATTTAGTTTTCGGTGAATAAACTCGTAAAATATGCGCAGACGATTTTTTTTTTTTTTTTGACAATGAAAATTATTTCTTTAAGTTGACATTTTATTGTTTTTTTTTTATTTTGGTAAGTGCATTAATTCGTTTAAAAAATTATTTTCTACAACAGGGGAAAAAGAAACGATTTTTTTTATATGATGTATTTATTTTAATGAACTTATTATTATTTTTTCGTTTTGAAAGCTGTTAAAAAAATTTTTTTAATGGAAAGAAGTGTATTAGCTGCTTTGTTTAAAAGGTGCTGCTATTTTATTTGTTCGTTTTTTTGAAGAAAAGTAAGGAATATTTTATTCCTAGAAATCAGCTTAAAATATTAAAAAATATATGTTTGAAAAAATTTGCGATTTTAGCTATTTTTGAGAATATTGATCAGGTACTAGAAAGTAGTATGGGTATACGGGAAAGTAGGCTCGTCTAGTTCTAGACGGAACTTCTTGTTTGAAATCAGTTTCGAAAAAAAAGAAAAAAAAAACTGAAGATATATTTGCTTTTCTTCCAGACCAATCGACCACGAAAAAAAAAAAAAAAAAAAAAAACTCCAGCTAAACCAAACATGATTACTAATGCACCATTTTACATTAGTTACCTTGTTCTTACCACGCTTTTTGGTCCTGTAGCATTCTTTATAGTCAGACCAGATTTCAAATTAATCAGATAATAATTTTAACATGCTTGATAGAAGTTTTATATAATCAGCACGTTTTTTAATTACTTATTGTCAATTTTTATAAAAATAAAGGCAGGGCCGATCCTAGCAGGTGTGCAGAGTGTGCACTGCACAAGGGCGGCCAAAGTAAGGGGCGGCCGCAGGGCGCATCATATAGTTCTTTTAATCAAGCAAAATTTCTCAAGAATTTCTCACAAGATAACATAATAAGTCGAATAAATGTGCTGAATTTTAAATGTTCAATTATCAAAGTAAGTGACAATTTTCAGCAGCATAGCATATTAAGAAAAATGGAATGTTAGAGCACATTGTGTTGCTCCATTATCCATTAATATCAACTTTTTATACATATGCTTCATTTGGTTGCAAAATTTGTGACAGAAATGGTAATCTGGCATGGTTACAGGGGAGGGGCAGTGATGAAAATCCCCCCCCCCCCGAAGCATGAAAGGGTGCCTTCTAATAGACACTAATGCTTCACCCAGCCTCCCAAGTTTTTATTAACTCTAAACAATGAAGACATATTTTGTGTAAAAAAAACTATGCTGATAGGTTACTCTCGCAAGTATTTCAAACAACAAATTCTGTGTTCAGCAGTCGTGGATGCGTGGAGACTGGAGAGGGAGAGACAATGGAAAATTGAGACTCCCCTGAGAGTCAAACATATATAATCAACGAAATAAAATTTTTAATTTCCCCCCTTTGCAGCAATTTTTTCTAATTAAAATCTCGAATGAACTGCCCGGTTTCAGATCAGGTAGGAGGACAGGGCCTTTGCCCCGGGTTACAAATTCTAAGTGTAGCTCCAAAACGAAGATCCAAAAGGATGCCCTGACGAGACTAAAGAAGGCTTCAAACTGCTATTTTGGGACTTTAATTTCGGAAAATTTCGCTGGTTGAACCACCGATTTTCAGGATTCCATTAAGTTCACCCTTTCTTCCTTAATGTAATCAAACATAGCCTTAAAATGATGGCTCCAAAATGTCTTTTCTGGAGACAGCCCTTCCTAGCGTCATCAAAAATTGCTCAATGGCATTTTTCGAATTTCATTTTCGAAATGTTTGAGATAGAGGGCCCTGAAATCCATTCCCTAACATTAATACCAAAGATAGTCTGAATTGGCGTCTCTAGAGAGGCCTCCAATCCCACCCCCTCTCACTTAACGTATTCAAAAACAAACTAAAATTGCGTTTTTCAATCATTAGTTTCGAAGAACTTTGGGGGAAATTCCTCGGATCCCCAATTTTCTCCAATGTAATCACTATAGCTCAAAATTTCGTTTTTAGACGGTTCCGTGGAGCCACCAAAACTTCCTGCCTAAACTAGCCTGAAATTGACATCAGTTTCAAAAAACAATTCTTGAGGGTACACTGAACATCAGCCCGCTCTTTGTCCCATCGTTATCAAACAATGCCTAAAATATGATTTTGGGACTTCCATTTCTAAAAAATTCCGGATGGCTTATGTAAATTTTCACGGCACTAGGGCATTCGGCATCAATCGCCGAGGTGAGGTGGAGAAGTCTTTAGTTGTATTTTTCAGATATTAATATCGAAAAATATTCAGAAAGATCCGCTGAAGCTTCCCGGTTTCCTTAACGTCACTAAAGATAGCACAAAATTGTGCTTTTTAGAGCCCCAAAATCCTTCCTTCACAAAAATAACCTAAAATTGATTTTAATTCCGAAAAATATTTCAGTTCGGAATATTTTCCCGTTTCCCCTATCGTGTCCAAATCTAGCCAAAAATGTGTTTTTGAAACAATAGTACCGATAAATTACCGGAGGAAAATGCCAGACTCCCTAACGTCACCAAAGACAGCCTAAATTTGAGTTTTAAACTTCAATTTCGAAAACTTTTGATAGGAGAAGACCAAATCTTCCTCCCTCGAACAATTTCAACAAAGATAACCCGAAATTGCGTGCTTAAAAAACTGTTTCAGAAAATTTTCGGGAAGAGCGCCGATCCTTCCTAAACTAAGGTCACAAAAAATAGCTGCAATTTGACATCAATTTTGAAAGAATTTCAGAAAAGAACTCCAACATTACTTTCCCCTTAAATCTGGAAAAATTTCCTAAAATTGCAAGTTTTGACTTCAATATTGAAAATTTCTCGATGGACCTTGAATGTTCCCGAATCTTTTGTCCTTGCAACCAAACACAACCAAAGATTAATTCCAGCTATTTTTCATACGCCAATTTCGTATATTTTCTGGGGCGACCCCCCTCCTCCTTCCTCTGATGTCACCAAAGACAGAATATAAAATGCTTCTTTACGACTAATAAATTTTGGTACTTATTACTTTCTTCAAAGATATGAATTGTACCTAAGGAGTTTCTAAACTTTTTACATAAATTCATCCTTCTGTTTTTTTTTTTCTTTTTTTTAAAATTAGAACTTGATACAGAAATTTGAAGAAAAATTGAAAGATTTATATGGGCGTTAAGTATTAGTCAAAACATGCAAATTGCTCTTCAGGGGCGGCACATTAGGTCTTTGCACACGGGCGGCCGACACCCTAGGATCGGCCCTGAATAAAGGGTTAAAATATCAACTGATATAAAGACATCAAACTATTTCTGCTAAATTATTTTTCAGTTCCAAAACTTAAGTCGTAATTGAGTTGAAAATGTCAAAACTTTTCTCGTTCTAAAATATTGTCGAGTGCTGGTTATTAACTCAACTCATTTACACTTTTTACTTTTCAGTTATTGGAGCGGAATTCTCGAAGAATGGTTTGGGCGATGAAATCAACTCCATGGGAAAAAAGAAAAAGAAAAAGCGAAGACACAGGTATAGCATTTTTCTATTGATCTATTTCTATTGATCTATTGATATGGAGATAATTGTAGAGCATTTTAAAATCGTTTACAAAACATCTTTTAATGCATTGCATCGATTTATATATATATATATATATATATATATATATATATATATATATATATATATATATATATATATATATATATATATATATATATATATATATATATATTAGGGTGGTCCTTATTTATATGGGAAAAAAAATTTTTCGGAATTCAACAAGTGACGCCCCCTAGTTTTGTGACACTATAATAAAAAGTAACGTGCGCAAAATTTGAACTCGATCGGTCAATAATAACACGTGCCCCTAGGCCGTTGAACTTGAACAACACTTTTGATAATTTTCCCATTAATCTTCGAGTTTTTATTTCAGACCCAGTTCATCATTTCTCCTAGGTTTGCAAAATATTTTTACAGTGAGGTAGCACTAAAATTAATCTTTTTAATTACTTTATGTCATCTAAAGATTTTACATTGAATAAGAATGAAATAATGCTTTAGAAACGTTCATTGATCGTTTAAGTTGATCGTACGCTTTTCTCAATGTATCTCGATAGTGTGTATTTTTTTCCGATAGTATTGGACGGTCTGTAAAATCAATTGTTTTTGTGACTCATATTTGGTAAATTAGTTGTGAAATTCTTCGATTAATTGTGCTCCTCTTTCAATTGTATGATTCACAATTTTCAGTATTTTAACAATCTCTCTTCCCTTTAAATAGCTTCCTTCATTTTGCCGTGAGTCAAATAGGAAAAAATCTTTTAGTATTTGCAACTTATCAAACAATTTTATTGACTCGTAATTGATTCTATAAAGAGGAAGATCTTTACTAAGAAAGTATTCTAAATCATCTACTGTTATCTGAAATTTGTTAAACAGTCATCAGACACATCTTTCTTATCACAAGCATTTTTTGAACTAGTCATTTCCTATCTTCAAAGTTAATTTCTTCATCTATTACCGACAAAGCTACTAGTTTATTCCCTAAATACCATAAGTGATTTATGAATTTTCAAATCACTGCTTCTGCTGCATGTTTGTCATCATTTTGTACGCTGCTAGTTTTTCAGACATATTATATTATTCAAAGGAGCCTCGATTGGGTTGCTGCGAAAAACCATATCTTCATACAGCATTTAATTGTAAAACAGCTTTGTAAAACAGCATTGAAGAGCTTTCTTTTCATATAAGGTCAATTTAAATTGTTTCCTAAATATAAAAAGTTTCAAACAAAAATTCCTTTTGCCACCGATGTGGCTCAGGGATAAGCTCCAAGTTGCCGAAAACATATCCCTGTAGGAGGAAATTCACCACGAAATTTTATTATAAGTTACAAGAATTCTTTGTAATCTTTCTCAATTCCGCTTTTTACGAACAATACTATGTCATCAACTTCGTCTTTTAGAATTTAAGTGGTATGTGTACTTCATTTAAATGTTATAAGTTCTGAATGATGGAGATCTTTCCACAAAATTTTGAAGCGCTTGAATATCTGATCTAACACTAAGAAAGGCAAAAACTTCTTTAAGGACACACTCGACTCAAGTGCATGATGATGGCAATACAAATGTAATATATCACCGTTCAGTTTTTGCTCTAAAAAATTGCATGCACAATTTATACGTTGCTATTGCAAGTCGTAGCATCAAACACTACATCTAGAACAGTTAGCAATAAAGAGCTATCATCTAAGATATCATATATAACTGAAGAAATATCTAAGGAATTCCGAGTGGCTGTTCAATATCAGCTGAAGCTATCATGGTAATCCTATTGGCGTTCTTTTTCCAGTTACATCTGGATGTAACTTTGTATCCCAGTGAATAACTACAAAATCTAAATTTAAATTCATGAAATTTAATTTTACATCTCGAAGATTTTCTCTTGCTCTCTTAAGAAATGTACGATTGATCACTAGGTCATTTGGATTTAAATTTACTGCATCTACATTGGCTGTAAATAAATGAACAACATCTTTATCCCTAATATAGCATTTGTCTCATAGTGATGAAAGGGGAGATGATATCAATAGTTGGCAAGCTTTTTTGCATTGTGGGAACCAGGTGTAGAAAATAAAAGTTCAACAGGTTAGGATAGATACCCATTTCAGGTTTCTAAATCTTGTAAATCTCAAGAATTTGAATATAATAAAGGACTATGTACTGAAATAGAAGAAAATTTATAGATTTCTACATTGCTCCGATCTGGATATATTTTTTTAATTTATATTTTAGCTATGTAAAATGCAGTATATTTTTATGTTAGGAGTAATCGAGGATTTTTCGAAATTTATATTTTAAAAATTAAAAATTGCAAAAGCATTTAGGTATGTTTATAACTAAAGAACAGCGAATTAATGTATAATTGTAATTATTTATATTTATAGCATTGAAACCTTGCGACTCTATTTGCCACACCTATTACATACACAGGGAATTTTGTACATCAACACCCTCAAAGCCTGGAGGAGGCAATTTGTTGTTGTCAACGATCATCCATTAATGGTCTAGGCCATTCATTAATGGCCGATAGAATTCCTTGCGTCTATCTTGGTGGGAGGAAACATTCCCCTGCCGCATCGTTGGAACAAGCGCAGAAAAGCGGTACGCTTGACCCAAGGTCATTGGTGTACATGTACACTCTGTAACATGTTAAATTTTACAGAATGAAAGTGAGAGAATGGTCAGTCTGGAAGTAGTAGCACCTATTGAGGTTCAAAAGTACTTTAAATATAAAACGTTAGATTATTTTTACATAAAAATGAGAAAATCCGCAATTTTTTCTTCGAAACTCAAAAAAGGGGGCCCCAGGAGCACGTGTTAATATTCATGGATTGACTCAAAATTTTGCAAGGATCATTTATTTGTATAATGGAACAAATTGAGGGGGCGTCGCGTAAAATATCTGCAACTTCAAAAATAAGGACCACCCTAATATATATATATACACTTGGAACAGCTCATTGGAAGAGGCGGTAATGAGCAAGTGAGTGGATAACTTTAAGAGGGCCATTGAACTTCAGTGCGAACTAATAAACTGACTAGGACCAGCCAAAGCTAGGCCCAGAGCCTGTTGCTGGTCATAATCTTAGAGTATAATCCAAACTGCTAAAACACGAGAGCAGCAGTAGTGTTGTAAAGATCAATAATATCCATAAGCAGGCTAAAAACCCTGACTCGGAGCTTAAAAGTAGCGGCACATCCGCCATCTTGGGGCTAAACGCCGCTTTCTTCCTATGTCTGCTTGAGGGAAGTAGCGTGTTTTGCTTCTTAATTGTGATTTCTTATTAACTCCATGCCAATCTACGGTCAAAAAGAGCCATTATCTAGATGCAAAGCACACTACTTCATCGTTCATCATAGCAGACGTAGGAAAGAAAGCGGCATTTAGCCCCAAAATGGTTGACGTGTCACTACTTAAACTACAATCTAGGGCTTTACCCAGGCCTCAGTGGCGGGTTTACTACGTCGCAAATGTCCCAACTGCAAGTGGCCCCGAAGAGGATAAAATTGGTAAATGTTTTACACAGTTCTACGATAGACAAAGTGGGCTCCAAAATTTATTGTGATCAGTGGCGCAGACAAAGAGAGGGTCCAGACCCCTCCCATCGCCCTTGAATTTTCTTGATTGATTACAATCCCATGCTTATAGTACGTAAAATAATTCTTCGCAAAGGGAATAATAATTTCAAGTAAAATAAATTTAAATAAAAAATTTAAAAAATTCTCATTTTTTTCCATTGTAAAATCGAGCTGTTGTGAACATAACTAATTCTATAATGATGATTTTGCTCCGCTGTTTTTATTTTTATTTATGAGAAAAGTAAATGTATTCATTCTTGTGCTTTCTGGTATTTTAATCATTTGTTATTGATAAATTTATTTCATTAACTAATTTCAATAATTTTTTAATGTTTTTTATTCCCGACAATCGATAAAAATCAAAAGAAAAAGTTTGACTGCGTGTTGGAGCGCGATATGAGAATGGTGGACCTTCAATCCTGCCACCCCCCCTTCCCCTTTGAAAAATTCCCGTGTGTGCCACTGATTGCGACGGGCCCTCCACCTGTAAATATGCCACTGCCCAGCAGAGCCCAATCTTCCAATAGGCAAAGTAGGCAGCTGCCTAGGGCGGCAAAATTTTCAGGAGCGGAAAATTTCGCTTTAATCACGTATTTTTTCCCCTTTAATGGTGTGGTTTACTTCAGTCAAAAGTACTACTTTTAGTCATTGAAATGGATAGAATAAGCAAAAAAAAAATCCATGGACCCAGAAAATACTTTGATTTTCCCAACAGTTTTTTTTAAATTAATTTTTTTAAATGTTCGATTTTTCAAACAAGGCGTGGTCTTTATGACGTCACAAATGATGCAATTTGGCGCATCTTTCTACTACGCTTCCACGTTATGATAATCAAGCAGCGAATTAAAATTGCACTCTACGCTTGCTATCAACGATATCGTTGCCAATTCACGTGAGTAAAGATGCGAATTAAATATTTAGCTCTGTGAGTGGCAACACAGAATGGCATTTCATCATTTGTGATGTCATCGCCAAGAAATGCAAACAATGAAAGCTCACCGATTTAAGCAATTTTTTAAAAATATTAAACTTGAACGAATTATTTAAAAAACTGTCAGATCCTATGTTTTTAAGCATGCTCTTTCAGAAAAAAATACTTTTGAAATTTTGGACACGACCCCATTATGGTTTCTTCAGTGATGTGTATTTTCTCTTCTACATTAAATTTTTTTTTCTCTTAATAGTATTAAGTCTGGGCGGCAAATGAAAATGAGTGACGAGTAGGACTGGGCGATATACCTATATCGTCAAATATCGATATATAACTATTACCACCGTAACGATATTTAGATTTCTATCCGTCCGATATATCGGTTGAAACGGAAATACGGGACATAATTACGGAGAAATTGAAATACTGACTCAAAAATACATAACTTTTTATAGTTCTGTATAATGGATGAGTGCTTGAAATTTCAAGAAATTAACTGCATTCTTGAATCAGTTACTTTACTTTTAATCATAGTACAAGGGAAAATTAACAGGGCCGCCGAAGGATCTCCGATCCCATTCCCCTAAAAAGTTTTCAAGAGCGGGACCCTTCTAAGGACCGCGCCCCTAGTTTCTGACAAGGCTGATATGGCCTCTCGTGAGCCCTAAAAAGTGAATGCGTGTTAGTTGAAAAAGCATCTTAATGCAACAATTAAAAATTAACCAATGGAGGTATTAACACGGTTCATAATTCTAATTAAACGTAAACCATTGACATTACGCTGAATAAAAGGTTTGCGAAATGTACTGAACAGAAATGGTTGTATTGAAAAAGAAATGAAAAACGAAAAATATCTAATGAGATTAAATAAAATAAAAAAAAAAACTAATTTGAATTTTGACATCTTGAATTCAAATTATGTTTTCGCAATCATTTGTGTGTGTATGTAGGCATGTGTGTTTGTGTGTGGGGGGGGGGTATGTGTATGTGTGTGTGGGGGTATGTGTATGTGTGTGTGTGCAGGTAGGAATGTGTGGGTAGTTGTGTGTATGTATGCGTGTGTGTTTGTGTGTGTATGTGTTTGTGTGTGTATGTGTTTGTGTGTGTAGGTGTATGTGTGTGTAGGTGTATATGTGTGTAGGTGTATGTGTGTATGTGTGTGTGCGTGCGTGCGTGTGTGTAGCTGCGTATGTATGCGCGTGTGTGTAGGACATGGATGCAACCTGGAGACGGCTTTCGCTATAGGTGCAGCATCGTGAGGAGCCCGCCTGTCCACGGTGATGGTGCAGAGGGTGGCGGTGGGAAAAATCAAAGGAACGTCAAAAACAGTCAAATGAAAGCAATGAGCAATCGTGATTGCTCAATACCGCCAGCTCAATCATTTCCATCCGAGCTGTCGTATTTCATCACTAAACGCCGCGCAACTCATAGCTGAATAAAAATAGTAGCTTTATCTTCGATAATAAGAGAGAAAATTTTTATTCCGTTCATAACACGAGGCACAACTTGAACCGTTAATACAATTTTAAAGCGTTATCGCCGGCAACCCTGACATCACCGTTAATGCGCTGACATAGTGTTTTTTGTGAAAGTTGTACGCATTAACGTTAATTCGATGACGTAGAGTTGTTTGTGAAAGTTGTACGTATTAACTAAGATGGAATTGAGTTTTGCCATGCACGATCATGTATTTTTTGTGAAAGTTCTACGCATTTTCGGAACAGTAACAAGTACCATGATTGAAAAAGCTGAGCTTGTCGATTGATGACATTTATTGGATAATTTACCAAGATTCTCTAAGACCGCCGGATGAAGATAAAAAGTAGGTACAATTTTTAAGCATTTTTTTTATTTACTAATGTAACATAAATGAATAATATACGGAATTCATAGATTTTAAAAATTATGAAAAATTTCATTGAAATAAAAAAATGTCTTAAAATTTATTTAAAAACGCCGAAAAAAAGAAGTTTACTGCATTAATTTTGATAATATTCAGATTTTTTCAAATAAATAAATAAATAAATTTTTTAATTTTAATTTTCTCTCCCGAAAATATTTGTTACATATCAAATTGCAGTGCATTTATAGCTGCATTCTTTAAAAATTTATTATTAGTATTTTACTTAATCTTACTCGACTAAAAAGTACAAAGTCTTAAAGCAAAGCTATTAAATGACTAAAAATAAACTATTTAAGACATCAATCTTTACTAATAATAAAGCCGAAAGTCTCTCTGTCTGGATGTCAGGATCTCTGTGACGCGCATAGCGCCTAGACCGTTTGGCCGATTTTCATGAAATTTGGCACAAAGTTTGTAGCATGGGGGTGTGCACCTCGAAGCGATTTTTCGAAAATTCGATGTGGTTCTTTTTCTATTCCAATTTTAAGAACAAAACTATCATAAGATGGACGAGTGAATTACGAAATTATCATAACGTGGAACCGTAACATGGACACAAGCCAATTGGCGAGAAAATTTACCATACATTATTTGTAAATATACAGGTGAACCAAAAGACCTTTTAATCTTTCTATTACGGGCAAAGCCGGGCGGGTACCACTAGTATATAATAGTTTTCAAACTATTGAGACTGCTCAAATTAAAAGATTTAAACAAAATATTGAATTGAATATTTAAAACTTTTTTGTTGCGAAGCACTTTTGTCATGCATTGAGCTATACCATTGAGCACGCCCTCCTCCCCCCCCCCTCCAGGAAAGTTTTGAATTAGAGAAATGATATTATATTTGGAAATGTTTTTTGTTGTTTTTCGATCCTTTGCACACCCCTCCCAAGATTATATCGATATATCGAAAATATCGATATTTGGAGAACGATATATCGCGGTACTAAAATTCTGATATCGCCCAGTCCTAGTGACGAGCGAAAAAGGCTGAATGATTTTAAATGAAGAAAACATGCTTAGTTAAAAACTGAAGAACAAAAAGGAGTCTTCAAAAAGTTTTTAAAAAGTGATACATGTTTTTCAAATGGGTAATTTTTAAAAGCAGAATGTATGGGCCTTTTGGAATGTAATTCAGAAACAATTTACAAGTGAAATTCCATAGAGCAATGAGAAGTGGTGTGAAACGTAAAGTGAGTGAACGTAATAACACAGAGGAAATTATTTAAATCGTTATATTCATAGATGAAAACAATTCTCAATTTACCAAATGATAAAATATGAGCATGCACAAATATTATACATTCATAACACCTAATCGGGAGGAGCGTTAAGCATCATTAAAAAACAATTTTAAAAAATTATAAAAAAAATCTCAATATTGCAATTTTGTCTCCAAATTTTCCAAATAAGGAATTTTTTGGGAGGTCACAGTGATCTCCCATCGGAATACCCTTGAATATAAAATGTCATAAGCTTGACAGTTTAAATTTCGGGAACACTATTTTTTGCGGGTTTTTTTTTTTTTTTTTTTTAAATATTAATCAAGGAAATCTTGCCTTTTTTTTGAGCGGGGGGGGGGGGCAGATTTCAGATCTGCCAAGAGGCGGCGTATAGCTGAATTCGGCTCTGCTGCCCAGGCTGGGATTCGAACCCAAGTCCATGATTCAGTAACCTGAAGTTCAAATCCCTTACTGAGCAGCGAAAAATAGTTTAAAAATAAAAGAAAAAAACTAGTTCTTTTTTAGACTTAATGGATTTTTTTCCAGGGCCATTAAGATTTCCAAGACTCCAGAACACACCAAGTGTATGGTTCCTTTTCAACAGAACACACGAAGATAAATTTACATTTCCCTCACCTTAATTACAAAAAAAAAAAAAAAAAAATGCCTTCCGTGTGTGAGAGGGAGCACACAAAGCGAGAGATTGATAGCCTCGCCTCTGTGGGTAAATAATTTAAACACAAAAGTGAAAGTGTCTGAGGGCATATCCCACCTTTTTTATTTTATTTCGCCTCCGTAATAGCTATTACAGCACACACACTTCTTCTTTCATTATTATTATTATTAATCATTTGGAAGAAGGTATTATCCCAACAAAAGTGGGTTTATTTCGTTTTAATAACAGTCACGAAAGCTTCCTCTGCATCTCATTTCGCTAAAAGTCTGTCCGCTCTCACGCGAAAAGCTTCATTTCGAAGCCGCTAAAAATACGTTTTCACAAAAGGGGTATAATTGCTTGATCTGTTTTGTCAGAAATGGAATTTTATTCAGAAAGGAGATTTGAAGTAATTGTTATTATATATTATTATTTTTAATTTCGTAAGGATAGTTTGCTCTTAATGAATAATTTGCGTCCTTAATTTGGAATTATTTTTTGCAAATTGTGAAAGAAGGTAATCCTTTGAAAAGAGTTATGTGGAATAGTGACTTAATTCCATCTTCGGAAAGTCTCCGAAATTGAAACTTTCCAGACAGTGACTAAAAATGTAATTTATTCATTAATTTAAAAAATAAAATAATAACTTTTTTTTTTGCTTAGATTACAAAAGAATACCTCTGGCAGTTAAGCCAAAGCTGTTACATAAGTTGAAAAATATACAACTAGGAGTATAAAAATTCATAAAACCTTTAAAGTAACTAGTTGAGACAATGGAGAATATTGTTCTTTTTTTTATGCTAACGGACCTGTACTGATGAAGATTTTTTGAATTAATGATGACGAAGATCATCAGAAGGAGTTCGAAGTTATTTGAAGACGTTGATTATCACCATTCTAATGGAGACGTTAGGGAATGTTCTTTCCGAAATGTGAAGTTTTTTGCACTAGTGTCCTCAAGGAGTCACAGTACCTTTTGAGCATTTTTTTTTAAATTTATGAATATTGTGATTTTCTTTACAACCATAACATACACACTCATTTCGCAACCAATAATTTATTTTCAAAATCTTAAAATATTGCCCACATTTTTTAAAAATTCAAAAAATTTAGAAAATTTCAATTTGTTTAAATCCCTAAGGATTTTTTGTTTTTGCACTTATTTAAAAAAAGGTTTTTGCTAAGCAATCACAATATTTATCTCTAAAAATCTGTTCATTCATTTGTTTATATATGTATTGGACATTTTATGTGAATAATTATGTAAAAAATCATAATTTTTTTTTAAAAGTATAACATGCTCTAAACATTTGAGTAATTTATAAAATGCTTATCAAATGCACGGTTTTGTTCAATATATTTTCCTGACTGCAAAAAGTATTACTTTAAAGCTGTATCTTTCATAGAAAAAAAAATCCTTAGGGATTCTAATGACATGAAAACACAAAAAAAAAAAAAAAAAACGATCACCGAGAAAAAGCAATTTAAAATTTTTCTTTTGCATAAGAACACATAGCGAGCATGACCTAAAACTACTCATAACTTTTTAAACATTTGAACTCAAGCGATGAAACCGTTTCCCTGTGTTTGGAATAATTTGTAGTTTTGAAATAAGCAATAAAATATTTTTTGATCGTTTGATCATTTTTGAGGTACTGTGACCCCTTAAATGGGAAAACTTTAATTAAAAAAAAAATCTATTATGTTTACTCTGATTTTATTGGTATTTTTTGCTGTGAACCTTTTGGTATTTTAAACAGGACCGTTGACGTTACTTCGAGACTGTTGATTACCTTCTGATGGGAATTTTAAAGGCTTGATGTTCTCCGAGTAAAGGGACATTATTAGAATCGGGATTTGTAGTGGTTGTTGTCCCAATTTTGAGACGATCTCTCCGGCAAGAAGCTATAAAATAATTTAGATAGCAGGTGTAGCGCTGAACACCATTTGCCGAAGATCGGGATTATAAGGGAAATGAATAAAATATAACAACGTATATAAAGTACAAATTCAAAATGAAAAAAGGTTAAAAAACCAGCAAACAGCTGTTTCGGCACTCTAAAATACAAATGCCATCATCAGTGCAATTAAAAACGAAGACAGGTTCAACCCGACCAAGACCAGGTTCACCAAGACCAGGTTCAACCCGACCGTTGTCGGGTTGAACCTGTCTTCGTTTTTAATTGCACTGATGATGGCATTTGTATTTTAGAGTGCCGAAACAGCTGTGTGCTGGTTTTTTAACCTTTTTTCATTTTGAATTTGTACTTTATATACGTTGTTATATTTTATTCACTATGCAGTACAAAGTTTTCGACTACTTTTTATGTATAAGGGAAATGTTTGACTTTATTTAAGAATTGTTGACCTCGGTCGAACTGGAATTTTTGAGAATTACCCAAACTAACTACCTTACTACTCCAGTACGTTTTCCTGATTTATATTGTGTGATTTTTTGATAACTATTTAACCTCTGCCTGCGTTGACCATTAACCCGAACCGATTGAAAAAAATCTACATTAACGTGAGTGAAGCCGCTGGCAAAAGCTAGTATCATATAAATATTGTTTATCAAAATCTTCAAAATTTGATCGCATTTTACAAAATTAGAGTCCATGTTCATTAAAATATTCATCCAATGAAGCGAGGATAGGATACATATCTGGAATCTCTGCAGTCTGTTTCGAACAACAATTGATGTTTTTAATAAAATGGAATTGCCCAGCTGTTTGCAGTAAAATTTGGTTTTTGATGATCGTGAAAGGCAAAATATTTTGGAAAGGTTGCCTTAGGGTCTGTCCTTAAATAATGGCTTATAGCAGAGCTCTTCAATGGGATTGTTTCCTCCAGTAAAAAGTACTACTTTTAGTCACTAAAATTGATAGAGTAAGCAAAAAAAAACATGGAGCCAGAAGAACCTTTTTTTTCAAACAGTTATTATTTATCAATTTTTTTAAATGTCTGATTTTGGAACTAAGGCGCGGTCTTTATAATGTCACAAGTGATTTATTTTGGCGTGCTACTCCACTGCCGCGCTAAAATTTTAAGCTTTGATGTCAACCGCGTTGCCAGGTTATGATAATTTGCACTGTGCGCTAATGGCATTTCATCACTTGTGATGTCATGTACAGAAGAGTGAAAAATGAAATTAAATCTGCACACTAATTACAATAATTGTTGAAAAATATTAAACTTTGTCAAATTATTTTAAAAATGGTCAAATCGCATGTTTTTAAGCATGCTCTTTCAGAAAAAAATACTTATAAAATTTCGGAAACAACCTCATTGGTGAGTTGAAAAAAAAGCAAGGTTTCTGTGGTCACACCAAGGGGATTTAAACCTCCTCCCATTTCCCTTGATTGCAAAAACCATGTTGTCTATCATGTAAAAATGTAATACATCCACCCCGCCCCCCACCCGTCTTTAGAAAATTCTAGCTTATTAAAAGACTCCCACCCCTTATTCCAGGAGAAAATTCTGGCTTCGCTGATAAAAGGATGTTTTTTAATTTATATAAAAAATCCAATTTGTTGATTTTTATGCTTTGTCCCGTTTAAAAATGCATGGTAAAAATTGTTCAGTATGCTTCACACGAAACAGCAACCGTTTGGCAATATATCTTTAGATGAGTTGCACAGGATGTTTTCGATACACGAGAAAGAAAAGAGTATTTTTTTTTTGGGGGGGGGGGAGGGGGATATACGTTCAGTACATCTTTTTTGCACAGTTTTGCAGGAAATTAATTTATTACCAAATAATTAATAGTAATTTAATTTGAAAAAAAAATATGCGCACAAGTTTGAGAACCATTCGCCTAGCATGCATAGAAAACGCATTAACTGTTTTTAAACAAGACACACTTTTATCGACTTAAAATTTTCGCGTCGATAATTTAATCCTGCACAGAGCAGAAAAATGTTAGAAATATAAAATGATTTCTCCGATTCAGCGAAGAGAAACTTAATTTCGCCTAATAGCTTTTATCAAAATTATATTTTATCTTCGTTATATTCTTCAAACATGGTATCATCTCGTTCATTCACATACAGGTAATGACTCAAAATTAAAAAGGCCTCCTTCGACGACCCGCTGTCGTTTTGTTCGAAATCTGTCACTCGTGAAAAGTTACACATACCCCACGTCACACCTCCGCAGGTGCGCAAAGTCCCCCTCAATGCAAACAATTCCCTGTTTGCTCCTGTCGCTGCAACCATTTTAATTATCTGGCCCGATGGTCAACATAGAGAGCGGGGAGGGTCGTGAAATGTGTGACATATTGACGGCAATTATAATTGTCATCGATTGGAAAGCGGTGTCTTGGTTTTAGAATTTCCAACTTGAGTGCTGTGTTTTGCTTGAACATCAGAAATTGTCCTTAGCAAGTAGCAAGAACTTAAATGAGTGGTTCCCAACCTTTTGTACGTTGCGACCACTTTTCGGCCATGTAAATGACTCGTGACACCATGCGTATATGTCCTCCGTCTAACACAATTATTGTAGAAATCAGGAAAATATAGCAACTCTGATTTTCCCTACTTGCTCAACTTTTCTATTGCTAATATATTAACTCTGATTTTGATATATACTTCGAAGAGTTCAAAATTCTTACACTCAATTCATTTTCCAATTTACCACACATCTGCGGTAAATATTGAATCATAGAAAATCAATAGTTATAAATTTGCGAAAAGTAACGAATAATACAATTAACTATTATGAAAACACGAACTCGGTGATAACTTTTATAAATAAAAATTAACCGCAATTTACTAACATCGTTGCAAAGTAAAATAAAAAGATGTCTCCCGAGTTTCGCCGACATTTCATCCCCCCCCCCCCCCTGTTTTTCAGTTTTAATCATAACTTTTGACACATTAAAGGGGGAGGAAATTTGAAATATTAGCGAAACTGGACTGGGAATAAACCAATAAAAATCATGTTATGAGTTTTTTCTTACGTCATGGTTTAATGATTTGTATATTATTTATTTTCAGGAGTGTACATAATGTCCTGGACCCCCAAAAAATGCTTCATGACCCCATCACTGTTAAAATAGGTTACTTAGAATTGAGATAAAATAGCTTATTTTCAAGCACATCACTTACTCGAAATGGCTCCGACACAATTTGGCTTAAAATTGAAAAGCATGAGTTCTTACTTTTGAAATATATCTCCTACTCAAAAATGATTCACCATGTACTCATTTTTGAAATAACGCTTGCTACGGAGGAGGGGCGGGACGGGGGGGGGCGGGAGTTCTTACTTTTGGAAATATATCTCCTTCTCAAAAATGATTCACCATGTACTCCTTTTTGAAATAACGCTTGCTACGGGGGAGGGGCGGGGGGGGGGGTTAGCCCCGGGTGTTACCCGTCTGGGGGTGCTTCCCAAACTGGAATGGCAAGTTATTGAAAAATATCAAGCTAGAATGTATTTATAAGACTACAAAATTAAAACTATAGGGAGGGAACCCCCAGACCGCAAATACACTCACCCCACATCATAATACTTAGAATTTAGTTCATATTGTCAAAACTTAGACCTAGTAGGGACTTCCTCTTAAACCAAAGAACTGAAACCCATTATTTTCCCGTGTTTAAAATACGCTTGAAATAATTAATGGGCCATCAATTTCATACACCCCTTACTTTTTTGACCACGCAACGGCTCTGCTCATATGCGTCTAGGGCGAGTTATATAAAACCCGTTTATAGTTTTTATTTGTACATAAACCCGATTAAAATTTCGTAATAAAACAAATGTAGTTGTTTCCGAAAATTACATGAATTTCGTGTTTTCATAGAACATTAAACTTTTTTTTATTTGTGTTTGTAGGGGGGGGGGAGATAACACCACAAACTATCGCACCGGTCACCCATGCAAGGTATGCTACTGGCATTAGCCATATATTCAATTCATTATATTAGGTAATATATGTAAAAGTAAGTATAGTGTTGAAAAAACCAATCACTCTAATCTGAATGAAATCTATAACATCAGAGCTGTTGGTATAAAACAAAGTCAAATACTGTATTAAAAGATCCATTTAAATACTTCCTCAGCTGGATTTGGCCATACATAACTAAAAAGCGAACATAATAGGAAAAAAAAGCATACAATTTATATGGAACATTTTAAAAGTTCTTAAACAATGAAAGCAATAAAAAATAATAAATACGCTTAAAGTGGCGTTTTACAAATCAAATTTTTAATCAAAAATCGTAATCTGGTCTCATTTAAGTTGAAATATATCACTTAGGAAAATTTAATTAAATGTATAAAAATGAACTATTCCAAAAAGTTCATTAAAATTTATAAGCAATTATAAGCAAAATCTTTTTTACCCTCTCTTTCATCGTTTCTCTTATAAATAATGAAAAATATTAGAATACCTACACTATAGAATGCTATTTTTAAAAACATATGAATTTAAGAAGAAAAATAATATACTGACCTGTTACAAGAGAGCAAAATATTGCTCCCGCAATTTTAGAAACATCTTCCGCTCCCGCTTGAAAATTTCATTTAAATTGAAGAAATGCTGTTTATGCACAGATAGCTTTCTATTTGAAAATAAGCTAAACTATGTTTCGCATTAAGTTATTGCCGATCCGAAGTAACCTCATTCCAAACAGCACACGGAGTTACATAAAATGTAAGACTAAGTTTCAGCTCACATTTACAGCAGCATAAATCGAAGATTTTATTTATTATATCGAAGACTCATTACTGAAATAAACAAACCGTGTAAACATTCTTAGTTTTTCTTTCTTCTAGAAACATTAAAAAACGATTTCAAAGAGGGGAAGATTGGTACACTTGCTGATTAAAAACACTTTCATGGGTGACGTGTTAATTTTTCCACTCGTTTCGATACCTAACTACGCATGCGTAAAAGCAATTCCACTCTTAAATTTGTCTTCGTACTTGAATCTGAGCAGAATACTGTCGTGGAGGTAAACAGCAGTATCTGCAGAAATGTGTTTTCGAGATATTTGATGAAACACGTTTTGGATTCAATAATAACAATAAGGAAATGTTGGAACTAGACGTCTTTTTCTCGCTTTTTTTTCAGCGGAAACTTAATAAACAGAATTGTACAATAAAGCTAACGTACAACAGATGACAAAAATGCAGAAAAAAAAAGTAAAAAATTTGCAATTACTGCCTTTTACCAGCTTACGACAGAATAGTTCGTCATTTACGAATGAATTATGCTTAGAAAAAATGAGCAGTTAGATATTTTCATTGCGAAGCAGATTATTTTTAACAGTGAGTAGCGACTGCCATACGAAAGTAAAGTGCAATCAGTATCTGCAGAAGTGAGTTTTTTAAACATTTGGAAAAATGTGTTTCGGGTTCCTAACTAACAATAAGGAAATGTTAGAATTTGGCATTTCTTTGTGCTTTATTTTCTGCGGAAACCAAATAAGCAAGTTTGCACAATGAAGCTAAAGTACAATAGAGGACAAAAATACAATAAAAGGAAAATGTACAGATACTGCCCTTTACCTACCCAGTGCCCACTGCAGTTTACGTTAGAGTAATAATGAAAACAGTTAAAACAATCAGCAATCAAGACCATTGTGTTTTTTGACCCATCAACCATTTGCTCTCGTCTCCTTGTTATGGAGATTATGGGTCTTAAAAGTCTGAGGACATGAAAAAAAAAGTCGAACTAGTTTAGCTTAATATGGTCTCTTAAACAGTCACTGTAGCTTCGTAAATTTCGGTAATATTTTGTTTCATGGTTGCCAAGAGCCAAGCCAGGTCCCTTGATACTTTGGTCACCGGGCATCATCCCCTATAAAACTCACAGTTCTCCGAATCTGAGCCGGGCCCCTAGTTTCCGACTAGGCATGGCCTTTCATCACCCCTGTTTTGTTTAGAACTTAGTGACATTTTAAGTTTTAATTCTATGTAGGAAAAATCCCAGTAAGAAGAAGATGCAAGATTTCGCGCCACTGTCAGCTACAGTGCCGGCAAAAAATCTTTTCATTTGGTTGGCAATTAAAAACTTTGCATGAAAAAACTTCTTGTCATGACTTTATAGTCATGCACTCTAGTGATTTGGCAGGACAATGAATATTCGAACTAGGTTGTGACCGAATATTCGGTCTTCAACCAAATTACAAGGGTGCTTGACAATAAAATCATGACAAGAAGTTTGCATGTAAAGTTTTTAATTCCCAATCAAATGTGAAGATTTTTTTTGCCGGCACTGTACTTCTGGAGGAAAACATTTGTGACGAATTTCAGCAACAAAAATGGCGTGTTATAGGTTTTTAATCTTTTTCTTCAACTGGTTCTTTTTATTATTATTATTTTTTTTTTTTTTGACTGTAATGTATTACAAAATACATCAAAAGGAAGAAATTAAAGAAAAAAAAACTTCATTCCTAATGTGAGTTTGCTAATCTCATACCTGTCATGTTTTGCACCAACTTCTCAAGCACTCTGTATAAGGTCGGGGGACAGGCAATCACACAAATAAACAAATAGGGGAGCTCCCCCTCCCTCCGCCTCCACCCCGCTGATCGCTTCGTAATCGCTCTAATGGAGAGCCCGTTTGCGAGGGTCAATATTTGCGGATCGGGAAAAGGTGAAAACGCGGGAACAGAATCTATTGTCTGCGCATTCCCGCCTCCCGCACGCGGGGTCCGAAAAGGGTCAAATGTGTCCGTCTGACTGATCTGTTCTAAAATAGTGGAAAGGGAGGGGGAGATTTGGAAGTGGTATAGATGGACGTAGAACAAAATCCTTGCTGTGTTGAAACAGAAGTGAAATACGAACTGTTGTCTATCCAAATATACTTGAGTCAAAAATAGACCCATTGGAAATTGTTAGTTTAATAATAGGCCGCCTTTTTCCCCTTGTATGGTAAATAAATGAACCTGTACTTTTAATTTTCTCAACTATATGTCCCGCCCCTCCCCCCTCCCTCCCAGTGACTTTTGTTTGTGGAACAATCAGTTTCAAGTTATTTTATTAAAGTCAATGGAGCCCTCGTTAGCAAAACTAGCGTATTTCAAAGTTGATGCTTGACCACAGATTTCCTTCGCAACTTTTACGGTTCTCCACAAAAAAACATGACAACCTTTTAAAACCGTAAATTTTACGAGATTTATTCTACAACGTTCATAATAATCTGGTCACCTCCTGTATTCAGTTGTATCAACGAAGTACGTCTACGTAGGTAATCATTTGAGCAGTTTATTCCGCAAAATTCGGAAGCACGCCAAAACAGGAGCGCCACCCTTGTGTCACAGTGCAGGATAAATCCCCCCCCCCCCCTTCTGAAAAATTCCAAAGAGGATATGTGCCCATAGTGATATTACTCCCCCCCCCCCCCGCACACACTAGATTCAGAAAATTAGCGTATTTACATATAAGTGAGCGTGATATTTTTGTTGTTTTTCGATAAAATGTGCACTGAGTATACACTTTTCTCTCCCCAAGGCGGTAGCTAGCCATTGGTATAGGGTAGGGAACTTAGCTTGCATGGAAGAACACACCAAATATATATATATATATATATTGTAGAATTTCACGCAGCTTTGCCTTCCCCCAGGAAAAATTCGTTACGAAGAGCCTTTTCATCAGGTTGAGGAGGAAATCTCTCTCGAACAAAAACTTGCTCTTAATGTACGCACAGTGCGGTTAAAATTAGGATGAAAAACTTGACAATGCTGTGGTGCGCTTTCATCATATTGTGGATCCACGATATTTGCACAAAGAGCACATAAGCTTGTAAATAAATAAAATACTTCGCTTTTCTTTGATTTGCAAGCTGTTTCTTAGCTTTGTACGTTGTTAAAGCACCTCCTTGTGGAGAAATGTAAAGTCACTTTCTTTTATTACAATAATCTCGTTATACATGTTCCAATCCGTCTAGAAGAGCACGCAGTTAAGAGCTTCTGAGTACTTTCAGTTTAATTTTAACCACCTTTTATGAACTATTTAAAACGTGTGAAAATAACTCGGTAAATAAAAAGTAAATGTGTTTCACCTTTCCCATATTTTTTTATTCGACTCCTTGCAGGACCATCTTCACCAGCTACCAGCTAGAAGAACTGGAGAAGGCTTTCAAGGACGCACACTACCCGGACGTTTACGCCAGGGAGATGCTCTCGCTCAAGACAGACCTGCCCGAGGACAGGATACAGGTCAGTCTCTCTCTTTTTTGATTGTCTGTCCGTTCGTCCTGGTACTGTACTGAGTCTGTATACTCATACTGCATAGCTGGTTCCCTTTGTCTTTCAATCATATTGTCCAAACGCCAAATGGTGTCGACTTTAGGTGATGAAATTAGTCGCCTCTTCAGTGTTTTATTTCGCCTGTTTTCGGAAACGACATTTTTTCTTCGCCTTCTTATGGTACAATTGTCAACTATGTTATAATTTGATTTTTTGCCAAAACAAAAATTTACTAAACGAAACTACTCTTGCGTCATCAAGCTATGTTAAGTATATTTTGTTCCTTTAAAATAAAATTTAGACAGCAATTTTACATTTTCATACTTTTCTATAAATTTAAAGAAAGCTAAAAATTTTTAAAAAATCATTAAAAATGCATTGAAGTAAAGCAATAAGAAACTTTGCATTTAAAATGCCTCGAGTGATCAAAGATCCAAGAATGAAAGTAGTTAATAAAAGTGCTTGTATCATTGTAAAAAATACATTTATAGAACACAATTGAAGAATAGCATCTGAGTACATTCTTTAGTTCTAGAACTCATATGCCATGCAGATTATTATGTCCACTAAAAATGGAAGGATTGAATTTCAGTGTTATAAAAAGTGAGGAGTGGGTGTTTTTTTTTTTTTTTTTTTGAAAAGTGGGGAAAGCGTCATCCCGCTTTACAGGCACCTGCACTGAAGTTGCAAGACCTAAAGACGTTATACTTTTAATGTTTTCGTAGCTATTTGAAGAGTAAAGCCAATTACTTTACTAGATAGAACTGCATTTTTATGCTCTTTAACTATACACATTCATTATGAGAAATTTGTAGCAATTAAATAAATAAAATCAATTACTTCATTAAGCAGGTCTACTCTTATCCTCATGTTCTTGTATCTTTTGCATACCCGACGCTATTACTTTGCCCGAATGTAATAGCTTTCGTCCTCCATCTTTGTACTATAATTGGAACTATAAAAGCGAGTGTGTAATTTAGTCGGCTAACGCTATTCTTTTCCGTCAGCTCGCTCACTTCGAATAGAAGTAAAAAACTGGGGGCGTCAACGGTACAAGGTGTACTTACCGAATCAGGGGATCGTCTTTAATTAGGCCGCTATGGCTAGCCAATTACCTAATGGCTACTGTACACCAGAAAATACGCAATTCATCAGCGTCGCTTCAACCTAACTCCCAGGAGACGACAAAATGCGAAGGTACGCCAATGAAAAAAAAGAAAGAAAAACCCGGGGGTTGAGTTCTATAGATACTACGTTGTGCCTGCTTTTTTTAGTCAAAATAATGTAAGCATGCCACATGGAAAGTCAGAAAAAGCTTTCCCGAGACAAGTCTCCCCCCCCCCCCTGAAAATGGCTTTAGTGATCTTAATTTTATTTTAGTATTTATTTTTTTATTTATTATTTTACATGCATTTTTTTCACATCACTTTACTGGCGCTCTATTAGGATCATGCAAAAATAAGTGTTTATTAGGGATCTGTTTTTTAACAATTATTTTAAAACCTTATAAAAATAACATGGAGTAAATAAACATAAATTCGTTCCTGCTGTTAAAGAATAGTGTTTTTAACCACGAAATATGTTTCTCTACAATTTATTCATAATAACATTTCAGCAATAAATTCGTTCCTGCTGTTAAAGAATAGTGTTTTTAACCACGAAATATGTTTCTCTACAATTTAAAAATCAGCCATTATGATGCATGCAAAGGGAGATTCAGTTGCTGGTTATGGAGGAAACTGTTTATAAAAATATTTGCTCAGTAAGAAGTGGGATGGTTGTGCAATATTCGGGTACAAATGAGAATATTCAAACTGAAAAATACTTTTGATTTGAAAAATCGCATGAAAGAGTTTTTGTGGTAAATGCTGCACAGTGCGTGAAAACAAGTTGATTCTTTCATAAACTCAGTTTTAGTTCTTTAGTTGCATGAGAGATGAATGACTCCAGCATAATGTTTATTTACCCTCCCCCTCCCACTGATATAGAGATATTTTATACATTATGCGTGGTTGCACTGCACCTATACGGTTAATTAGTGAATCAAATTTATCGCTTCACAGAACTAAAAAATGTTGAAAATGTACATTGTAAAAAAGTTAAATTAAATCGCACATTGAAAACTAACATTGCTATACTGAATTAACAAAACGTTATATTATAACTTAAATTAAAAATTTTTAGAAACCCTGACTGGGTCGCAAATGTAGAATTAAGAGGAAAAATTGAAAATCTTTTTAAGAATCTTATACTATTAAAAATCAATTACAAATATTTTATTTGTTAACAAATAAAAACTGGCAACAGATAAAAATTTCATATCATTGCTTTTAATTATTTTTTTGTTGGCCAACAATACATTCGGCTACTAATCTCTACATAGTATAAAATGAAGTTCCCAAAAAGCGTCTGTTTGTTTGAACGCGCAAATCTAGAGAACTACCTGGCTTATTTCGCTGAAATTTTCACAGTATCTTTCTTTTAGTCGCGGAAAGGTTTGCAGACCAGTTCGAAAAAAAACGACGAGTAGTTTTTTTTTTCATTCCAATTTAGGCCCAATTTTCACATAAACTCTCGAACATGGGGGTGAAAAATTACTTGCACGTATTAATATTACATATCGTTTTACACAATTTGTTCCGCGTTTTACACAATTTGTTCCAATGCTCTAACTTAATTACGGCGGGAGTTATTTGCGTTTTTAGCTCGAAATTTTTTAGGCTTAGCTGAAATTTAAGCATTACTTTCTTCATTAAATACATCAATAACAAATGAAGGAATTGTCCCACAGTTTTCTTTTTGACACCATTGGAAAAAGCGACATTTTTTACTCCAGATCCAACTCGATCTGTGGTCGAAAAACTAAGCTTCTCTCTCTCGAAAGGAAAAAAAGTTACAAGAATTTTCAAATCAGTTTCAAAAAATCTCAGGCCCATTCAAATTACTTACCATTTTTCTCATTTAAATTCTTTAAACATATTTTATTTCGCGTTTCCATGGTTACGCTTTTTAAATCCATCTTTCTCGATTTAATTTCTTATAAGTACTTTAATATCTGTCATCATTGTTTGGAGGGGAAATTTTGCATGATGTTTTTTTTATTTATTTATTTATCTAAGCCTGATTGTTGAATGCACATCACTTGACACAATTTTTATTTTCAAGGTTGACCGGGCAAAGCCGGGCAACGCAGCTAGTCGCTGAATAAAGGCTCAGCCATATTTAAAATCTGCTTTAAAAAGCGTTATTTTTCACTGCAAAAATTGCGAAAAACTTTTTAGAGGTTTTTAACTAATATCTTCGTTAATTAATGTCACCCGAGGACGCAACCTAGCTAAGAACACTCTCAATCAACTCTCCTTTCGAATTTTTTTTTTTTTTTTCTCAAATCGGTCCTTCCGTTTAGGCGCTAAAGTGCCACAAACAGATACACAGATACACCTGACATGTCAAACTTATAACCCCTTCCTTTGTGTGTCAGAGGTTAAAAAGTAAACATTGTAAAAAATTGAATCAGTTAGATTGTGGGGACCATATTTCAGGCATTTTGTCTTCATTTTAAATTTTTTCCAAAAAAGTTTATTGAACCTGACATAAAATGTCTACATTCTCTTTAGAAAATGTATTCAAAAGAAGAAACTGGGATTTTTGTTTAATTTTTCAGGCATTTTAGGGTTCTGGGAAATTTTGAGTGAAAGTTCAAGTTTCTCGAGCCTTTTGAGAAATCAGGTTTTGTTCCTGCCATTTCATCCTAAGAAAACTTTTTTTTTTATATAGATGTGATCACTTCTTTACTACATTCATTAATTTCATTCCTCCACAATAAAAGTCACTTCTCGAAAAAAAAAAAAAAAAATGCTACGCTAAATTAAATGAATTATTTATGTTTTGAAATATAAAATGTCAAATATTCTGAACGTTAAAACTCAAATCTCTTCTTTCCTTGCCATCATCCCCCCCCCCCCTTAAATAGTTGACACTTTTTATGGAATTGATCACTGTTATAGTCCTGGCTGCTTTCATTACACAGTAAAACATCGTTTATACGTCTCTCATTTATGTTCTTTTACATTTATCCTCGTTTTCTTAAACTCGCAAATCATTCCCATTCATTTCTATTCAAAAATACATCGTTTATACATCACGAAATGTCTATTATATGTCGTGACCCCTCCTCCACCCCCCTCCTTAAATTTAAAAAAACAAAATCTGCCTGTCCAACAATCTTGGGAGTAATTTTTTAAGGCATGGAAAGTTAAATAAAAGGTTGGGAAACAAAAATTCTTTCGTTTGTCAAAGCGCTAGTGATAAATGTTTCCATGAACTTAATTCAATTCATGAGGAAGATCATAGCTCAAAGGTAATCAGCATATCAAAATCAATCGACTATAAGATATGTTTTTAATTAAATTCCTGCATGTATATTTAAGCAGATTATTGATATTATTTATCATCAATCGATAAGAAAATTGCCCGTCAAGGTATGACGGGTGAAAATTGCTTCTACATTTGAACGAAGTCATTTCCTGCTTGGTGATATTTTGATAGTCGAAATTGTAACCCTAACTGCAGTGGATTAACTCTAAACCTCAGCAGGTAGCGTTCATTGTTAATCATTCTTTCGTTTCTTCATTGCGTTGAAATGACATTCTTACCAGTAAAACAGTTAAGTTACCGGAACGAGTTCAGCCTTGTCACAATAAAGCCTTTACCTGTATGTTAAACATTACCAAAACATATTATCAAATTATCATGCCGTGATGCGAGTTTCATTGTTGAAACACGCGCGTTAGTCGATCATCGGCTATTATATATATGAGGATAACCGGAGATGCTCTATGTCTAATAAGTATTTAAAATATAATACCTAAAGGTATGACTTATTTCACATAAAAGTTACACTTAAAAATTGAAATAATGTCTTAAGTATAAAACCTAGTTGTCTTGTTTATAAAACAGTTACATGAAAAAAAAAAAACTTGATTATAAACAAACAACTCTTATATTTACACAATATTTGATTTATTGGGGATAAACTACTTTTAAAAATCAAAGTGATTTGTCAACGTTTCAGTAATACGTCGTTTTTATTTATACTGCGTTTCACGTCAGTCCATTGAAAGACGTAAAAACGATGCTTTACTGTATTTCACTCCTTCACAACGAAACTTCTCTAATTACTAGCAAATTAAACTGCCCTATTCATTTACTCGTAATTCGAGCTGGAAAAGCTTCAAAAGTGCCCTTTCAAGTCCAACAAATTTCTCCTCTTCAAGCAGAAAGTCGTGCTGTTAGCCGCCAATGTCATTTTCCAGTCTTCGAGAGAACACAAACCTGGGTTTCGCTTCTGCACAGGCGATCTCTTTTTACTCATGTTCGGGAGGGGAGTTACCTGGTCAGGGGGTTGTCGTCCTGGGAATATCGCCGGACAGGTGAGAGAAGCAGACGGCGAAGCGGGGGCCCTGGTCTAATGCGATTGCATGCAGTCCCCGGGGGCCGAGGCACCACTTTCGACTAATTACAAGCCGAGAGAGAGGAGTCGAATTTTCCTAATTTGGTGACCTGTGCGGAATTTCAAAGAGGGAGATGGATTGTTTTCGCGTTATTCGATTAAGGCGATTAGGTGCTCTGAAGAGGCTACTTTGGGAAGGAAAATGAACGAGATAGTTGATGTTGCTGGAAACGAAAGTTTGATGTTCACGGCAAAAGAATTCTTTCGAGAAAAACCTTTTTGAAAGCATTTTTTAAAGCTTTTGTTATACATACACCCCGGTATCCGTTTGGTTAGGTGGGTTAGACTTTTTAATCGTAGTCAAAATTGAAAACGAATAATAGTAATTAGGGTGATTCGATAGTAATTGCCAATTTAGTGGAAGTTTCTACAAGTTCAACTTAATTCACAAGAAAAACAAAGAGCGCGGGGGGGGGGGGGGGATAGAAAAAAATTTCTACGTGTCAATAAAACCACCAGAATTAACAATTACTATAACCATTTTTGTGTTTTAGTTGTACTATTTTTCAAATTATTTTCAATAATGTTTAAAATAGGAGATTTCGCCACTTACATTTGACCACTTACTTCCAGTAGTTTACCAGTGTAAACCAGAAATTGACCACATTTCAAACACAATAAAAACTAAAACCTTTCTTATTAAAATACGACCGTATGTATGTTTGTATGTAATGTTCGCCTAAAGGTCGCCTCTGATTGTCGGTCGGATGGATGACGTTATCACAGATGTCACGTGACATTGAATACTGCGTTGTTTAAAATCGTCAGTATCGAGTACATAATGTTGTTTAAGCACCGTTTTCTTTTCTTCATATTTTCGTATCTTATCATGAAGAATGAAGCAATGGGGTACAGTGATGAAGTACAATGATGAATTTTAAGCGCGTTGAGCGTGGAGAAAATTTTGGTGTGATAAATTAGGGACTGCTAACACGAAAACTGTGGCTCATTTATTCTGCTTTCTCTAACCACGCGATTTTTTTAAATAAAAAATAAATAATTTCCAACCATAATAAGCGTTAGTAATTTTTTGATATTAATTTCTATTTGTTTCGATCCAAATATTATCTAGAGATATTGTCTGCACTTGAGATTTGATGTAAGCAAAACCGTTAAAATTACGTAAATTGACAAAATTAATAAAGTGAGACACTTTTTTTTTTTTTTTTTGATGCAAAAAGATGTGATTTTATGGATGTTAAAAAATCCAACGTAACGCCTTTGCATTCATAAACAAACACCTTTTTACACTGAAAAGTGGGTTCTTTGCAGTAAAATTTAAAAACAATCTGCAATTATTTTGCAAAATTGTGCCTTTTTATCAATGTTGCATCCATTTTTAGTTTTTTACGCATTAACAATATATATGCAGATATATATAACTCCCGATTATGGGTTTGTTACGATTCGGCGCGACCGTTTCGGCGCGGCCGATTCGGCGCTGACCGTTTCGGCGCCAGATTTTTGCATTCTGAACTTTGTGAATTCTAGAAATTTTAGTTCACAGAAGAAAAAAGATTTTTGGAAGAAGTATGTGAATTTGGCGCTCTAGATGCTTGTTAAAATTTATTTTAAAAATTACAGTGGGGGGGGGGGGGGAGAGAGGGGGCATATGTGATAAACGTATGTTTTACTGTGACAACACAAAAAATATCTTGAAAAATTAGCAAGTAATGCCAGTACCAGTCCTATCTTATTGTCTTTTTTTTTTTTTAATCAATGCTGAACCGTTTTGTGTTTCTGTGGTGATTATTTCTTTGTTGTAGCAGCTATTGGAAATAATTTCATAAGTCTTCTTCACGTGAAAACACTTTTCAAACTAACCAAAAAGCTCCACTTAACTATGTAAACCCAGGGGCGGATCCAGAATTTTTTGTAAGGGGGGTCAAGTTTCAAAATTTTCAAATTTGCGACCTGAGTCATGGATCATTTTACCTCAAATTTTCTTCAAAATTCATATTTCTCAGGCAAACAGGCTGGTCACGTTACAGTTAGCTTTGAATATATGAGATTACGGCTATAAAGTAGTTGAAAAAAGCACACAACACCCCCACACAAGACATATGGTTTGAGATCAAGTGCTCTTATTTTTGAAAGTTAGTTCTAAACACTAGTATTTTTCTGTAATCGATTTTAAATTTATTGCAAATTAATATTTTTTAAAGTTTTATTATTATTATTATTATTTATTATTGCTTTTTTTTTGTTACCAAATAGTTAATCGACAGTTTAGTGCTACAAAACAGTTACAGGAACTAAAAAGACATAAAATATTTTATTTTAATTAAAAAAAAGTTTAAAATATTTTTTATTCATTATATTAGTTTTTATGAAACTTAAAAGTAATATATAATAATAATCTTTACATAATAAATATCATTTGTATCTTATAAGTTTTTTTTTTCTTGTCTATCCTGTGTTCAAAGCACGCTACACAACTTAAAACTTTATAGAAAGCAGGGTTACGGGTGATTTCTCAACACGTTAACTTTTTCCAATAACAAATATAAAAAATTCATCTTATTATTTGTTGACAGTTTTTAATTTTTTACAGAAAATATATTTAAGCAAGTTCACAAATTAATGATCAGCAACGAAAAAAATTCAATTTAAATTTAATGAGTTTTAAATTTAAATTTCATAGAAAAATGTTAATGCTGTCTCCTAACTGATCTACTTCGAAAAAGTATGAAGATGTTTTTAAACTTATATTTTATCAATTAATAATAAATAAGGAAAAACAAAATACATCATTAAAAATATTACTTCATAAAACTTTTTTACAAAGCTTAAAAAACAAAAGATGTCTCGAATTTTGAAACAATGTTTGGCATATTTGTATGCAGACAATTTTGATTTTCGAACAGGTCGTATTGAAATGGATCGCGCCGAAACGGCCGCGCCGAATAGTCCCATTCCGCCCGATTATCCGCCAGCGGATTATCTGCAGGGTGGGTTATCTGCGAATCATTTAAAAATCACAAGCATGTATTTTCGCAGCAAAAAGCAAATACCAAAATGGCTGTTTTTTGACGAAAAATTGTGAATATTTATTGGACTTCCTTCATCGTACATACCTTATAAATGTTAAGTTCTGTTATGCAAAAATACAAAACATTTTTACTGTATTGAATATATTTTCACTGCTTGATAAAAGCATTATGCATCAATACAGCTAGATTTTTGAGGAAAGACAATTTTTACCTTATATGTTCCTCATTTTAGACTTTTTGCGGTTTATCCGCAATTTTATTATCCGCGACACTTGTGTCACCCAATCCCACGGATGATTGAGAGGTTACTGTATATATATATATATATATATATATATATATATATATATATATATATATATATATATATATATATATATATATATATATATATATATATATCGCTGTATTCTTTGCAACGTGGCAACGTGGTAATATCAGATACTCTTAGTAATATAGAAGTTATAATGTTCTATACAAGAATTTCTCTTCAACCTGAGCGGCCTCATATTTTATCCCAGATGACCGCATGAGGTAAAGACAGGCCATTCGAATGGCCGAAAAATTCGGGAAAGAAATAAAATTCTTTTAAACCTATTTTTTAGCGGTCATTGCCTATCAGCTGGACAATAAATGGGAAGAGAGAAAAAAAGTTAAAAGATGACAGCTTTTAAATAACGACTGTGCCTTTGTCTGTATGTGTACCTAAACTCTTAAAATGGTAGAAAACGACCAGCTGTCAGAAACTTCTCCAAAAATAGGGAATTTACTTTATCATAATTCGACACGTGTTTCCTTTGTTAAAAAAAAAAAGATCCAGAATGCAATTTTGATTTGAAAACTTTTTTTTTTTTTTTTGTTCTTACAAATTTTTCTTTTCTCTTTGAGGAAATACAGTTATTAATTTATTTTTCAATCTCAAATTGGCAATTTCTTTAATAACCTCTTTTTAAGGACAGTATCGAAATCTTTCATAGATGTCAATTGGTAAATCATTAAGCACAATAATGGTTTACTTATTAAACCCATGCCATGCTCTAATTTGAACCAAGAAAGCACCATATTAGAATCTTGAAGAAAGCATTTTCAAAGATAAATAAGTTTGTTTATTGATCCAAAGAAGCCTAATTTCGCTTTCTTTCATTTAGATATGAAGTATTTTTCATTTTCTCCCTCCCCCCTTCAAAAAAATATTGCTACAAATAGATTAAAATCTAATTTTCGTCATCTGCCTTATACAGAGTTAGCAGCTTCTATTAAAGAACTTATATTTCGTCACTTGAGTTATTTTCCTCGCGATAACTTTTAATCCTCTTGTTCTTGAATTAATTTTAAGTTGCATCCTTACCAGGCCAGTTTGTAAAACGGGATAGTAAAACTTGGTCTAGTTTACAGTCAAATTGAACCTCTTAATTCAAACTGTCATACCTTGAACAACTTGAGCTGTTATCAAAAAGCTCTGTCTTGAACTAAATGAGCAGACATTCCCGTATGTCAACATCGATTTTCAGGATTTGATCAATATTTCTCTTAATTAGTTGAATCGATTATTTCAGAAAGGTCATAAGTCCTACGGGAATCCATTGAACTTACGCCCTTTCTGAAATAATCGATTCAGTTAAGGTTGCAAGTTGCATAAAATGGCTCGGTTCAAAATTTGCCAACTGGTTAGCCTGGGCACACGGGGCACTAACCAGGTGTGCTCGAATACAGCCACCAGTTAACCGGTCGGGAACCGAAAGTCGTTCTAATAGTTTCATCGGTCGTTTAATTAAATATTACTTCTTGGTAGGGATATATGCATAAATATAATTACAATGGGGTCGTTTCCAAAATTTTAAAAGTATTTTTTTCTGAAAGAGCATGCTTAAAAACATAGGATCTGACGATTTTTTGATAAATTTGTTTACGATTAATATTTTTTAAAACTTACTTAAATCGGAGCGCTTTTATTGTTTATGGCTTCTGCCGATGACATCACAAATGATGAAATGCCGTTCTGTGTTGCCATTCACAGAGCAAAATATTTAATTCGCATCTTTACTCACGTGTATTGGCAATGATATGGTTGATAGCAAGCGTAGAGCGCAATTTTAATTCGCTGCTTGATTATCATAACGTGGAAACGTAATAGAAAGATGCGGCAAAAAGTGCATCATTTGTGACGTCATCAAGACCACGCCTTGTTTGAAAAATCGGACATTTAAAAAAATTAATTTAAAAAAAAAACTGCTGGGAAAATGAAAGTATTTTCTGGGTCCATGTTATTATTATTATTATTTTTTTTTTTTTTTTTGCTCATTCTATCCATTTCAATGACTAAAATGATCTTTTGACTGAAGGAAACCACCCCCATTTTCTTTCTTTCTTTCTCTTTTTCTACTTTTACAGAAAAGTAAGAGTAAAATGAAGGGATATGTGAATGTAGATAATTTATAATCTTAAAAGTTCTTTCGGCACTGCATTTTAAAGACACGCGTATTAGATATAGAATATAGAATGCGAAAATGAATCAAATTTGGAAGATTCCTCGCTATGCTTTAGGTCAATAACCTCCACAAAAAGAATTCTGCTTCATTTGATTCTGTAGGTGATAGCCTGAAAAATTGACAAACACTTAATAAGCGATGCCGATGTTGCGAGTCAGTTTTCTGACATCGCTGTTTGTTGATGAAAGAAAGGAAATGATTTGGGCAAATCCCAACCCATGCTTCTGAAGGGTGACTTAATCAATCGTTTCCTCAAATCGCGTTTTATGAACAAACACACCGTCATCACAGGAGGGGAGAGCAGTGCCGCGCACGGGAACGGGAGGGGGGGGGGGAATATATATCATTTTAAATCGAATTACAACGTCCCCCTGTCCAGAACAATCGACGCTCGAATTAATATTCGAACAATGCCTCCCGCGTGGTCCTCGTTCCTCTGAACGCGGAGAGGATTTAATTTGGCGAAATAAGTGTCGGTTGGTCGGATTATTCTTTTTTTTTCCTATTTCTTCTTTTTCTCATTCTGTTTTCTTTGTTTTTCGAATGAGAGGGCCCCCTCCGCATTCGATTTCCCCGTTTCGAATAGGTACGAGAGATTTTTAATGAATTCATAAAAATTCCAATCCGTGCAGGACCGTGAAATGCGAAACGACAGGGCACAGGTATGGAGGCAGAGAAAGTGATTAAAAAGAGAGATGCGTCCGGCCTCTTTTGCCTGTTTGTTCAAAAGCAGTACATTCCCGGTGCTGCCACCCCTCTAACGTAATTACTTAAATCAGTGCGTATCGTAATTTCATCGATAAATGAATTTTCTTGCTGCCCTTGATGCGTTCTTATCATTATGACAAATGCCAATGTCAGTCACTAGTCCATACATAAGATCTGTATCAAACAAGAGAACTATATTCATTAAAAGCTCCTCATTTCCTTATATTGGTTCTTCGCTACAAGCTTGATTTGTGGTTATCAAAGCATGAGGTAACCTTTTCATAATTCACTTAAAGTTTCCTTTAGTGATTTTATCATTTATGTTTAGCATAAAGCTCATTCTAATTTTCTCAGGCAATACTCATCAGGTATTTTCAAATTGTTAAATCAATTGCTAAATTAATTTGCTTACCTGGGATCTACATCGGACAACTATTCGGACTCGACCGATGCATCGGCCTGGGCACTTTCATTGCGTAATTTGCTGACGGTTTCATCGTTTCTTTATTTTTTAATTTTTTTTGAGTGATTAAACAACATAATTTAATATTTTTTAACTACGTATAATGTACCTAAATCCATACATTATTACATTATTACTGAAGTTTTAGTTATAGTTTCAACTTAAAAAAATTAATCAATTAGTTATTAAAGAGTGTCGTTTTTTTTTTTTTTCCTTTTCTTTCTTTCCTTCTTCCTTTTTTTTTTTTTTTTTTTTTGGCTGTTGTTCTTTCTTTTTTATCATACAGCAGCAAAAAAAAGGGGAAGCATAACTAGTACACCCTATACAGATTGTACGTAGTACGATCCAAAAATTCAGAGACAAACTGTATAAAACCTTACCCAGAATAGTTCACATTACTGAAGCACTTCCACCTTCAAAGGGTCACCTTAAGCTACTATGTACTTCTGCCAATGTTCGTATAACTTTTGGAAACACCCCTGGAAGCCATGTTTCGCATCCTCCTGTGATGCAGATTTATCTTCATCTGACGAAAGAAAGCGGCGTCAAAGCAAATGCTTTTTTGTTGGGAATATATAAAAGTCACACGGAGCTAAGTCCGACGAAACGTTATGTTATTTGTTTATCATATCAAGAGTATTGACCAATCGAAGCGCGCATCCTCAACATGGAAGTCGCCTTCTTCCCCACGATGAAGTTAAAGCAGCAGTGCAAGAGACCTTACATGAGGTAGAGAAAAATGACTTCCAGGAGTGCTTCCGAAAGCTATACGAACGTTCACAGAAGTGCATAGTCGCTCAAGGTGACTATTTTGTTGATAGGTGTGGTTCGGTAATGTGAACTATTCAGGGTAAGGTTTGAAAAAGCTTGTCCTCGAACTTTTGGATCATACTACATACGTACGAGTCTTCAACTTACTATTTTATAAAGGCTTGAATGACACAAGTTTACGGGCATTAAGACATCACAAGAGAACTTGCGATAACTGAGGAGGTGTTCAAAATGGATTTTTTGGTCATCTATATGTTCTTAGGTACATATGCACAAACAGATGTGCCGAAAAAAATTGTGAACTTTTAACTAGGGTGATCGTAAAATAGAAATTTCGGTCGAAATTTGATTTTTTTTTTTTTTTTTGTGATTACAATTCCCTATTCGTAGAAAGGAAGCGAAGTGAAATGAATCAATGATCCTTCAAATCCTTGGCAATCTTAACCATTTATTTCCGTTTGATTTTTTTTTTTTTTTTTTTGTCATCGGCCATTGGCCATCATTGAACAATCGACCAACAATCGGCATCGGCCAAAAAATGCCATCGGTCGAGCCCTAACAACTATTATGTTAATTAAAAGCTCCCCTTTTTCTTTTATTGGCTTTCCGTTAGTAGCTTGGTTTGTAGTTGTCAAACCTTAAGGTAACCTTTTCATAATTCACTCAAAGTTTCATTAAACACATTTATCCTTTATGTTTAGTATTCTTTCTAATTTTCATAGGCAATACTCATGACTTATTTGTATGTTTTTCTGCAATAATTTAAAAACGTAAAATATTAATTTACATTATTTGAGACTTATATGTTTGGACCTTTTGTTTATGTTATGACTCGCTTACATCTTGTACTTTTAAAATTTCTGCTTGAGCTTTGCTAATGGAACGTGCATAACATTTTTGTGCAAATTTTCAATTGCATTTAAAATAATTTAATAAAAATCATTTTCCACCGTTCTTGCCCATGTGTCGCTCTGTGCTATCTTTAATTTATCATAAAATAAAACTCCCCCTAAACATCCAAGGTAATTTAGATGCCGAAAGAAAAAAATACAGTATGTGGAGAATAAAACCTACACTTACGTTGAGTTGGCATAGAAGGATTGAATAAGTCAGACAGGATTTGAGAGAGACAAACGCTATTGATTTAACATGCCTCAGATTTTTTTTTAAAAGACTAACCTAAAAACTTTCCATGCTCATCGAGAGAGTTAAAACTGTGTCCATCTAAGTCAGCTTTAGGCTATGAGAAGGGGTGTGGTGGAGAAAAGTATCCGTAAAGTTGTACCTTGTAGCAGAATTTTTTTCAGCACTCTGCGGCGTAGATTAGATAAACCTAAAAATAATCACAAATATATGCAAATATTCACAAAGAAAAACTTGAAAATCAAATGCTAAATTTTGTAATATATCTTTTATAGATTTCTTTCTTATATTCTGTACAAAGAAGGCAATGCAACCAGCCACTAGCGCAGCCAGAAATATCTTCTGGAAGAGGTTTTTTAAATCAAAAATACCTTCTGAAGGGGATTTTTTGATGAAAACAGCCATTTCATATGCATAAACTACTGCAGTATATTTTGCATTTATGTTAAAACCAATGCCTCTGGGGGTGTTTTCACCCCCCCCCCCCCTCGCTGCACTACTGCAACCAGCTTTATAAATACCAAAGAAATACGAATTCAACACCTTTTTCCTCCATTCCTATTATTATTATTATTATTATTTCCTGTTTCAGTCTAAACTGCATTTTTCTTCTATAAATTAGGCTGATTCGAGAAGAAAACAGTTAAAAAAAATTCAATTTAGAAATAGTCTGCAGACTTCCTCAAAAATATGCGACTGGCATCGTAGCGTCACGCTGTTTCCGCTATACCAAGCAGTTAAATAACAGGAATAATGAAAGCCTACTTCTTTAAGAAATCTATAGACATTAATGTCCGACTGGAAATCATCACTGGTAACAATTCTAATTTACATCAGTAACGCATCTTCACGAACAAATATTGCATGAATTCAATAGCGCAGCGAGAAATACCTTCTGGAAGGCGTTTTTTGATCAAAAGTACATTCTGGAGGGGCTTTTTTTTTAAATAAAAATACCTCTTGGAGGGTTCTTTTTTTTTTTTTTTTTTTTTGATCAAAAATACCTTCTGGAGGAAATTTTTTAAAATCAAAACAGCCCTTTCACATGCACAAGCTACTGTATTAGAATTTGCATTTATGTTAAATACAATGGCTCTGGGGTGTGTTTTCACCATGAACCCTCCCCCCTCCTCTCCACTGCGCCACTGCATGAATTACCTCAAAAATCACCAACAGTAGTTTAACCGACTTCTTTACACTTCTTCGGCAAAAAAAAAAAACCCCGACAGCTTAGAATCTAGATGAAGGCAGGTAGTAAAGCTGTACAATTGCTGTAACTTTTCTTTCACTGCCAAACTGAACTGAAATCAGTCAGCATTGTTACAAATTGATTAAGGTACACAGTAAAAAAGATCAAAAACGTTCCTGAAGAATGATGGGTAGCTAGTGTACCTAATTTCTGCTAGTAATATATCTGACAAAAATAGAAAAGTTTATAGCTAAAAAAGTCAGGTACTGTCAAACCACGGATTGTATGGAAAAGCAAAAATCCGGTTTACATACGGAAATGGACGTATCTAATATTTTTTAAAGATGTCAGCTTTTTCATATGTATGTTAGTCTCATTCAAATGAGCGGAACACGCGCATCAAATTTTTACTTTTCCCCCTCATTCAGATTGAATCGTCTTAACTGGACGTTTGCCAATTCCAGACAATCCATGGTTGGACAGTACTCTTGATCTGGAATCTTCCTGAGGAATTAAGTAACCTTGCCAGTAAAAGCCATTATTCACATTTCTGGAATAAACCAGGAACTTTCCAAGAAAGATATGTTTATAGTAACAATTTGGCACCTTCTCGTTTTACCAGGAAAGCTTGTAGAGCATTTTAGCAAATACTGTTGAAGCTAAGGCAGAATGGCAGGCAAATGCTAATTTGCCTGCAATTCTTGCAAAGCTACAGCATCTAGAGCCACCCTCATTTGGGACTTAGGCAATCTGGAAGGCCGTAAGAGAACTGTAGGCGAAACACATAATAAAGAAAATGAGCATGTCAAGCTAAAAATAATTTCTACAATTGAGTGAAGCCAGAATTTATGTAACTTGAAGCAATTCAGGAAACTTTTTGCAAAGATACTTGGTTTTCGGAAGCAGGTGGAAACTCTTCAAATCCCGCAAAGTTACCTGGAAATAATCTGCGACGTTTTGGAATTTTCTTTCAGTGTATGAGCGGTCAGAAAAAAAAAAAAGATATGGGTCATTCCGACGAAAATGGTACATTTCATGTCCGGCACTTTTGGATTTTTTACAGAAAATTTGATAGTTAATATGAATTAATCATATTTTTTTCATTATTCTTCAGGCAATTTTGTATCATCAGGTATTTTTTGTTTTTAATATTTTGATTTAGGATTTTTTTTTTTTTTTTTTAAATTATGTTAGTCAAAAAGGCAAAATCTTGATGTCCCAGCTTCAAAACAGTGACAGTTAAATAGTGATTTAAGTAATTGCTTAGATGCAATAACAAAAAAAAATTCCAATTATATTGCAACACCTTTATTGTAACAATTTAAACAATAAATTTTTTTTAGAAAAATATTTTTTTAATGAAAATGCAAAGAATTTACAATTGTCCCTACAGTTTACAAATTTTGAAATGTCCACTCTGTTACAGTCATTAAAGAATAAAAAAAAAAATTTACAAAAAAACTAGCAATACTTTTGAGATGACCAGATGGTAAAAACTCCATGTTTAGCTAACCCTAGTGTATTCGACAATCAATAAGCAAGGTAAGGCTCATTCCTTGTCCCTGATAGTAAATTTGAGTAACAAAATGTCCACTAGGTTACATTAATTTTGCTAATTAAAATTTAAAAATAAAATCTAAATTACATATAAAGTAGTAATTTTAGAGTTACTCTTTGCTTTTGTATTACTATTTTAACTGTTACTTTATGTTTAGGTTTGGAAAAAAAAAAATAACTAATTATTTGTCCACTCTGTTACATGTCCACTCTGTTACACTTGTGTAACAGAGTGGACAATATTTATGGAAATAGTAAACAAGTTCCATATGCTATTGATGTTTAAAAAAGCGTAGTTTAACAAATTTATAGAAAAAATGAATTAAATACAAAATTTTAAAAAATGAAACATTGTCTATTTTCTCTGCTTAAACATAGAGATTACAGGTATGTCCACTCTGTTACAGGAATATTTTAACTGATTTGATTGTAATTTTTTTTTAAATATTTAAATTAAAGGTTAATTTACATAGAACTACACAATTACTAACTAGAATAATCCAACTTCAATCTTTTTTCAAGTTTGTTTCATATAATAATCTAACTTTTGCAAATGATTTTTTAAATTTTTGTATTTTTGAGTAAGATAATTAGCAATAAAACTTAAATGTGCCTTTTCCAATGACATTTTAAGCATTTTTATGAAATACTTTTTGTTCATCCCCTCAAGTTCAAATGCATTTTTTTTAATTTGAAGGACACTTGGTGTTAATAGTTTTTTGAAATATTAATTTATTAATTAAATTTAATTAATCTTAGTTTCATATTGGAGAAAAAATTATCTTAATAAGATATTTAGTAGGGTATAAATTTACCGAAGAAGTAGGAATCAATTTCTGAGCATGAACTAACTTTTAAAAAAAATCACATTACTTGTTTATGAATAGTTTCGACTTTTCTTCTCTTTTTTATTGTTTTAAATCTCAATCTGATGTGCAGTTTATGTTTAAAGCACAAACATTATTTGATTGTTCATCTAAGCGGCAGAGCACGTAAATGACTGCGTTCCATATGTATGTTTTTCCTCACTGCTACAGAGTAATTTTAATTTCGTTTTCAAATTCAATAAGAAGTTCCTGCATTACTTTTAGCATTTTCCTTTTTCTGTCTGTTTTCGAGGAATTCAAGTCTCTGTTTCATTATTTTTCTCTCTCCTGTAGAAATAGATAAAAAGTAACGAAAATAGTAAATTAAGTTATTGGCTGCCGTCAACGAAGTTAAAATAAAATACTAAGTCTTTATTTTTCTTATCCAAGTCGAAGATTAAAATTAAATAAAGGAGAAAATATTTCTCAAAATCATTCAATTTTCAAGCAGAAGGAAAGAAAAAATTGCCAAAAAAAAGTGACTGAATAATGAAAAAAAAAGTACAATAAATGCATTGGAGAAAAGGGCAAAAAAATTTCACCATCATTCACCAAATACATTTCGTCAACAAAGTCCATTCTCCCATTATGCAAATTTGCTATTTCCGCTCAACTTGGGAGGGGGAAAATTGATAAGTTATTGCTGCCGATGAGCCCCTTTCCCAAAAAGTCGACTTCGCCTCCCCTTGCTATGTATTAAAAAAAAAAAAAAAAGAACAGGAAAAAAAATGTCACGACCAAAAAAAAATCGACTACTCCACTCCTCTTAAGTATTCAACAAAATGTGATTAAATGTTTTTGTCTTAAAGGAAAACCCACAAAATACACCGAAAATCGTTTTTTCTTTCCCTCCCCCTCTCGCCCCTCTGTCTCTCTCTTTCTCGTTTCTGTCGGGAAGTTACATTAGCGATGTTTTTTTTTCTCTCTCATGTTATTATTCTTGCTTTTTTTGCCCAAACATTTTTTCGCTCTAACTATGCTTGTGTTTCCCATCACCTGTTTTACAAATGATGTTAAAAGAACACGGGCCTTAACTTTGTTTGCCGATTTTAGAGGTGGTCTTCGTCGCATCCCTCCCTCCTTCCGACTATTAAACTTAATTTCTACCTCATCGGCGTTCGATCGCGAAAATTCAAGCTAAATGGACGTTCACGCTTTTGCTCAAACCTAATTCAGGGTGAACACACTGTGTTCGCCATTTTCAAGTTGATCTCTTAATTTTATTTCACTTTTAAATCAACGAGCAACGGCAGTGCTTAGCAGGGACCAAATTTCCGGGAGAGGAGGTATATCCACGCTAGGGCAATAATTTAGAGGGCAGGCAGCAGAAACATTGTTGAACGTTAAAAATTTTGCAAATATTATAAGCATTCACAGTTAATATTAAAAAAAGCGAATAACTAGTTCTCTCTTTTTTGAAACCGATCTGTGAGATCCCTTCCTTATCCATCTGCAAGTGTTTCGATAGACTATTCTAATTTTAACTTAATATGTATCAATACAGGTATTATTCATAGTTATTTAATTATCTAATTATCATTTATGTTTTAATGGTATTAAATCACTCTTTTTTTTTCATGTTTTCACATCTATCTCTCTGTCTATTTATATCTGTGTACCTAGTTTTAATGCCTAAAAATCTTCATCTGTTTCACTATGTACTGCTCTCTGTATGTAGACACATAGACACATTTATTATTTATTGATCTATTTACTTTACATCTGCAAGTCTTTCAATTCAAGTCTCTATTTGAGTGATCAATGGGAACTAGAGTCAAAACGTTGGCATTGTTATCCAGTGACATGTCAATTGATGCACATGCTCATTTCTACCTCTATTGTAAGCTAGAGCCATTCTCACTAAAAAAAATAAAAATAATAATAAGTAAAAAAAAAAAAAAACAATATTGAAAACCTAGAAATATAGAATGACGTTCTAGAAGTAACGAGTCTCTCCTAAAATGACATCTCTTCGAACAGTAACTCTATTCAACAAACATCCATACATCAAATTATGGGAACTAGAGTCAAAACAGTTACATTGTCATCCAGTGACATGGCAGTTTGCGAATGTTCTAATTTCTACCTCTATTGTAAACGAGAACCGCTTTCACTAAAAAAAATAATAATAAATAAATAAAATGATAATAACAATAATAATAATAATTTTAAAAAAACAATATTGAAATTCTAGACTATAGAATGATGCTGTCTCTAGAAGTAACAAGTCTCTTTTGAATGACTTGTCTTTGACTAATAACTCTTTGTTCGGTTGCCTTCCATCCATCAAATTATAGAAACCAGAGTCAAAATATTACATTGTCATCCAGTGACATGGCATTTGGCAAACATGCTCATTTCTACCTCTATCGCAACAATCTTTCTCATTCTAAAACTGCATTACCAATCATCATTGCATCAACCGGTTGTACTTGATATTGTCGTGAAACTTACCACATCCAGTTGTAGGTTTTGTCATCGTCCTGGAAATCGAGCGACCCTGGTGGAAAGTGCACCACCCTCCTCGAGCAGGTCATCCGATCCCCGGACGTGGGTAGACTAATTGGTGACCGCCGCTTTATTCCAATTACCCCCGATGTAACACGAGAGTCGGGTTCGAAAGTTAATCGAAGTGATATGTGGCTCCAATTAAAAGAGGGGTCGGTGGGGATTTTACTTTCTCCGTTGCTCTTCGAAGCGGAATATCCTCCTGCGGGCACGGGCGGATAATGATTGCATGTGGTCGGATTTTTCAAGTTGGGCAATCCTTTATTAAGAACAAGTGGCCGCCGTAAACTCCGCATTTCGACATTTCGCTCTCTATTTCGATGATTTCTTCAGTAGCTTGTTGTCGGTGATTGTGCAACAACTTCATGAGGAGCCACTAATGAGATGTACTTATGCAATTGAGGTTCCTGATGACTTCAGAGTTGGAAATGGTACTAGAAGGGCTCAGATCACGGAAGTCGACAGCTTTTCTTTGGGAATTTACTAGAAATATTCGTGCTTTCCGACGGAACAGCACGAATCACTCATCGAGGGGGCAGTGGATGAGGTTGTTTGAAATTACCATTGGTTAGAATTAAAGCTGTAACCTCAAGTTTATTTGTTAACTTGCTTACTTTTGTCCAAGCAATTTTTAGAAGCAGTAAGAAAATTTTAATACAGAATGATGATTTTTCTTTCTTTTTCTTTTTTTTTTTTTTTTTTTCGATTAATTGATGTTTTGAAACAAAAATTAACAATCAAATTTAGTACTAGTATTAGTTCTCAATTGTTACAATTTTGTCCGAAGCATGCTTAACATTTTGTTGTTACCAAGTTGTTTTGAAAACAAGGTAATGATATTTCATCCGTTTATTTCAAAAACCAGTCGAGCGACAAACTCTAAAATTTCGAAAAAGCATATTTACTTTCGCACTAACATTTTCCCATAAGGATTACAATGTTTTAAACTAAAAGGGATGCATATTTAGGTACATTTCTTTCAATAAATAATGTTGTAATTATCCTTGAATAATTAAATGTGGTAATATAAATGTTTTTCTGAAATTAGCAATTGTATCGTTTGACTGATTTTTGAAATAAACGATTCATTTAGAAATATAATATTGATTATTCTACAGACTAAAATTTAAAAAAAAAGTCACAACTTTTTCTTAGCTTTATTATACAGTTGAATTTCAGATATTATAAAGATTTAGATCTTACTGAAAGATTTCGATCTTAAGCAGTGAACCGTCTTAGGAGATTAGGAAAATACCCCCCCCCCCATCCCCCTAATCGCTTTTCTCCGGCGCAGTTTCATTATATTGTTTATACTCTAATAAAAATGACTATAAAATTATGTTCGTAAAAATAAAAGTTTCAATTCATTAATCTTCTACTGACTATTATTAACATTCATTAGTTCCAGTTTTCTTACAAAATACCTGATATTTCAGTTAACAATGCACTCTAATATTTTATTTTTAAGTATACTGTTTTGAGTTGTGATAATTTCAAAACTACTTTGGACCTTAGAATGATAAAATGTTTCAACTTTTTATGGCAAACGACAGAAAATAAATTAAATTTTATCCACAGTGCTTTCTACTTAAGTTTAGTTGTGTAGTTCGTTGGTCATTTTCGTACTCCTGGCTGTCAATAGCACGTTCACAAATATTTTAACCACATTTTCAGCCTTTCATTACCGCATCCAATGGCGAAAGACTAGCAAATTGATAAAAGCTGAAGTTAAGGTGGGCGATCTCTGCTTGTAATTTTTTTCCCATGAAAATAAACATAGTAGTTGCATTGGCATTTTTTTAAAAAAAATAATAAAATAAAAATGGGAATTACCACAGTATTTGTCTTTAAACCAAAAGTCAATATAATCTGAGAATGATCGCCCAAGATTATCTCAAACATTTCCACCCTTAAATTTACCTTTGGTCTCCTAAATGCCCACGTCATGGAATCTTTACGGGTTATAAGGCTGTCCTTTGACCGAAGTTTCAAAATAATTCGTCATGTAGTATTTCTCTATTCACAATAAAAATGAATTACAAGACGTACTAAAGTCTCTGTCTAAGGGCGACTGAAAGAGGTAAATCCAAGTCCAACCCACTTTACCTAGGATTAGGATATGACCTGTGCATTGAGACGCCTGTCTTCTCCAAGGGTGAATCCAGTTTCTAATTTTGGAGAGGGTCATCGTCAGAAAAAGTGAGGTCCAAGTGCAACTTTTAGGTAAAAATAGTGGGTTCGGAGCAAACTTTTTACAATATAAGCACTACAAACGCTGACGTTTAGGCTATATTTGGTCACTTAATGGGGGGGAGGGTTCATGACCGCCTCTGGATCCATGCCAGGCCTTGTCTGAGCAAAATCGAAATGTTTTACCTTTTCGGCCGATTGAGGCACGGGCATCTGGGTCATGGGCTCAGAGCACCAATATTGTAACTACAGTTTTCAAAAAAAAAAAAAAAGAGTAATTTAATGTCACGAGTAAAAATATGACAGCGTGCATACATGTACAAATAAAAGCATTTAAAAAGAGTTTAAAAACTCTGAAAACAGCTGTTTCGTGGTTATAAAATCAAATCCCTTCTTCAGTGCATAGAAAGAATGATATAACACAAAGCCCGACAGCGGACAAGTGAGCGACAAAAAATACGATATGGATGAGTAAATGGACGAAGGGATTTGATTTTATAACTCTGAAACAGCTGTTTGCAGGGTTTTTAAACTCTTTTTAAATGCTTTTATTTGTACATGTTGTCATATTTTTACTCATTTCATTGTACGAAGTTTTCTCTACTGCTTCTTTTACTATATTATTTATCTCGTTACAGCAAGATGCATTAAATCTAGAAAAGAAAAAAAGAATGTCTCCAAAATTTTAACACTTTTCGCATCCTTCGCAAGTTTCCAAGCCATTCCAGTCATAACACTGTATTTATACTGTTATTTCATCGAAAAATTGTATTAATACATTTTTTTTTCTTTTTTTTGCATCTCATGGCAACTAGTCGAAGTTTGAAAACATATGTATGTGCAGTGCAGTATTTATTACCTAAATCACTTCTACTAATATTATAGTTTCTTTTATTGTAATATACATTATACCATAAAAAAAACTACCAAATTGGCCTTGTTAGCGGCAATATGTAAAGATCAAAATATCTTATTACTTAATGGAGGAGGGGGCACCAAATAAAAGTTCGTGCAAAGCGTTTCCAGAAGTCGTAGTCGGATCAGGGGTCTTTGGCTACTTTCTTAAATCGCAGTAAGGTCATATTATTCAAGCTCTAGAACCGCGAATAAATAAGAAAAACCAGAACAAGATTGGGATGCTTCAAAATAATGCGGATATATATATATGTATATATATATATATATATATTTTTTTTTTTTTCAAATTTAAATTTTCAATGAGAACTGCACACAAGAATCCCGTTAAGATTTTGAAGATACAGTAATACTAATGTCAATTTGACACAAAACCCACAGTTCGTGGTCTTCGGACGCTCCCACACGATGTCCAGAGTTTGAGTTTGTCTAAAAGGATATTTTCCAATTTAATGTCCAAAATTAGTAGACGATGCAGACGTTTTGCTGAAATGAATTGCCAAACAAACTTTCTCGGAAGCTGCTTTTTAGCGCGATGTGATTCCCTACACAATCCAATTGTCACTTACACCCCATTAGCGGAACACCGAACTCACTGCCTACTCCCCCGCACACCTGAGGAGTGTGTCGTCAGGGGCAACGGGCCCCCCTCATCTGGGCGATGGGCCCCAGGGGGCAGGCCCTTTAATAAACCTAATGGTACACACTCTCTTCCCTCGTTAAAAGAATGCGACCCGAAAGCGAGATTGCCGTTCGTCTGGTGTCGTTGGGATTTGAAGTGATTCGATGTCGCTTTTGCCCAGTTGCGGCACAGCTTTTCTTTCCTCACTTCGTTTTCCCGGGAATCTATCCAGCGCTTGATGCTAGGAAGGCAGAGTTTTTAGGGCCGCTTTCAACAAAAAAAAAAAAACGTTTTGAAAGGAGGATGATAATGCATTAATATATTCATTTTAAGATATCAGCCATGTTGAACGAGTTTGAGATTCGTTTCCACTTTTTCGATACTTTGATTAGTTACTCGCATTTGGCAGTGTTTTGAATTTCCTGGATGTCATTTAATACTGATACAGGTACATACACACACACACACACACAAAGTTTTAGGAATCCTTATATACCGAGCTGCCAACTTTTGAAAAACTAAATTAGTAGCAGAGTTTTATGCGGAGGAACTTGGGGGGGGGGGGGGAATAAAACGGCGCATTTAATTACAAATGCAACAGACGCACTGAATAATTTACGTTTAAATTCTGTAACTCAGAGCCAGACTGACATGAGTTCAAAAATTGCGATTTTCCATTTATTAGTGCATTGTATGTAGAAGCCAATTCTGCATCGAGCCACGTGAAAGTCATTCGTAAAAAGAAATCCTTTTCACTTTTGTTTACCAGGGTTAAAAGAGCGCGCGTCCCATCCTTTGCATGCACCCTAGAAAAACTACCTTAATGTGACTTACGTCCTTCTGGCTCTGAGGTACAGAATTTACAACAGGACAAGTAACACTTTACTTTGAAAAAAAAAAAAACCTAATAATCGATAGTAAGGTTTTTTTTTTTTTTTTTTTTTTTTTTTTTTTAACGTAATAGTGGTAAGATTATTTTGGTTATTCTTAAACATGCATTTAGAATTAATTAGAAAATCATTATTATCTAAATGATTATAATATGGATATTATCTGTAATAACTGAAAAATTTCCTGTGATTACAAAAAAAAAGAAAGAAAGAAAGAATATCGTAGTTTTTGGGCACGTTTTCGTAGCGTCGTAGTTCAAGGCTATAAGTTCGTAGAAACTACCATTTTTTCGTAGCAGTTGGCAGCTCTGCGTTATATATATATAATAGCGAATGCTCGAGTAACGCTCCTGACGTCATCAACAATGAAACTCGCACCCCGGCATGATAATTTGATAATACGTTTTGGTAATGTTTAGAATGCAGGGAAAGGCGTTATTGTGACAAGGCTGTACTGAATCCGGTAACTTAACTGTTTTACTGGTGAGACTGTCATTTCAGGGGAATGAGGAAACGAAAAAGTGGTCAACAATGAACGCTACCTATTGGAGTTTTGGGTTCATCCACTGGAGTTAGGGTTGAAATTTCAGCTATCAAAATATGCCCAAACAGGCAATTGCTTCGTTCAAATAAAGAAGCAGTTTTCAACCGTCATAACTTGATGGGCGATTTTCTAGTGTTCCTAAAAAAATAATAGGCAGCTGGTTTGCCTATTTTCTGCCCGTAACATATATCTAGCAAAAACAGGAAAGTTTTCCACTGAAATCAGTAACCTTTTAACCAGGAATATTTCTGAACCATTCGGAAACCTTCCCAACAAAACCAGTCACGTTTCCAAGTCATGTACGAACTTTCCAAGAAAATTTAGAGGTGTTTATTGCAATAGCAAGGCTCCGAAAGCAGTACAGCGAACGTAGCCTTGCAAGTAGATATTGAACAGCTTATTTGCCTGCAAAGCTACACAGCTGAAGACGAAACACCTAATAAAGAAGCTGAGCATATCATCACACTGATACTTAAAAATATTTTGCATAACAGTGGGAAGTCTACATTCATGCAATTTGTTATATAGTCTGACCAGTGAATGAGCACTTATGCGCAATTTGATTTTTAGAAGTCTATAACATTATAAAAAGGATATTTCGTACAAAACATTGACGGCATTTTATTGATTTGTTGAATTATAAGTAAAAAACTATGAGAATTTTAATGATTCTGGTTCAAGTTTTGCGGGGATTGAAGTGAAAAAATATCACCTTCTGTTACTTATATGAAAAGTGGTTATACTCTATTATATGACCCCCAATTAGTGGGTAATTAGAGAAATCAAGGCGTATGAGATCGTAAAACAGATCTGATTTTGATTTCTGAAAAATCCTCTGCATTTTAAAAGCAGTTTTACTAACTACTTTTTCATCATTTGGCAATAAAAAGGACCTTAAAAAATACACGAAGATCTTTTTCAGAACTCGCAAACCGTATATTTATTAGGGTCTGGTGGGGTAAAGTGGTCATAAAATCGTAGGTTTTCAACTTAGGTGGATAATAAGTACAATAAATTCTTTAAACACTTCAACTTTTTTGTTGTTATTTTACATTGCATTATTAAAGAACACGGTACATAGAATTTCAGGGAAAAAAATATTGTTTTAGGTAGTTTTATAACACTTTCATTTCCCTATGTATTTATGACCACTTTACCCCATGGGGTGGGGGAAAGTGGTCATAGCATGGGGTAAAGTGGTCACAGTTTAAAATAGATGCAAAACCGTTATAAATAACCGTAATATTTGTATATTTCGATTATAGTCGATTACAGTTACAAGTATATGCACGAGTATATGCGGGTATACATAAGCATTTATGCGTGATTACCTACAGTATACGTGTCTAAACGAGTACATACGTGTCACGTGTATATACAAGTATATACGCGTATAAACGAACATCATATGTGTGTATGCACTTCTTTCTCGAGTCTATACATGCATACCTGAGTATATGCGTGTATAGTAGACATATATACGCATGTATAGGTATACATACATACATTTACGGGTATACACGAGTTATTTCGTGGATATATCCAGTGCGTGTTTGTACATGTCTACTCACTTACATATACATGGAAGCAACGAGTATATACGTACGTTTACGTGCAAACACGATTATGTACCAGTATAGACGTATATACGTACATTTACGTTTATATCAGTACATGTATGTATACACAGGTATATCCCCTAATATACATATATGCTTACAGAATGAATCCAAGGTATGGGGCAAAAACCAAAGGGGTGTGTGAGAGGAGAGGATACGAAGCAAAGAATCATAATGAAATTATGGTCGCTGACGCGCTACATGCACACTGAGCCAGAAACTGATGGATGCAAAACAGGCCACAAATTTGTTACACAAACATGATTTACCTGACCGGCTGGTGGCGTGAGGCGCTCGCCTTGCAGGTCTGTGGATCCGGGTACTGAATTGGGGATGCCGGTAGGTGGATTTTCGACATGAAGAAAATCATCAGCGCACATGTCGTATGATTATGCGGCATGTTAAAGATCCCTAGAGCTTAGGGCTTGTGGAGGTTTGGCTTAGAACTCCCTAGGAAAAAATTAAATTCCTAGTGCAATGTCGCATCAAAAAGAGCCCAAGTGCCTCCACCTGGTGGAAACTGGGCGTCAAAAAAACTACTGTGATGCATCAGCGCCTTGATGGTGACACATAAAAAACTGATGCATTGTAGGATTGTAGGGGAGCGCACTAGGTCTGGTTATGGCCCAGACGCCTCTTCAGGTGGGTCTCTTGTACAGCCCAATTGAAAAAAAAAAGAAAAAAAAAAGATGATTTTAACCAACATTTTAGTTTTTAAGAAATATTTAAAGCAGATGTTAAAGTTACGACCTGTAGTAGCTCTAATCCACGCATCGCAACAAAGCACAGCGACTCATAAAAGTTTTTCAAAAGTCTCATTATTGCAAAAAAGAGTACTTTGTGATTACGACGCATGTATTACAGCAACCGGCCACAACGTTCATCAATCACTTTAACACTTTCTTAAGATCTAAAATGTTGTGTAAAATTGTCTTTGTGTAATAAATTTGTGACCTGTTTTGCATCCCTCAGTTTCTGGCTTTGCGTGCATGTAGCGCGTCAGCGTTGTGTTTGTGACCATATGTTTCTTATGATTCTCAATTCTTCTACTCCCTTCTTACATCTTTTAAGAATTTGCCCAAGAGTTTAATCTTACCCTGTATACGTGTATATCATATGCTTGTGTGTAAGTGTCTACTCGAGTTAGGAGTACGTACGCATATATACGTGTCTACCTGAGAAAATAAGTGTTCGTATATATACGAGGTATAAGCGGGTATATACGTGTATAGTCGAACGTATACCTTAATAGACAAAAAATACTTGCAGATACCCATATACTACGTGTTTATTGATGCATTTATGTGAATGCGTATGTATACGTGCCTACACGATTATATGCGCATGCATACGCATATACTCGTATATTTATCCCTGTTTACTGTAAAAACAATACATATTAAGTAAAATCAATATTACATTTGTGTCTGCCTCAAGCTTAAAGATTACGTGACGTTAGAAGGACAATATTCGTTAAGCCTAATATTATGACCACTTTACCCCATCTAACTTAAATTGTTCTGAAAAATTAACCAAAATAGATTCAGTTAACTGCTAATGAGTAAGAGTTCTTGAGTCATGTAGGAAACTTCATGTGCAGTCAATCTGTTCATAATTCTAACAAACAAAATTTACCAAAAAAGTTAAAAGAGGTGTTCAGATTTTGAAATTTTTCATATTCATACAAAGTATTTTATTTTACCAAATAAAATTTTGCCAGATTTGAAATTTTGTATTCAAAATGTAGTTTCTAACTGCCCTATCCTAAAATAAAATTTTCACGTTCATTCGAACATTTATTTCCAAGCTATAGCCATTTATATGACGAATGACCACTTTACCACATTGACCACTTTCCCCCACCAGACCCTATAGAAAATCATGGATCGTAGATTTTATACATGGGATTCCTTAGTTTGCTTCAAAACAAATTAATCTTATGGAAGCTCCGTTGCCAATTTGTCGGAATAAATAAGTTGCACACAATTAAGGATGAAATCTATCGGGCACCATTTTACTTTCTTTACTGAATTCTAAAACTCATTTAATTGAAAGAATCAAAATTGAATCAATTTCGCTTCGTATTCTTTTTTCTTCACTTAGGCGTTCGAGGAGGAATCTAAATTGTTCTTGAAAAGAACTATCGAATTTAATTAAAGAAGCAATTTTATCTTCGTGAATGAGCTTTAAATCTGCGAATTTAATGCCAGACTAATTCTTTATTATACAAGTAAAAGCTGAACGCTTCTTCTGTTCTTCTGCTTAAACGACTAAATTGAAAAGCAGTATCGAACGCTTTAATGCGATAGCAAAAACTAAAAATCGATGTAATGTTACCTTTTAAAAAATTAATTTATTTACATCAATTATTGCGAATTTTCCTACTACATTTGAATATTTTAATAACCATGACTTTAATAAAAGAAGCGAAAATTTGCATTACAAACGAAGTCTAATTTTTTACGTTTAACTTTTAGTTACATTTTCCACAAAAGATGGGAAATATTATGACCAATAGCATCAGATATACTAAGGATGGCAATGAAAAGATAGGAATAAACTATTTTTATGTTTTGGAAACAATTTAAATCCATTAAAACCTCAAAGCAAAAGCTTAAATAACGCTGTCAAATAACCTAAATGTAACATTTAAATTGAGTATGCGCATAATAGAAAATGCATCAATGTAAGAGCTTCTTTTGAGTGCACTAAAGATGTCTTTTTGGCAAAAAATAAGTAAAATAAAAATAAAATGAAATATTTGTATATATATATATATATATATATATATATATATATATATATATATATATATATATATATATATATATATATATATATATATATGTTTATAAACATAATACAAATCGGGGTCGTGCCCCCCCCCCCCCCCCCTGAAACGTTCACCATGTTATTCGTCCACATTGTGTGCATAACAATTTCAGTAATTTTTCCAGTTTCTTATTTTTAAAAGTACGTATTTGAAATATTACTTCTTTCAATGGGGGTCGTTTCCGAAATTTTAAAAGTATTTTTTCGGCAAGAGCATGCTTAAAAACATAGGATCTGACCATTTTTAAAATAATTTGACTAAGTTTAATATTTAAAAAAACTACTTTAATCGGTGGACTTTCATAGTTTACGCTTCTGTCGATGACATCACAAATGATGAAATGCCATTCACAGGGCACAATATTTAATTCGCTTCTTTACTCACATGTGTTGGCAACGATATGGTTGATAGCAAGCGTAGAGCGCAATGTTAATTCGCTGCTTGATTTCCATAACGTGGAAACGTAGTATAAAGATGCGCCAAATTGCATCACTTGTGACGTAAATAAGATCACGCCTTGTTTGCAAAATCGGACATTTTAAAAAATTAATTTAAAAAAAAAACTGTTGGGAAAATGAAAGTATTTTCTGGATCCATGTAATTTTTTTTTTTTTTTTTTGCTCATTCTATCTATTTCAATGACTAAAAGTAGTACTTTTGACTGAAGGAAACCACCCCATTAATTATTATGTAAAATTTCGCTTTTTGGTACATAGTTTGCAAAGTTACTAAGATGGTAGTTTACTAATTGAATAAAAATCATTAAAATAACGTTTATCTGGGAGGATATTTAGGTTATTTTATTTAGATTACTAAGGAAAAGAAAAGGTCAATCTCAGATATTTCATCTCTAATTCGAAAAGTTTTTATTTCTTTTCTTAACTTTCTTAGTTTAATAAATTAATATAGTTTGTAATTTTTTTAATGTTTTGATACAGTGGACACCGGTTAATTGAATCGGTGGTCAGTTGAATCAGCCGTGAATCAAATCGTCAAACACAAAATAAAATCCAGCTTTATTGAATTATCCGCTTTATTGAATCAGCCGGTTTATAAAATCAAAACTGTTTGAAACAAACGTGATTCATATAAGCGACGGCCACTGTAGTAAAAACTACATTTGACTATTTCTTAGCTTACATTCAGAAAGCAGAGCAAAAGCTTAAATATTTTTTTCAATATTGACTGAAAATTTGTCCTTTCTTTTGTTTAGTATTTAATATAAAATCTTCAATGATTTTCTTATCAAGAGAAAATAATTATTTTCTTTTCTTAGTTCTTAAGACGTTATAAAATATTGATCATAATATCTATTGAGAGAAATGTTCTGAAGCTGATCTGTTAACTTTTTGTTTCTTTCATTTTTAAAACAGTTACTTGTGTGTGTTCGTGTGAAAATAATACTCAGAAAAAGTTAATAATTTGTAGGGAAAACATAAGAATTTATTCTTTTTTCATGTTTTTTTTTTTTTTTTGGTTTGGTAACTAACACAAAATTTTAATGTCTTCCTTACTTAAAGAAAAGGGAATATTTGACCGCATCACCATTTAATATAAAAGATTTATTATTTGATATAATGGGTTTAAAAAAATCTTAATTTTATTACCTAGCAAGAAAATTTGAATCCATTTTTCAGCAGAATAAAAGGAATTTTCCCTTGTAACTGCTGCTTAATGTAACGTAATATAATTAATAAATTTCATTTAGCTTTGTTATTCAGCTACTTTCATCGCCATTTTTCATTTACAAAAGAAACTTAATTTTCAAGTTGTTCTTTCGAATTTAGAACACTGATACACTTTGTTTCTGAAATGAAATGCAAAACAAAACCAGTCTGCTATATTATACGGAATGAAAGAATTTTCTGGCATCCGTCTAAACCCTTTTGAATTTGACTGAACTTCACACAAAACATAAAGAAAAAAAAAATGAGGAAAAAAACTCCGAGTGCTTTTTCAAAACAGCGTTCTATTTTCTATGAATAGATGTAGATGTTCTTCATTGAAGAAGCATTCACGATTTTCATGTCACAGTTACTCTTATGAGAATAAGTAAAAATACGGTTTGAATAAATAGGCAGAAGAGGCTAGAGTTAAAAAAAAAGAAGAAAAATACATTTCTGGCCTTTTCTGTCGTTTAAGAAGAGAAGTACATCAAATAGGCCTAAAAAGCAATTACCGTGCCACCAAATTAGCGCGGGTAACGGACCATAACTGTAACCGTGGCACGGAGCGAAGAGCGAGCAAATTAAAACATTCCGCCTAAAGTATTTCCGCGAGCTTTTGAAAAGCCAGCGGACGGGGTCAAACGCGGGTTTGCCACTAGACTCATATTTCAAGAAGGGTTGGACTTTCGAGTCGGGAGTTTTAACTCGAAGTTGTGTCGTTAGGAGAGTGGGTTTTGAAAAGTGGAAAGTTGTCTAAGATCAGAGATCGCTCTTGAATGGAGTTAGATTTTGAGTTTTATTTACCGTCTGCGTAAACCACCCATCTTGTATAAATGGAGTAATAATGATGCCAATTCTTTACGGAGACGCAATATTTTACACGGAATTAAACACGTGACTTGTTGTAACTATAGAAACAACGATTTCTGTGTATTTTCATTTAGGATATCTTCTATTAAATAGTTGTTAGATTAATGATAAGTAATACGGTTGATTTCATGCAAATAGCATTTAGTTTTGGTCACGAAGCTTTATTATTATTACCTTTATCTGTTTCATTTCAATTATTATTACTAGAAAATTGCCCGTCAAGGTATGACGGGTGAAAATTGCTTCAACATTTGAACGAAGCAATTGCCTGTTTCGTGATATTTGATAGCAGTAATTTTAACCCTAACTCCAGTGGATTAATCCTCAACTCCAGTAAATAGCGTTCATTGTTGATCGCTTTTTCGTTTCTTCATTCTCCTAAAATTAGTCTTACGAGTAAAACAGTCAAGTTACCGGATCCAGTCCAGACTTGTCAAAATACAGCATTTCCTTGCATGTCAATCATTACTAAAAAATATTATCACATTATCATGTCGTGGCGCGAATTTTATTGTTGGTGACGTCAGGAGCGTTACTCGATCAGTGAATTCGCTATTATATATATATGAGGTTGTTCTAGGATGCTAAAAAAAGTTGAAAATATTATTTCTAATTTAATTGTTGCTCTATGATGACGATTGTACGTATTAAAATTACAAAAAATAATAATAATAATAATAACACTGATTTTAAAAAGTTTAGAGACGTTTGTCAGAATTCAAAAAGTGACTCGATACCACCACTGGCACAAGAAATTCAGAATTCATGCACTTTCGTGACAGACAACTGTTCATTTAGTGCTATGATGTATTGATAAAGACTTCACATTCTTACTTAACTTACTCTCGTACTTAGAATTAAGAGATTTTGAGCAAAAATTGATATTCACATTGATGAGTGTGAAATTCAACTTCCCATAAAGGGCTCCTTTATTCGATCATTTTCTCATTTCTCTCAAACAGCTATGGTATTCAGAACATCTATTCACAATTTTTCTTTAGTAACAGCTATACTTCACCTAATACACAGCGTTAATTCATATCATTCCTGCACATGAAAAAAAAAAAAAAATATCTCAAAGAATCTAATTAGCAAATTAGTTTGGTTGGCTTGAAACAATCCAATAGCCTACTGAACACAAAGTGATATTCTGAATTTTATCTGATAAAACACTGGTCTACAAAGTGACAACTCTGAAATGCTTGAAGCACAAGAGACCGCAGTTTCTAATTAAGTGATATATGTGAGGGTTACATTTCACTTTAATAAATGCGTGTTAAAATTTTGATTTCAAAGTGAGCTGTTGTTTTTTTAATCATGCTTTGTTTATCGTAATTTTTTGTCAGCCCTCTACAAGTTTAATTTTTACTTTAGAACTATTTCTCATTTTCATCTTACATTACAATAAATGCTGTACAGTGAGAACTTACTCATTTATTAATGCATTTCAACTGATATAGTTAAATGAGAAAAGCATGTTTCTTAAGAGCGCAACAAATGAGGTAGTGAGAAGCAAAGGGATGTAAGTGGCAAAATAAAAAAATTGGAGATAGCCAGTACAAATGGTAGGTAAACCTGTCCTCTGTCTTCCGGCAAGAGATATTACTAGTAGTCTTGGTAGTTGCTGTTATACAGATATACCGCATATCAATGATTATACAGCATGATTTAGAAAAACTTTTCAATGAAAGCCTACATAAGACCTTATCTTTAAACGCGTTTTACTCAAAACTTGAAAATGTCCACTGACATTCCTTTGCTTCTCCCTGCCTCAAATAGCAATAAAACTGCATGCACGCCTTACAGTGTTAGCAAAGAATTATCTTATCAATGAAACATCTTAAGCTTCAGAAACCAATGAATACGAAAGGAGAGAAAAATGGTAGAAAAGTATTTTTAAACCAAACAGTAGTTCAGCTTACTTTACATAGCTTTTTCTTCGTTTCTGATTGCAGATACTCTGCTTTATTAACGTATTAGTTTATTTTTTATCTGCTACGACGCATCCACCCGGCTTTCCTTCAATCCTTTGTTTGGTTATTAAGTTCTGATGTGCATTATTTCTATCGTTTTTCTAATCGTCTGCCTTCCGAAGCTCACAATGGAGTTGTTTCTTTCAGTCAAAAGTAACGCTTAATTTTTAATTAATTTTTTTCATATCCGATTTTGGAAATAAGGAGTAATCTTTATGATGTCACAAATGATGTACTTTGCCACATCTGTCCACCGCCTTTCCACGTTATGATAATCAAGAAGTGAATTAAATATTGCGCTGTACGCTTGAAATCAACCATATCGCTGCGCCAGTACTCGTAGTAAAGATGCGAATTTAATATTACACTCTGTGAAAAAAAAAAATGGTATCAGTGAATGGCATTTCATCATTTGTGATGCGTCATCGGAAAAAACGTAAACAATGAAAGCGCACCGATTAAAATAATTTTTTTAAAAATATCAAACTTAGTCAAATTATTTATAAATGGTCAGATTCTATGTTTTTAAACATTCTTTCAGAAAAAATTACTTTCAAAATTTTGGAAACGACCCCATTGTTTCCTCATTTAACCCGAAAAACGCTTTTGCAATTGTATCCCTAGTTCAAAACGTTCACTTCCTTATTTGTTATTTCGATTCCATGGTAAACTTTTTGTATTTAAATACGCCATTGCTTTTGTGACATTCAATTTGCTATAAAGTTGAATGTAAAAAAACGTTGTTATTCTAACTTCTTTTTTTATTCTCTTTCCTTCCGCCACAGGTGTGGTTTCAGAACCGCCGGGCGAAATGGCGTAAGACTGAGAAGTGTTGGGGCAAGAGCACCATCATGGCCGAGTACGGGTTGTACGGCGCTATGGTCCGGCACTCCCTACCCCTCCCGGACTCGATCCTCAAGAGCGCCAAGGAAGGGGACGTGAACTCCTGCGCACCTTGGCTACTAGGTGAGAATATTCTGTCGGGACACTCTGTTCGAAATTCGCGGGGAAACTTCCCTTCTGATCCAACGTCACACCCATGAGACATCTCAAAAGTCGCGGGAAAACATTTCTTCTTCACCGTCACATCCCGTAAGACACCTCACACACACAAACTTAACTTCCTTCACTTCTTCACTACCTCATCCTTGAGACATCGCTTTATTGGGAAAACGTCAAATGCGGGAAATTCCATAAATAACAAACTAGCAATCCGGGTTAAATCAACGTTATTAGTATATGGAAAAACTGCAATCTGATTTTTAAAAAACGTAAAATGAGTAGATTTGGGGAACGTAAATTCGGGGTATAACTGTAGGTGCCTTAGACACGAGGTTACGTCTAATAAGGAAAAGAAGAAATTGTCAGGTGAGAATTTTTTGTGTTGTGCTTGCAGCTCTAGATTCATAGCTAGGTTTTTTTCTTTCTTTTTTTTTTTTTTTTAAGCACATGGGTGGAATCCGACTTCCTGGTGAGTTGGTTGCTCTGAATTTGCTTATTGAATGGGAGCAAGTCAAGAAAACTACAACCAGGCAACTTTATAAATGTTAGACAACTTGTACCAACGTCCACCTCAGCTCCTCGTTTCTTAAAGCAGCAACTGAAATTCAGGTCTTTTTGATTCCGAGCCACATGCATTACCAAGCTGACCAAAAGCGCAGTGTAAAAGGAAGGGACTAACCCCATAACTCTTAATTTTAAGTCATATTTCCAATCTCAATATGTTAATATATGTTCCTGTAAGGACCTTTATGGATCTATTTTCCTTCCGACAAAAGGAACATCCTGGTTGCTCTAGTGACCAGAGCCCGATTAAGATATCAGGGGCCGAAACTAGACCGAACGCTTTCTTGAGGCCCCTCTGTAGTCAAACCTTACAGCTTAAGCCATTGGCTAAAACAGTTTTACCCATTTCAGGGGCCCTAAAAAGCGGGAGCCCTGGGCCACGACTTAGTTGGCCTATTCAGTAATCAGGCTGACGTATGGTTTCTAGTTTCTGCATTCTACTAACAAGAGTTAAAGACATTCATCCCAAATTCAGACATCATCTAAAAGATAAGCACGCCACAGATTGTTTCTGAACTTTTTTGGAGTCAAGAGATTCTAATTGCATTTTTTTTTGCATTGCAGACGTTGTTTTGTAGCAATGATGAGGTGATCAGTCAGTAAGCATTTGAACAAATCCAGTATAAGATCGTATTTGCATCGGACATTACATCGAAAGTACAGTTGGATGTTATAATGAAACCATTTTTCAATGCGAAGAAACTGAGCACTACAATCAAATTTTTGCATTATATAGCTTCGTATGGTTCATTTACATATAGAATTAAGCTGCAATAATGCAGTAAGTAGTCTTATTCATTTTATCTGCCTTGAAGAAGTGCAGTATTGCTCCAAACCCGTGTATGCAATTTTCATGGCAATAACGCATATGCATATTTTCCAAACTGATTGAAACATCCGAGATAAGAGTCAATCCAATTGCATCTGCAAATTTCGTTCAGAAAAAATGACAATTTGTTAAAAATCCATTTAGATTAAGAATGCTTTGATCAGGGACTTAAAAAAACAGCTCCTGCTGATAAAGTGGTTAGAACCTCCTAAAGCCCCGGATTGAGGGCTTTAGAACCTCCTTCTCACCCAGGCGATCTAGGCTGGATCCCAGGAGTGGAAATAGCAAGGAATCCACCGTCGCTTTGATAATCCTAAGGCATCATGCTAAAAGGTGGGGATCGAGATACGGGACTTTGAAGGAATACGGAGAAATGACGTTTGAAACATATATATATATATATATATATATATATATATATATATATATATATTAGAAATGTAATAGGAGGTTGGTATGAAAAGGAATGGCGGAATTCAATTTCATTAGATATACGTATTAATGTATTTAATTTCCATATAAATATTAAAATTTCCTCTCGCTTAATGATTCGTTTTATTCTCTTCCGGTTTTTCTTTAAAAACATGAATGCATTAAAGCTGTTCAAAACATGTGGGAAAACTCCTAGCTAATTTCGAACATGTTTAAATACATTTTATATGAACGAATACTATTGTAATGTTCTTGTGTGTTTATTTTTATGCAGTCTCGGGAGGTAAATATGATTCCTTTGATTATTTTATTGTCTGTCAATGAAAAATATATAATGACCAGAGTGCAGTTGATCGAGTCATTAGCAATAAAAGAAGTTTAAGCACCTTAATATGTTTTTAAGTCTCAGCTACATGAAAAATGGTAGACAACCTTTCGTTCAGGCTATTTTACAATTCCTCATTTGTTTTAGGAATACTATATTGTAGGATCTGCTAACGCGAGTGTACTGAAAATATTTCTTTATGCAAAAGTTAAAAATATTTTTCGTCCATGAAACAATAGAAAAACTAATTTTAATAGCTTGAAAAAGTTACTACAAATGTTCTGGCTGTAGTAAACCCACTTAAGGTGGCTTAACTCCAATTACGAAAGTGAAAACATTTTTGTCTTAACTTTTTCTAGCTCTTGCCTTACACATCGTAACCTCAACAAAATTTTATTGTCGACGTCCTGTCGATTACTGATTGGCTGCTATGTATATCATCATTAAAAATTACTTTCGTTGAAGACTATGATTCGTTGAGATGCTGTGCTATAGCGCAAAATGAAACTAGTATGTTGTGGCCATCACGAAACTTTCTTCCATATCTTTCTTACAATTCTGATCCCTCCCATGCTTGACGAGGAAGTAATATTCCCAGCAAAAACAAAATTACACACGCCAAAACTTGACGACCATCCCAATTCCCGATTTATCTCAAAAGGAAAGCAAAGAATGAAAACTGAAAATTATTTGAAAAGCTTTGGTTGAATTTATTACAAATATTGTACTTGTTAAAAATAAGATAAAAACAGTTAAAAAGTTGAAATCATCGCGTTTTTCTGGTCATTTTCCAACAATTAAAATCACGCGAAATACGCTGACGACAGTCTATTACGAATTATCTTTCTTATTGTTGCATTTATAAAACTATTTCACAAAAAAAAAAAAATCAGCCCTCCCCCCATGGAGCGTTTGGCGCCAAAATTGAACCAACGCCTGTTTACATATGGATTCACATATATTCCGAATTTCATTCAGAATGTAACATTACTTCTTGAGATATGGCACTCACAATTGAAAAAAAGAACGTTTGATTGCGCCACCCCCTTTTCAGCAATTGACGCCAAAATAGAATCAGCTCTTATACCCTCTAAGGGCTACGTGTAGATAAATTTTTGTTTGATTCCGTTCATTATTTCTTGAGATACAGCTGTCACAATTGACGACAAAAACGTACTATAGCTCAACCCCCTTTGAGCTATTGACACCGAAAGTGAATCAGCACTTGTACCTGTTAGGGGAAACATATGGACCAAATTTTGTTTGATTCCGCCAGTTACTTCCTGAGGAACAGCAGGTACGCGTAACTCAAGAAACGTCCCATTGCTCCACCCCCCTTGGAGGATTTCTTGCCAAAAACCAATTGGCACAAGTTCACATAGGGGCACATATGTGTACCAAATTTCGTTCGATTTCATGCGGTAGGTTTTGCTGAGAGCGGCCACAAAAAACTGGTCACACACATGCAGACACACACACACACACACACACACACACACGGATACAGATAGACATATTTTCCAAAAAGGGTCGAAATGGACTCAGCACACCTCAAAACGTTCAAATCCGTCAAAATTCGAAATTCGAAAATTTGCACGAATCCAATACTTTTTTCTATATATTAGATATAGAAGAAAGTAAAAATGTGTCGCTGTTGGTGTAAAGTCATCGAAGCAACCTATGGCTGCAGGAATGAAAACAACGTATTTTGTGTCTGATGCAACCAACAGAAAATCAGCTTAAGATGAAGATAAACGGAGAAATTGTGAAACAAAAAAATTATAATAGCGAAGCTTTATATACCTATATATATTTATGTAATGTCCCGTGAAAGACCTAAATTGGAGTATACCAACTTTCACCGGTGATTCATTAGAAATATTCGGTCTTTGGTATGTGAATATTGATTTGATATTCACTGGCTAATGTCGACATTTACCAGATTTTGGACTTCCACACTAACAGTGCTTTTTATATATAGAAAAAGATATATATCGGAACACGTCTTCAGTTAAAATTTTTGCGTATGCGCTCCTCATTTGCTCATTTATTTTCTAGCCAAGTAACAAATTACTGTAGGAAACGTATTTGAGCAGTTATGCTATTTTTGGGACTTTCTACTGTTGCTTGGGGATTTGTCTCCGTCGAATCGTGAGGTCAACGATGTATATATTTGTGAACGGAAATGTTAGTTTCTTGCCTTAATTAATGTGAGTAAAGAAATTTAAATTTGCTATCCTACTTAAATGTCTTTATCATAAATTCAATGATGAAAGTTAAAGATAAGTAGTGGTTCATTTAAATTTACCAATATCACTATTTCAACTTAAATGATGGTTAAAAGTTAATATGATTAGCATAAAACAGTAGGTAAATTGTGATAGAAATACCTGGTTGTCAGTCCTACGCAGCTGTGCAGAACTCTATCTCACATGAGTAACAATATGACTAGTTTGACTGTCCTATGAGTTATAGCAGTTGTACTTTACATAATGCGTTACGATGCACTTTGCGAAGAAGTACAGCTAGCACACAGTACAAATTAATTCTGTAGAAGTTGTTTCTTTGTCAGGACAGGGTCTGTGCCGGAAAAGCAACATGTCATAGCTCCATTCAGCGTCGTTTCATTCTAGCTACAAGCAGCATTGTGGCTTTCTCGCTGTCATAGCGACAAGAAGCGTTGTTGCTTTCTCGCTATCATAGCTACAAGTAGCGTTGTTGCTTTCTTTCTGTCATTTACAATAATCATCACTACTTTCTCGCTGTAATAACTATAATCAGAACCTGATTATCAGCTGTGCAAAACTCTAGCTTCCATGAGCAACAAGGTGACTAATGTGACTGCCGTATAAGTTACGGCAGCTGTACTTTAGATAATGCGTTACGATGCACTTTGCGAGGAAGTATAGCTAGCACACAGTACAAATTAATTCTGTAGAAGTTATCTCTTATATCTGTTAAGAAGTTATTAAAGTTGTTATTTTACTGTTATTAAGTTATATCTGTATCTCTGTCAGGACAGGGTCTGCACAGAAAAATCAACCTGTCATAGCTACGATCAGCTTCGTTTCATTCTAGCTGCATGCACCGTCGTTGCTTTCTCGCTGTCATAACTGCAATCATCATTGCTGCATTCTCACAGTCAGCAGCAATCATTGTAGTCGTTTCATTCTTGTAGTCATTGCTATATTCATGGTCGTTGAATTCTCGCTGTCATAGCTTGTGATATAAATGAAAAGAAAGGAGTTTAAAAGGTCAAATTAAACGTAACTCAAAACTCCGCATTGAAAAGTTGTTTTAAATCATAACATTCACAAACGCAGAAGAAATAATTAAGTAGAATAAGCACTCAGTCATGAAAACTGTTTGTGCTGAAATAAAATTGAACTTTCAAGACGTATGCGATTTACTGAATCATTATATAAAGCATTTAGTGAATGAATGATGAATTAATAAAATAGTTTTTGTTTCTGTAGGTCGTTTCATATACAATGTAACAACATAAATTGAGATAGTTAGATGCGAGAAATGATATTCAAAACTGAAATAAGTATTTTAATAATATTACAGATAGATAACTCAAAAAATAAATGCAAAATATCTCCGAACTAAACGCCATTTGAACGTGTTTTCTAACAAAATTAATTTTCTAACTAGATTTCTTCGATAAAAAGGGTAAGTATTCACAAGAATCCGTACAGAAATCACACAGACCACTTCAAATTCTTCAAATCTTACATTAATTTTTATTTATTTTCAAATGTGATCAAGACCATCGAGTAGAAAAACAACTTAAGACACACTAAGAAACATTAAAATATGTTAAAGTGCTTAGTCAATAATCTTTGGAGCACGTGTTTTTATGAATCAGAAAAAACAAAACTTTTGGATGACGAGAATTCTCAAAAAGAACAACTTATTTAAGGGGACATTATCATTGAAAATTGCAAACACTTGTTTGAAAGAGACAGGGAACAATCTGGAATCGCATTGAAAAATTTATCAGTTGGAGGTCAAAATCAAAATCGGTTTTCAGTACCGAATCCCAGTAACACTAAATTTTACTCTTTAAAAACTAAACAGCAGCGGGTCATACCAATAGACCATACGTGGATATTTTATCGTCCATGTGTGGTTTAGTAGTTCAGCAAGCTGCCAGAGGCCCAGGCTCTATTCCTTGGGCAGAAAGAGCTGACCACTTCTACAGCACCATGGAGCAACGCATGGTTCTAACCACGGAACCATTCGATAGTGTAACGATGAAAACATTTTTAAACGAGTGGCTATCGAAGGGACAAAGTAAAAAATGTTTGTAGACGCATAAATTATTTCCTCCTTGTCCCCGTTATCGAAATAGGAAGTCTTGAAGTCTGGCGAAATTTTTAAAAAGTCAACGACTTTAGAGCGAGTTTTGGTGAGAAATAGAAGATATCTTTGTCAAGCTTTGCAGATGGCTGTCATGTCCCATGCCGAAGGTGAAATCGCGCGCTACCTTCAATACTCGGCAAATTTTCAAATTTGTCTCTTTTCTTGAATTTTTGGCAGATTTTAAAACATTATATCTCGATAACGGCGGAAAGAGAACGAATAATTTTCTTGTGAAAAAAAAAAAGTCTGAATATGCTCTTTCGATTGCTACATACTTTGCTACCTTTTTTCATTATTACATTATTCGTGTGGTTCTTTGATAAGGCTCCATGCCGAAAAATAGGAGTTAGGGGGAAGGGAGGGTACAAGCTGCTCCACTCATACCCAGCGAACTGAATGTTCCTATGTCCCACAAACAATTGCATGCAGTTTTCGTTCCAAGTTTATGCTTATAGATAAATTGTTCTTGAGGTAAATTTACATGGTTTGACTTCAAAATCCCATAATGTGCACAACCAGTCGGTGCTGTGTTCCGCTTCCTAAAAGTGAACCTCCGACCGACTGCAAAAAGTGCAACCAACAACTGATGGGTGAATGGCACTGTTGCAAATTGCTGTTCTAGAATCAACTGCACCGAAGCTAACCCCCTGGTCCTCATCTGTCGTCTAAATAGGGATGCACCGGAAGTCCCAGGAGGCAGCGGAGAAGCTCAAGGACTCGGACCTCAGCTCGGACGGACACCATTCGCAGCAGCCCTTGCAGCAACAGCAGCAGCAGCCACTGCAACAGTCCGGCAGTCCAGCCGCCGTCCAGCAGCCGCCTCCCTTCCACCACCTACAGCGTCAGGCCTCCTCCTCGTCCGGCTCGTCGTCTTCGCGGGGCTCCAGTCCTGTGCTCGGAGGACCACCTTCCATGAACAAGGAGGACCTTCGGTCCTCCAGCATCGCCTCCCTCAGAGCCAAGGCCATCGAACACTCGGCCAAGGTGTTTGGAGAAGGTCCGGTAAGGAATACCACCCACAAGGAGGTGTCCATGGACAACAGGCCATCCATACATTCCATAGGATCACTCTTCTAGCAGGATCACCCTCCCTCCATGAACAAGGAGGATCTTTGGTCCTGTAGCATTGTCTCCCTTAAGACTAAGGCCACCGAACTCTCGGCCAAGGTGTTCGGGGAAGGTCTGACAAGGAACACCACCCACCAGGAGGTGTCCATGGACAACAGGTCATCCATACACTCCATAGGGTCACTCTTCTAGCAGGATCACTCGCCATAGACGGACTCGCCAAAGCTGTAAGTGACGCAGCAGTGGTTGGAAAATCATCGGATCAGGCATGCTTTGCTGAAAAACATCTTTCCAAACAGGCAATTTAACAGCCACATTTAATGCAAGATTAACTCACGACACTTTTCTTTTTTTTTTTTTTTTTTTTTTGTCTTTGACCTGAGCACAAGGATATTTTTAATAAAATAAAATTTTATTCATCTTAATTTTCATCTACAATTCTTCTCCTTAAATCAGTAAAAATTTTCTTTTGAATATGTGATTGAAAAGCATCCTTGAAAGTCTCAGAACCTTTAAACCTGACCTGAATCTTTAAAACATCTAACGACTTCTGAAATTTTAATTCAAAATTGATGAAATTCGTCCGGTATCATAAAGTACAATCTGAAGGAAGGCAGAAAAAGAAAAAAAACTTTCCGGCATAAAAGTGTTGTTTGAAATTCTGAAATATCTTCTGACAGTCTGAAACGATATTCAAGGACCATTCAGTGTCAAAAACTTCATAACTATTATTTTCACGCTTAGTTCAATGTATCAGATTCTGCTTAAACTCCACTTCAAACAAGCTCAAAAAAAGTACTGAGCTCAAAACACGTAATGAAGTGTTCAATCAAAATATTTTGTAACAATGCTCACTTAAAATTTATCTTAAAAAATTAATTTACAAAACATTTTTTTTTTCAATTTTGTAGATTACCGTGCCTATTTACAAAGCCTTTTGACTGATATTAGGTGAATTTTATCTGAAATAACGTCAGTGGGAAAATCTGAAGGGCAAGGACCTTTGTGTTACATCTAATCACATGCTCTATATTCTCCTTTTTGAAATATACAACATTTTACCAGCGACGATCAGTCTTCTAACGACCAGCCATGAAGACTAATAAAAGTCAATTGTAAAACGTCTAATAACATACCCTATATTCTCCTTACTTAAATATGCAACATTTTATCAGCGACGATCAGTCTTCTAACGACGAGCCACGAAGACCAAAAAAAAGTAAATTGCCATGATAGTCAGTGTTTCTTTGTTTATACACAATAGCTCTTTTTTTTACGAAGGAGTTTGGTTCTGATCCGATGTTTTCCTAGTCTTTCTTCAATTCGTCGGAGTCAACTGAAATTTTACTTCGAGTAAAGTGTTGCTGAGTATTCTATACATGTAAGTTCCTTAACTTCTACAAAGACATCATGTTTTAAATGATGTTACTGGTACGTCGTGTTCCACATTGTAAGTACGACCACATCCAATCCAAGGACAAATGTATCAAAGTATGAAAAGCCCAGACTTGTTTGCCAAGGTACTTTTATGGAGAATTCGTATTGTTCGGATCTCCTACGATATTGATTCATGGTGCAACTTCAAATGTTTTCAGCCTCTTTCTGAAAGAAAGAGCGTAAGATAATTTTCATTGTTTATCAGAAGAAAAGGACTTCGTTTTCTATCATTAAAATCTCTGGGGAAGAAAAAAAAATTGCTTCAATATTTCCAAACCAAATATACTCAACTCGAATATAGCAGTTGAAAGTAAAATACAAATTAGCATCTCCATTGTTGAACTACAAACTAGTAGGCTTCATGTGAACAATTTTGGAAGCCCTTCAAGAAGACTTTCTTGGCATGACTTTCAGAACATCTATCACTGCAAATGATACATAAGGATTACTTTTGTTTTTCTTATTAGTCTTGGCTTCAGAAAAATATGTTAGTCAAGTACATAGATGGGATCATCTCAATATTAAATCGTTTCAGCTGCTTCTTAAGTTATAGCAGAACATTACTACAGCATATTTCCTTCATATTATGAAAAAGTAAATTCATTGAGCTATTTCTTGATTGGCATTACAGACTTTTTTTCCCTTGTAATCTAACAAAATTTTATGTAATCAAGTTGTTCTCAAGTTGGAAAATTTTCAAATTGTGTATTTTCAAATTTTGACATTGTTCATTTATGAATGAGTGATAATACCGGTGACGCAGAGTGGCAAATCTTAAATGCACAGCTCATGAAATATCAAAACTTAGAATTATGGACTATGATAATGTAACAACTTTTAAAAGATCGTGAATATACATTGATACCTGTGAATACTATGGTATTTATTAAGTGATGAAACATTGCATATACTACTAAAGATACTTCCGAAATTAATGTCTACTATAAAGTTTTGTTTAAAACTTTATAGTTATACGAATACATGTCATGGTGTTTCTAAAATTGCTGAAACACCTTATCCAAACTTTCAACAAGTTTATGAGGTTATGTGAGTGTATCTGGGAATGTTTCTGTTGCATCTGAAAAAATATCTACCATAGTACTTGTGACACAATTTTTGAAATACTTTCCAAGGCACTTCTAAAACAGATAATTGTCTTAGTATTCATTAATGAAGTCTTTTACAATTTCTAGAGCGTTGTGAATATCACGATGCTTCTATGAGATCTGAAAGTTCACCATAGTGATTATGAGAATTGTAACTTTTGGCAGAATCACGCTCAACGATGAATATATCCCTGTAGTTGAGACAAACCTGACCTGGTAGCAGTGTGAAGTCTACGCAGATCCTAATATCTGTATTACGTCGCTGCCAGGTTAGGTTTTTCCCACACTATAAGTAGCTAAAGTATCAGAAATTCCACAGATCATTTTTACTTATTTTTTTTACCTTCAAAATCATATTAAACACTAGGAAGTTCGGATGCTTCTACAGCATCTGAATCATTACGATATTTTTCGTAACTCAGATTATTTTGGAAGCAAATTGTGAAAAACCTTAACTCTTAAACAGATTTATGGCATGCTTAAAATAGTATTTCTTAAAGCATTCTAGTTTCTATTGGACCCTTCGAAAGCTGAAAAAAATGTGAATTTGGAGTAAACAGGTAGAAAATTAATTACAAATACTTCGTTTGACATTAAGTTTTAAACAACTCATATTAAAATTATTTTTTACGGCATGATAACATTGAGTTCACTAAAACAAACTGAATGATACTCAGAGCAAGCAATAAAAAAATGCAAAATATGTCCAAGCACAATATGTTTCCCGGCTTAATAGTCACAAATCAAATAACTCTTTGATTGCCTGTGATTGCTGAACTGAAATTAACATATTGTCAAGTAACTAAAAACAAGTTTCGGTCTCTTCTACTAACAAAACGAAAATCGTTTCGTGAATGCATCATTCCTGTTTGAGATATTGTTTTCTTAGCATAAAGCTCATAAGATGCCCGAAATCTTCTACAGTTGGAGCATAAAATAGAAGGACGTACGCTTAAACTTAACTCATTAATAACCAGGAACACGTAAGTTATATATACATGTTTTCAAGGAATTCATTCATTAAGAACTTGTATTTTAAACTGCTACAATAATTGCTTGCGTCAATTCCTCCTTTTTCCCTACTGATACGTGTCGCATTTGGGCATTATTCTTCGGCAGACCTTCTTCGAATCAATACTTTATACAGGTCGTATATCAAACGGTTTTTGTTTTTTGTTTTTTTAATTTTTTTTTAAATTACCCCGAGTTGCTATCAACAGCAGTAAAAATGTAAAAAAATAAATAATTAGTGTATACAAAATTGAAGCATCTAGAAGCAAAGGGGTGTAACCTTTTTTTTTAAGTACCCCGAGCTGCTGTCAACAGCAGTAAAAATATAGAAAAGAAATAATTAGTGTAAACAAAATTAAGCACCTAGAAGCAAAGGGAGTGTAAACGGTATTTTTTTTAATACCCCGAGTTGCTAACAACAGTAAAAATATAGAAAAGAGATTATTAGTATAAACAAAATTGAAGTACTAAGAAGCAAATGGGTGTAAATGTTAAAAATTTGGAAATAACTGATACAGGCAGAAGAAACTTTCGTCTGTTTGGGACAAGGGGTGGTAACAGTAGCCCTAAAAGGTGCTGTTGTATAGCTTGATTTAGGAATACTTTTCAATAAAAGTGCCTGCAGTTGTGCCACGGAGCGATGGCGGATCAACTAGAAGAGGTAACAGAATACTTAATTTTGTGGTTGGTGCGATCAACGAAAGCGCAAGAGCAGTAAAATCCTTGCTGCTTGCGCGTTCTCGCTGATCTTACCTAGAACAAAATGAGGTGGTATACGTATGAAGTGATAGACCTAAGATTTGAACGTCGCACGCGTTTTATCCAAATTTTTAAAACGTCCACTTGCATTCCTTTGCAGCTCACTTCTTCATTTATGCTTGTAACTTTTCATATTATAACAAGTTTGTTCAAATTATGGAAAATGAATTGTCGCATCTTGGATGCAATACCGTTATTTGAAACAAAAGTCTTTAAAAAAATACATATAAATATTGTAAAATCTATTACTTTTCATGCCGCCACTAGCCCTAGTTTCAACCAATCTGTTTTACAGGACAATCTAATCAATCTTTTTCTAGTCATTTCAATGCTGCATATGCTCTTTTCTAAAAGTCATAAATTTTGTTTTATGGCGGTATTACAACCATGGTGCGATATGTATATAACTGGATTAACATGAACTAGATTTTAACTAATCTATAACTAAAAGTTTATCGCTATTTTAATACGATCTAACCAAATTTCAAAGTTAAAGTTGTTCACTAAATGATAAACATGCATATGTTATTATCCAATTTCAGATCAAATAATTGGTAAATTGAGATGTTAATGCTGTTGTAATTTGAGTTTACAATATAAAATAACTGTTCTTCTAGAATTATTTAAATCATAAACTAAATTAATGCCAATTATTAATTGTAAAATAATTAATAAAATGCTTAGCAACTCTAGTAAGTACGTCGTTGCAATATGCACAAGAGATGCATATTAAGTTTAATTGCATTCTGAATGAACATTTAAAAATCCTCTGAATTAACTCCAGAACAAATTCACTCTTCATTCAATGCATTGAAGTAGTATTATTGAAATAAAAATATAGCATTTAAAAACTAATTATGTAATCTAAATTACAATTTCTGAAAAGGATAATTCTGAATGAATATGCTATATTTGCACATGGACCATTCAATTCAAAAGCCTTCTCTTTTTTTCGCCCTTAAGTATTAAAACTTAATATGCGAAAGAAAAACAAAAAAAAACTTGGTTTAACACCAAATTGACAAATATTTTTTGGCAGGAACTCTTTATTAAAATTGACCCAAGAACTACATGTTTCTGTTGTGGTGTGACAAAAAAGATATAAAAAAAAACTTTTATCGATGAACAACTCCAAAACACTCTAGTTCATTTCACACGACTCACTAAGTGTGATTTTGAATTATCTTGAGTCAAGTAAGTAACTTGAACGGTGAACGAATCTCGTGCCATCAGACGAGCTGTATCAAACATGAACTGCAAAGCTCGAAATGATGTATGCTAACATGAACGCCAAGGAGTGAGAAAAGACGTTTTTGGAAAAAAGGAAACTAATCTGAACTGACCCATTGTTCCTCCAGAGTCATGAAAATACCTGTATACATTTTCCTAGTGTTCATATTTATGTCTAAAAATAAAAATCTTTAAAAGAGGACGACTTGGTTCTTTTATTTGTGTCACAGTTAATCAAGATAATGGGTAGACAATAACTGCCGTGCCTGGTGCAAAAGTCGTACATGCTTAATGAGCTCAAAATGAGAAGCACCTTAAAGTTTTACGCCTCCATATGTTACTCAGATTTCACTTTTTTAGATTTTCTTTTTTTAAAATTTCCCGTTCACAAAAGGCATATAGGTAAAATATGTTACAAAAAAACATCTCATGACAATAACTCAACTTTAATAAAAAGTGCAAATACGACTTTTGTGCTTAGCAGGGCAATAAACTCCCACGCTAGGTGCAAAAGTCGTACATGCAAAAACTGAGCTTAAAATAAGGTATTGCTTTTTGAAATCTTACGGCGCCATTCTTTTGATTCAAATACCATTTTTATAAAAGGTTTTAAAAAATTTCTCATTCACAAATGACTATAAAATATTGTATCTAGATAAAATACCTTACAAAGAAACACCTAGTGACAACAACCCAATTTGGATAAAATTGGCAGATATGACACCTGCTCTTAGCACTGCAGAATACCGTTCTAAGTTCAACCAGAGTTAGTAGAAAGGTGTAATCCCCAAATCCAGACCCAATTTATTTCTCCCTCGAGTCTTATAAAACATTTTTTATTCTTTTTCTTCAGGTAGTGCAATTTTGAACTGTCCAAAACTGCGCATAAAACTATCCAAATCAAAAATTAAGAAATGGAGGCCAAAAAATGTTTGGAGAAAATTTTCATGCATACTATTACAGTCAACTCTCGATAACTCGAAGTCCCTAGGAACCGGATAAAACGTTCGAGTTATGGGAAGTTTCCACAACAGTCTCAAGAGTTAAGGACCCGATGAAAACTTCGAGATAAAGGAATATTCGAGTTATCGAGGTTCGAATGCAGTATCTTCAAAGTAAATATTGCTGTTTTCTTCCTTTATTTTTTAAATAAAAAAAATTATCAGAAAAAAAGCACTAGGGTGACCGCACCAGTAACCTTAAAGGGCCCAGTAACAGACAGTCATAAGTTTGGATTAAAATAATAAGAATTTTAGACGGGTTCAAGTAATGTTGCTGTGGCCAATGAATACGGTGCAGTCATCTAGTGTTATCAGAGTGAATTTCGTGAGTCAATATGTATTTATAAGGCAGTAGTGGAAGGTTATGAATAGCTACCTCGAGGTCAGCTGGTGTTTCATGCTGCTGCTAGTTGTTTACGTTAAGAAGGTCAGTGTTTTCAACTATTTTTTTGCATTGTAAAATGTCGTCATGAGGGAGGCATTTTTAATGCTTGAACTATGCTCTTTCTTAAGTTTTCTCATCGTTTTCCACGTACAATCACTCTTTTAATGTGAGTTTTATCTATGTCTGTTCCTCATCCCCAAAAAACTCGCTTTTCTAGTAACAGACACCCATGTCTGTTATTGGTCCTTGAAGCCTTTTTCATTTTTATCTCTTTTTTTCGCTCCAGATGAGGTTATTCATTGATTTGATTGTGCCTATAGGTTCAATATTGAAAATCGAACAACGTGACTAGTGTCAGACAGGGTGTCTGTTACTCATGCCATATTTTTTTGGAACCTCAAAATAGTGAATAAATCTCTTTTTTTTCAGTTCAGGATGCCCCCCCCCCCCCTCTTCCGCCAGGAAATTCTCTTACCGTGAAAAACAGAGGCAAACTGCCTTATTGGATATAAATAGTAATGATATGAGTGTTGTCGCTTCAGAAAAGAAAAAAAAAGCCCCACGAGTTACACTTTTGAACAAAGTGAAAGGGGTTTATCCTAGCATAAGAAGGATAGGTCCATACCTAGTGCTTTCAAAGGATGAGGAGAAAATACTCGTACTCTGGATAGCCTCATCACCTAAAGCAGGGTTTCCGGTATTAAAAGAAGAATTTTTAGACAGTGTGCAGCTGCTCTTAAAGGAGTTGGAGAGAAATAATTCTTTTACTGATAGAAGAACTGGTAAATCATGGTACAATGGTCTTCCTTCATGAAACCTTTCTTATTCACTCATAGGATCAGTGAAAACCTCACATTGTCCCGTTCAAAAGTAATTACAGAAAGCCTAGGCAACTGGTTCAAGACCGTTTACGATTATTTAAAAGATAACAATCATCTTGGCACTTTAGAAAATCCAAATTGAATTTTTAATTGCGACGAAACTGGTTTTTTTTTTCTCAACCCAAAGAAATCCCGAGTGCTTGCAATGAAAGGTGACAAAAATGTATACCAAGTTGTGAATAATGATGAAAAAGAATGTGTCACAGTTTTATTCACTGCAAACGCTGCTGGGCATCTTCTTACCACACAGTGATCCATAAATGCGTAAGAATCCCAGATAGCACGAAGTTCAACATATGGTTGGGGGTTAGAAAAGTCGGATTCGGGGTGGATGACAAGGAAGACGTAGTTTGAATTTTTGGTCAATGTGTTTCAGCCATGGCTAAAAACTCAATGGTTGAATTCAGTTGAGCAATCATAAATTGCTTATTGTTTTCATTTAACCTTTGAATAACGTTCCTATGATTTTATTTTCCCTTCGCCTTCCTTAGCACTACCGTCGCCCGATCCCGCCCGATGCTGCTCCTCTATCCAAAACCGTCTCCAGGTTGCATCCATATCCTACACACACATGCATACATACATGTCTACATACACACATGTCTACACACATGAATTCCTACACTCTGTCGCATACATATACACACACGCCTACACACACAAACGCGCGCGTACATGCACATACGCACACGCCTACACAAAGACATACATGCCTACATACACACACACACGCCTACACAAAGACATACATGCCTACATACACACACACACGCCTACACAAAAACAAGTACACCTACACAAAGACACACACGCCTACACAAAGACACACACGCTCGTGATTGCGAGAAACATAACTTGAATTTAAAATGACAAAAATTCTTTTTTTTTTTTTGTGATGAAAATTTTCTAGTTGGGTAGGTACTCAATTATTGTTCATTTGAATTTGTACCAGAAACAAAGAACGTTTTCAAATTTTTAAGAGAAAAATGGAATTTTGTGTATTACTCATCCTGTCTGTTACTATTCCTTTTAGCCTGTCTGTTACTGGATATCATTAGATTTTTCGGTGTCAGAGCTTTCTTCAAAATTTAACAAATAAAAATAGAATTGACTAATTCAGAGGACCCAGAAGCAGCCAAACGTTAGATAAGATGTTGTTGCATGGGAGAAAAATAGTTTTAAAAATCTAATTACATTTAAAGGGTCAGAAAATTGAGTTAACCTGACAGCGATGTCTTAAACATGTTTGTTACTGGTGCCGTTACTCTAAATATGCATAAAAGTTTAGCTGTGATTACAACTTTTGTAAAAATGTATCATAAACAAAGACCAAGTTGTTTTACACAAGTAAAATTAACAGTTTCAAACAATAAAGAAACAAATAGACTTGTAGTTAATTTACAAATTACTATTGAGAAGCTTAGACTAATTATCTTTATTTACTTTTGTTTTATTTATTAGAAGAATTTTCATAGCGTAAAAACCTGATGTGGACTCCACAAAACTTCCTTGTACGCATATTAAATAATTAATGTTTTTTTTTAATGTAACTCAGAAAAAATTGGTACGAGTATTCTTGTATACACGATAGAAGTAATAATTTTTATGTTTTTAAATGCATGCATTTTAGACAATTTCTTACATCTGTAAAAGTATGGTAAGAAAATAACACTTTTAAATGTAAACAAAGGCAATGGTATTTATTTATTTATTTATTTAGCTTCTGAGATATGAAATTGCATCAAAGAAAGAGTAAAAGGAATAAAATACAATATAACAATTCCTTATAGTGAACAAAAATTAGTATTTTAACCGCAAAAGGTATTTTACAGAGAGTTAATTTACAAATTTCGACAATATCAACGCTGATTCTTAGGAATCTTGCCAAATCAACAGCAAAATCGGCAACTCTTTTCTGTCTCCACATCTGTCGCCAAATTGGCAACCAAAAACTTGACACTATATCACCAAGTGGCCACAAATTTATTACATTACTTCAGTCTGATTGAAATTAGCGCAAATTTGCCGCAAAAAACGTGTAAAGGACCCCTTTTTGTCATAATCGGAATGCAACCAAAAGTGAAAGTACACATCTATAGACTCCATAATATATACCTCCGTACCTCCGTACATATACGAAATTTTAACTAAACGGCAATCTGCTTTTGAATTATGTTAGATACACTTATACATAGGCAAATATGTACCCACATTGACATTACGAAAAAAACTCGTGATAATTAACTCGGTGTTGAGCAAAATGAACATTCTGAGTGAGTAAAAGTTACATTTAAGCCGAACTTTGAGTGATTTTTTTGAGCAATCACGATTACTTATTGATTTTACTTGACTGTTTTGATGTGCTATGATTTTATTTTCCCACCAGCACCCTCTGCAGCACCACCGTCGATCGGGTGTCGCACCTCACGATGCTGCTCCTCTAGCGAAAACCGGCTCCAGGTTGTGTCAATATTCTACACTTACACGCATACATACACGCACATTTACACACACAAACACATAAACACACATACATACACCTACACACACATACACAAACACACACTCAAACACATACACACACACGCATACATACAGACCCCTACACATACACACACGCCTACATACACACACACACTCGTGATTGCAAAAAACATAATTTGAAGATGTCAAAATTCAAATTATTATTATCATTTTTTTTTTATTATTTATTTATTTTATTATTTTTTTTTGCAAAATACAATACTTACGGTACTTCGTACAAGGTAATAAAAAGAAAACATCGTTCGTTTACTTAAACTAGAAAAACTCATCTTTGTACGATTTCAAAATTAACATTGCGAATGACCAGTGGCGCAACCAATGGGGAGAATTTGGGGTCAACTCCCCTCTCCCAGAATTTTAGTTTTAACACATATTGCGCATCCTAAGTAGTTTATATGTGAATAAAGGCGGTTATAACCAAAAACCCCAACCAGATGAAATTTCTCACTGTTCTAGCGAGCGACGCTTCAAATTTAATGCATTTAATGAATTAAGGTTCAGTGCAAAATAATAAATTGTTTATGCCAACGGAAAAGAGTAAACATGGGAGGAGAGAGGGAGAAGCCAAAAACTAAATCGCTCCGTATGATTTCGCATCAAAAGTGTCTCCATTTTATAATTCAGCTGTTCTTTCACAGCGACAAATTCCGGGGTTTTTTTTTTTTTTTTTTGAACCAAAATCAGAATATAGTAGATAAAAAGTAAAAAAGGTTAAATCTTACTTAACTTTGGATTGCTTTTAAAGGCTTTTGAGACTTCCTATTTGTAAATGCGATTTAAAAAAAAATCTTTTTTCTTTTTTTTTTCTTTCTTCCATTTAAGTATAGAGTATGTTCTTTTTATTCAAGTTATCAAGGTTCTCCAATCTATTAAGGTTTGTGTAAAGATTACTTATGAACTCTGACGTGCGAAATTGTTTTACAAGTGGAATACTAAATTAAACTAAACTGTAGGAGGCGCTGCAATCCCTGGCCAATGGCGGCTGAAAGAGGTAAAAACAAGACTGGCCTCCTTAAGTAAGATATGAACAGTCCACAATGAGACAGCTGCCTTGTCAGAGCAAAATTTAAATATTTGACCTCCTTAGCTAACTTTTTAAATCGACATAAGGTGGCGTATTCAAGTTCTAGAGCTACGAATGGACAATGGAATGGACGTGAGAGAATTGAACAATTGCAAAAAATATCAGTTCTTCAAACATGGAGCCATTTTTTTCTTACAACAAATCTTCGATTGCGCAACATTTAACTTCTAAAAGAGACAGTTAAGCTCTTACTGTTTTATTTTTAATTTTATTATTTCATAGAAGAAGAAGATTAGGAACAAGTCTCACAATGAAACTCCTAGACGTAGTAGCTCATGAGAATGACCTAATCATTGCTAACTAAAATCCATTATAATTAATTAAACTGATAGCAACCCGAAACGACTGTGTTCTACCATGCTTTGAGCTAGCATGAATCGATCTTTTAACTAGTAATTTTCTCATAAAAGTATATTCAACTTTTTCCAATAACTCATTTATTTATTTTTATGAGAAACAAATCAAACAGAAGGTGGTGTCAGGATAAAAAAATCCAAAATGAGACTTTAAAGAAACAATTGAGAAAAAGGTTAATTAGAAACAGATGCTAATCTAACGAATGTTAGAAAATTCTTCCAAACGCTGGAGGAAAAAAATAAAGCGAGAGAAAGAAAAAAAGGTTACTTAGAAACAGTTACACAAAATAAATTGTAAGAAGATGAAGTAAATCAAACAAAAGCCCAGTTAAGCCCAAAACACACATTAAATTAAAGTTTCGTACTAACATGAGTAATAGCATGAGAAATAAAGGTGGAAGTTAATCACAAAACAAAGGGGGCAAAATAGTCTAAAGGACAAATTAAACGGTATATAGAAATCTTACTAACATAATAGTTAGGTTTTAAACATAAATTAAATGTTAAAAAGTACTTGTTACTAAAAACAAATTAAGCAGAAGCATTAATTATACACTAAACATAAACTTGTCAGACTAGAAGTAAATCATTCCAGCGGAAAACTTATCGAAGCAATAGTTAAATCATAAAGACAAGATACTAATTAGTTACTAATTGAAAGTCTCCTAAGCTGGCAACTACACCAATAGCTTGATTCTAGAAATTCGTTAAATATTATTGGTTTGAAAAAGCGCAGTTCAGCATAATTTGTTTCTTTTTCTTTTAGCTTCAAGACACTTTGGCTTCATCTGGCAGTTAACGAAAACTTTATTTTTAGCCTACTTTCCCGTAAAAGTAAAAAGTAATGAAGGCATGAAACAAGAATAATGCAGTGTAAAAATATCGCTAAAAATTTTTTAAAGAATAGATATTGAAAAATAATAAAGTAGTTATCTTGCTTTCCCGCAAAAGTAAGAAAAACATTTTAAAAATTCAAGATATGAAAGAATACTTAATGTAAAGTAAAACTATTTCAGAAATTAAAAAAAAAGTAAAAAAGAATTGAAGTAATCAAATCGATATTGAAAAATAAAAAATTATTGGGTTTTCCCGGAGAAGTTTATATATATATATATATATATATATATATATATATATTTATATATATTATATATATATATATATATATATATATATATATATATTTATATATATTATATATATATATATATATATATATATATATATATATATATATATATATATATATATATATATATAATTTATATATATATATATATTATTTATATATATATATATATATATATATATATATATATATATATATATATATATATATATATATATATATATATATATATATATATATATATATATATATATATATATATATATACGCTGTTGCAATAAGGCATGAAAAAACATTTATTGTAATGCAAAATATTTTTGAAAATAAAGAAAAGTTAAAAAGAAATTTAACCATTAAATAGTTGTTGAGAAAGTAGAATTTGAAAGGACGGTACCATGATGGAGAAAAATTCATAACTTTCGAACAAAATATTTATCGTCCGAAAGATCTCAAATTTATACTATACATCGATTAAAAGTTGGATATGATCATCCATTTTTCACAACAAATTACTTCTACTGCAAATTGAATTTAAGTCACTAACCACAACTTATTCCAAACACAAGTTGGAGACTATAAAATACTAATCATAGATGGCTTAAAAACTTATTCACTAAAATTACTAACATTGCAACTCGTTGAAAGAGAAACTACTTTCACAGTTACTGATTTACTTAGCAACTAGCTCCAAATTAAGCAAACATATATAAATAAATAAATACAGGAGTCCCTCGTATAACACGGTTAATTCGTTCCGTGTAGTATCGAAACCGTGTCATATACGAGACTTTTTTTAAAAATAAATAACTTTTCAACTTCTTTTTACACTAATTATTCATGTACGTAGTAAAAATCATGTCAATGTATCATGCTGTATCGGAATCGTGTTTCGTGTTATATCGAAACCGTGCTATACGAGACTTAGAAAGAATGTGAATCAAGGGATGTGTACCGTGTTATATCGAAACCAAGCTTCATAAAAAACAAAGTAAAACTTATTAGAGTATTATCAAACATTTACCGAAAATGTATTGAACCAAAAACGAAATTCCATCTTCTTTATAAATAAAACGTGTTGTATCAAAACCATGAAGTATTAAGTTCAAGTTTCGCACCGTGTAATACCGAAATCGTGTTGAACAAGTAACGTGTTATAAGAGGGACGCCTGTATATAAATAAATAAAATAATAATAATAATATAAATAAATAAATAAATAAATAAAAGGAAGAAGGGAAAATAAAAAAGACGAAAAAAGAAAAATGTTCCTATTTTACGTTTCTTTCAGAATTTAATTCCTTTTTCATATTGTTTTCAAAATTGGTTTTCCTCTCACTGTCACAATCGGTACATCTTATAATGACTGAAGGATACACCACAGCTTATTCTCCTCAATCAAGATCTAGTACATTTGACGAAACTTTTCCGCGCCAGATCATTTCTGCATTCTTCGTTCGATCCGGGAGAACTTTTTCTCCATCCCGGACAAACGACAATCGAATTAGGTCCAGTGACGCGTCCAATGGAGTGTCGTCTCCGGGTCCCGAGGATCATCAGTCAAGTGACATCAGAGTCGGCGGCCCGGAAATGAGGGACATCCGAGGCAGTGTCTTCCGACAACAGTCGACCGCGGGAAACGAGGAATTATGACTTCTCGAGGCAAGAGTCGCCATTCGCCAACGTCTGATTAAAAACGTACGCGGAACTCAATGAAAGGAATATTCCAGAACATGATGAAGTGGTTTTCGATACATGCAGATGTATATTCGGGACTCGGTCGGTAAAACTCCGTCTAAACTCCTATGCGACTCTCGCAAGATTTCAATCTTCTTTAACCTCAAACTTTTACTTACACACGGGACAACTTTGTATTATTTATTCATTTATTTTTTAACTTCTTAAAAGTTAGCAGGACTTTTAAATCTGAGGTGGGTGCGCCAAATGAAACCATGTAGACTAATAAGGCAAAACCCCAATTTTTCAATGTAGGACATCAAAAATTCGCCAGATCATGATTTTATCGTCCTCAGAAAGACTAATTGATAGTGATATTCCCATAGAGTAATAAACTCCATACACGCCGTGTACTCTCAAACTTTTTTTAGACATATAGCGTATACCATTAAGCTTCAAAAATGTTCATATTACGACACATTATGTATAAGATCGCATACACATATTCAGGGCCGAATTCAGCTCCATGCCACCCCTAGGCTGATTTGAAATCTGCCGCCGCCCCCCCCCCTCCCCTCTCAAAAAAAAAGCAAAAACTCAAAAACACGCAAAAAAGTGTTCCCGAAGTTTAAACTGCGAACTTATGAAGAAATGATGACGTTTCATATTCAGGAGCCCCGATGGGAGGTCACAGCAATCTCCTTATTCGGCAAATTTTCCTGACGATCAGAAAATTTAGAGATTACATTGCAACACATTCTTTTTCTTTTTTTAAATTCTAAAAATTGTTTTTTAATGATACCTAACGTTCCTTCTCATTAGATGTTATGTACGTATGTATGATATGCATGTAAGCTCGTGTTTCATCATTCGGTAAAATTAGAATTTTCCTCCCCCCCCCCCCCAAAAAAAAATTTAGTTCGATGCTCCTCTGTTTATATTATTTAATTTCGTACATCGGGGGTTTCATGGCTCAAGTAGTACTGCTCTTTGGCAGGTTGTCAAGCGATTCACATAAAATCAATATAAATAATATTTACAATATGTATATTTATTCGCAATTATCAATTAATAGAGCATGATTTTTTTTTTTATGGCCCTATAGTTTTAAAAAACATGTTTTGTTTCATTCTTTGAAGTTTCAAAACATTTTCTTGTAATGGCAACGCAGATGAATTACTGAAAAATGATATAGATTTGAGTTAGACCTATAAAGGAAATATAATGATATAAGTAAGATGGGAGATAAAGAGTAACAGAGATTTTTCTCGAATGCTAAGCATGTTAGTATGTTTCACATAAGACAGCATCTTTACTTTTAGGAAAAAATGACTAACTTCTTCGTTGTTTCATTATTTGTTATTGTTTGCTCAAAAAGACATTTTGAATTTAGAAGAAAGAAAGGAAAAAAAAACACGATAACATTCCAAATTAATTCTGTTACCTTTTTTTTTTTTTCTTTTTTGAAGTTATGTATTAGTACTCTTTTGATCAAAACTGTGTTTTGAAATCAAACCTAGCTTAATTATTTAATATCTATATCGCTGAATCTTTGATGAGCACTGAACTTTGATGTCTTGTGCGTAAACTATTTTTTCAGTTGTCACCTTTATTTATAGCAACATCTTTATCCAGTTATTTTTTTTTATAACTACGAATCAACGATTTGAATAAATTCCTTTATCACGCTCACTCACCTTTGTTCTTACCACTCCTCACTGTTCAATGGTGTTTCATTAGTACATTGTAATTGGATTACTTTGCAAAGAGTTTAAAGTTTCCGCTTTTAAAAAATGCCCATTTGAAAAAAATATATCATGTTTAAAAACATTTTGATGACTCTTTTTTGTTCTTCGGTTTTTAATTTGGGGGCCATGTTTCCTTTATTTAAAATCATTCACCCTTTTTCGCTCGTCAATCGTTTTTATTTGCCCCCGAGACTTTATATTAACATAAAGCAATTTTTAAACATTAATAATGTAAAAACGGAAATAAACGTCAAATCACTCAAAAAACCAGCACTGAATGAACTTAAGTATACCACTAAAATCTTAGTCAAACTCCAATCTTGTTGCGACTTCGAGATAAACGCAACGACACTTTCCGAAACTGACCCCCTCTTTTCGTCTTCACTTACTATTTTACGCTGATCGATTAGCATGATTGATAAATATTTGATTTTCATAAGATGTGTGAAAGTAATCAATATTAAATGACAAGACAAAATTGTATCAGTGAAAAATGAAAGAATGCTAATATTTTACCCTTCAGGAATAAAAAATTAATTTAAAAAATGTCTGGTTTTAGCAAAATTTGCCGCCTCTGAAAATTTCGCTGCCCTAGGCAGCAGCTTACTCTGCCCATTGGGAAATTGGGAACTGCACATATTGTGCGTAACTGATTACTGGAAGTATACCCTCAGGAAAATTGATGGGAACATCACTGCTAATTAATGATAAAGCGTTGTCAATAAGCAATTTGTAATCAACGCGGGCAAATGTGTAGCAACATTTTTAACAAAAGAGCCTTGTGGAAATCGCCTGATGTTATTTTGCGGTGAATTTTGTTTCTTCATGGTTCACTGTAGTTTACTGGTATAAAAAGTTGTTAATTGTTCTAGAAAGAATAATTTATGTAGTTGGAGACATTGTAAAAAGAAAAAAGTCGCCGTGTACTGTCATATTTTTCTGCGGTTTACTAACCCTAGAAAAGTTGACTGTAGCCAAATAAGCCCATGGTTGTCATTATTAGGACTACGGTGTCGTTATTATAATACCAAAGGATGAGGTAGAAGACATGATCCTGTGCTGCATATATGTGCACGAACTGTGCGAAGCAGTGAAAAAAAAAAAAACGCTGAAAGCAACAACGACTTATCAGTGCCTTGAATGAGACGATTGATTTTTTTTCCCTTCCATCGAAGTAAATATGGATTTTTTAGCAATGTTTTTGAATTTATCAAATCTTTAGTGTTTAATCAGCAAACCAATATGACCCAAAATCCCCCCCCCCTCCACTAGTTAATAACCTTTCTTATGATGTTCTCTTAGTGTTTAATCAGATAAATCAACAGAATATTGCAACCATTACCGTTTAAATATTAAAATTCTCAAAAGTATTAACTTAGATCACATACTAAAAAATACCACACTTTACTTAAGGTTTTCTTTAAAATCGTAATTACCGGTACAAAGTGGTAGAAAATTTCTGTACACTAGGGTAAAGTGTTGTACCTTGGGACACTGCTAATTTTTAAGAATCTACGTATTTTTAGCAGCCATTCTTTTGTAATCTCTAATAGTATCCTTCGCCACTGAATGGTGCCATAGTAACAATCGGTATGAAAAGAGTTAAACGGATGATTTTGTGAGAGAAAACAAATTTCATGAGTAAATATTTTCTTCATTTTTATTTCATTTTCTGTCTTTGTATTTGTAAAACTTTTCAACTGAATTTTATTTTCTGGTAAAAGAGAAATACTTTAAATATTTCAATTATGAGAAAATAATGATTGTGCAGCTAGATTGACCACCATTTTAATTTTTCTTAAAACCACTTGGTATTGTACCTTGGGAGAGTCAAACATATTTTACCTTAGGACACGTTCCAAGGTGCAACATATGCATGGTTCTTAATAATTAAGGTCTGGAATTTTACAGTCTGGAATTTTTACTTTAAATTGCCGGCAGTATTTTATTTTCAAACTGTCTGAATTTTAAAAATTTGTTTTGCTCAGAAATTTGTTGGAGTGTTTTAATGTTACTTTAAATTTTAAATTTGATGGAAATAATTGACGTTAAAAATTAAAATATGAAAAGTGTCTCTAAGTACAACAGCACTCTCCCCTGTTCCAGTCGCTTCTTTTTAAATCTCTGCTCTGTAAAAAAAAAAAAAGTCCACCAGCACAATGAGTGGGTGCAGTTGTGTAAAATAATAACTGGGGCATTTAATTCGGCCGTCCGTGTAAACATAAAGATTTTCTAGACGGCATTTTTTTTTAATACTGTGTACATGTCTTTTTATTAGTTAGAATATATTCAATGCTCTTACGCTGACTCCAAAACACAAGTATAGGGTGAAAGTGGGGTAAAATAAAAAGTTTGTTTTTGCATAAAGACTAAAATAACGCTCATACAGTGAAGAACCTTGTAAGGGGAAAGCATCCAAAATTAATAGATGAACAAACGATAGTTTTTGTTGATTTTCATAAAAGCTCTGGTTTATTACAATCAGTGCACAAATACAAATTTACAATAAAAATTTGCACCACAAATTTTCCCCCTAAAATAAATTTCTGTTCAGCCACAGTAAAGCAGCACCAAATTAACCCTTCTTGAAATTTGATATATCTGACTAATTTTAACGTTTCTTTTCTTTCGGAACTGTGGATTTCATTGAAACGTCCAGTGTTTAAACTGCAGTTCTTTAAAAGCAAGAACAATTTATTCAAGGCCATACCTCAGACGTTTTACACGTGTGCAAATTGTCGCACCTCTGGCAATTGTACACTCAGATTCAGATTGACATTGTTGCCACTCAAGATTTTCCAGAAGTTAAAATAGATGAACGATGAATGAATTAAAGAACACATAAAAATATTTAACCCGGTGGGTACTGCTATCATTTATTTTTTATAAAATATTTTAGACAGCTTGTTTTTTACTTTGTTTGTGGTCGAGGTCCAGATGTCACCTAACCTTGCATTGCATTTGTTGACAGTTTTGGTACTTGATTTTTTTTATTTTTTTTTTTATTTTATTTACTTTTTTTTTTTTTTTTTTTGGTTAATAACAAACTCTGGAAGTCCAGTCATTGTAATGTTATCTGCAATCGTATTTCAATTTTATTTTTTCAAAAATTCTAATAAATGAAATTTTAGTGAACTAGTGTTAGTGGTTTAGTTATTTTTTTCATTTATCTATTTTATTCATTTATCATCTTCATTTACTATACTGATTTATTTATTGTATTTATTTATTTTGCTATTTATTCTTGGAGCTTTGATGCGCAAAATTCCCCGTAGATTAAAGTAGCGACTATAATTCCGTGCAACACCTTTTGAATAATACCATATGGAGATTATCCATACAAATTTGAATGGTGACACTATTTTTCTGCTTTTTCGCATTTTTAGCAACTTGTATGATTCGTTGTCGACGCGTACTTTAAAAACGGCTTGAGCTGCTAGTTCGTCGTAATCTTGTGACTCAATTTCAGAATAAAATAGCTTCTGTAATTAATTAAACGCAGATTATCAATAAAGATTGCGCAAGCGTTTTTCACAGTCGGGGGAAAAAACGTACATTTCGTAGAAAAGAGTCTTGATTCTTGGAAATGGAATCATTTCCACACATTTAAGGGAGTACGGATCTGAAAGTAGTGCACGTGAATTCCGAGGGGTTCACTCTAGTCTGAAAATGGTCCATGTTAACGAAAGAAAAAAATGGGGGAACAAGACGCATAAATAAGGGTTCACAAGCTTGGATCCCGTTTAAGAAGTTATCACAAAATTCTTGGGATTCTACAAGGGCTACAGCGTAAAAAATACAAATTTAACATACATAACACTTGCTTATATATAATCCTCATATAAATAATAGCCGATGATCGGGTAACCCGCATGTTTCAACAATGAAACTCGCGCCACAGCATGATAATTTGATAGCATGTTTTGGTAATGTTTAACATGCAGGGAAAGGTTTTATTTTGACAGCTGTGCGTGCTACTTTCTAGTGTATAATAATAATAAAAGATTTTACAATGGTATGAAAATGAATTCCGCTCACATAAGTCTGAAAACTTATTTTAAAGCTACAGTATAACCTCGATATAACGATTGTCAAGGGACTGGAAAAAGTTATTGTTAAATCAAGGATAACGTTAAATCGAGGAACACAGACATTCAATCCAGACAAATCCGGAACAGTGAAATGTATCATTAAATTAAGGAAGTCTTTAACTCGAGTATACTTAAATGGAAGTTATACTGTATTTATATTAAACTCTCTCTCCCTCTCCCTCTATTTTTTTTCATCTGATGATTTTAGAACGCATTTAGCAAATGAAACTCGAGAAAAACTTTACTATCTGATTGGTTGTTTTTTGAACGCTCGAATGAAAATATTTCACTAATAACAATTTTGGAGCCTATCCTAGGCAGGGGGGGGGGTCTATGAAATGTTCAAAATTTCGGCAAAGGGGTCCATTGAATTTAAAAAAGAATGGAAACCTTTAAAGCGCACAAAAATATACTAAAAAAACGCCAAGTCAAGGAAGTATTTTCAACTTTGGGAACCCGGCATTATCTTTAGGGTTTGCTGTCAAAGGGGCGCCCAAGAGTTTATGCCCGATTAGAGCTTGGCGTAAGACTTTATCAAATTGGTGGCTTTTTCTCCCTTACACACACGCATACACATCTCTGTACCCGGACACCCGTTGACCCCCTAATGAAATGCGGACCGGACAAAATTAGATCCGGATTCTATTAGTTTTAGTTATGAGAGGACCGCAGATAATCGGATTAGGAAGTCGGGGAGAGAGTTTTAAGGCGGAGTAAGGATCGGCCAATAAATCTGGAGCTTGCTTTCAGGGATTTTTATGCTCCTCCACGGAACTTGACTCGTTGTCTTCGACTCTGTCATGTTGTTTTGGTCCAATTTAGAAGAATGTGTACTTCATTTAGATGGAAAAGAAGATTTAAAATGTACAAGAATCTATCATTCTAATTTCCATGAGCTGTTGAAGTTACTTTAGAAACATATATAATTTTTTCTTTGCTTAGCATAAAGAGCAGAAATCTTACTTAATGACTTCACTTAGAAGTTTCACTTTCCAGGTTAAAGCTTCTAGCCATTACCAAGCCTTAGAGCCATTACCAAACCGTCTAGAGCAATTACCAAACACAGGCTATTAATGAATTGAAGATAAATCTATAAAAACAAATATAAAGCTGACTTCTAAAATAGCATCAAACTAGCTTAAATGTTTATAAATTTGAATAGTGATAAATATGGTTCATTTCTAAAACAGCCCTAAATCATATTTAGGTTCTGCGGGTTTTGGCTAACCTGAATAAAATAAAGACAACTGAACATTCGAGCATGAAGCCAGTTTTAGTTTCTCTAAGTTTTATCAAATAAAGATAAATAATATTTACTCTGTAAACTATAGCTGGGGCAAGCCTAACCCGGAAGCATCCATCGCAACGCTGTGATTTGAATCTGCGTAGTCTTCCCAATGCTGCCTGCCAGGTTAGGTTTGCCCCGACTAAAGAGGCAAATGTTTAGGTTTTCTTATAGCGTAGCCTATAACTGGCGTACTTGGCCGATTCAGCATGGCAATTGAATGTTTTCTGATCCCAGGGGCAGAAAATCAGCTTTTATGAATTCTACTCAGTGGGTGTCAAGTAACAGGAGACTTGATATTTAAAAGAAAGGAAATAATATTTAGCTTCTAAAACTCAAGCAGGAAAAGGTTGAAGTAACTATAACTAATTAAAGCTAAGTTATCTAATTGAAGCAATTTGCAGCGCACAAAGTCAATTTAAAAAAGATAGAGCAATCAAATACAACTCCTGTAAGTTCAACTCAAACCGAATCGAAAATTGCTGATTTAGGCAAGTTTACTAAAAACGTTGTAAGACGTTTTACTTTAGTTCAACTTAATGAACTTTTACTAACAGCAATTAGCGAATTTGTTCTAGCATCATTCAACGAAATACCCCATTCAAATATTCCGCCACTTTTCAAGTCAAGGAAACTCTCACTGTAGCTGATGAAATTGATTTGATGTTCTTCAACCAATATATTTGATTTTTCAAAGTGATAACTTACCTACTAAACTCAGAAAAAAATACACAAGTTAAATATCCCTTTGTGTGTTGACTAAGTTCATTTCTTAAAAGCTCAACTCAAGACGATTAAAATTACTGTAAATAAGGTCAGTTTTTCAAAGCTCAATTTATAGCAATGATAAAGTTGAATTTATTCTGAGATGGCTTGAAACTCTTATCACTGTTAGTGAACATTTAATAGAGAAAAGTATACAGCCCAAAATCATCACTTCTGCTTCTCCCATTTCGTATTTCTATTGGGCAATGAAGTTACATCTCCCCCTCCCACATCGAAGGATCAGATGATAATCTTGGGGATGTGGAGAAACTTTGCTTCCACAATTGTATTTAGGTTTGCCACACATTCGAATACCTCGGTTGGGTTACCAAAACATACATTGCACCATAGCAGCAGTCTTCAAATTAACAATAGGGAGTTCTATTCAGTTTTTTTTGTCCTGCTAAGTTTCCTTAAACTTACTAAAGAAATATACAGAGGGAAGTTTCACCTTAGTCATTACTTTTATAGTAACTAATAAGTTGTGGCCATCACGAAACTTTGTTCTACATCTGTCTCATGAATTCTTGTATCTAATGCTTATTAACAATTTTTTACCTTATCATCTGACAATTTTCGATGTTTTTATGATATTTCGGGCTACCACGACGACGAGAATACATGCGAGTCTATCTCGTTGTTTTTAATATTTATTTAGTGAGATTCTTTTTCGCCGCTATGGTTACAAATTGTCTGAGTTGATTCAATGCTTTATTCAAGAAAATTTTTCAATAAAAAACTTTTTTTTTTTTTGAGTAAAAACAATTTTTTTCTGTTTTTGAATTTTTTAAATGTGTTTTTCTTGTAAAATTTACTTCAGAAAAAAAAAACTTGCTTCACTATCCTTCTTCGCTCTAAAAGAGATCCAACTTAACAAGTTATACTCTTGCGTTTTGTATTCTGTAAATGTGTTTTTCTTATCAAACTCCATTTACTGCAGAGAAAACTTTCAGCTTCACGTTACTCTTTTCTCTTTCATTGTAACATGCAGCTTTTTTGTTATTTGATCTTACCATCAAACCTTGTTTGATCGCATTAGAAATAATTTCAGGAAAAAACACGTATGTAGATGAACTTAATAGCAAAACTTCACCTAAATATCATATTTCTTGATTACTAATATCCATCATTTAAAACCATTATAATTATTCCCCCCCCCCCACAAGACAGCTTGGAACTTTTACTTTAAATGGCTGGCAATATTTTATTTTCAAACTGTCTGAATTGGAAAAAATATATTGGACAGAAATATGTTGGGGTATTTAAATGTGACTTTTAGGTTATAAATTTGATTTAAATAACTGATGTTAAAAATTAAAATATGAAAAGTGTCCCAAGGTACAACACTCTCCCCTACTGAAGGTTCATATTTTAAACTAAATTCGATGATTCTCACTTGATTTTACAATTTTAAATTTTTCTACGATTTTAGCGATTTTTATAAGATAATACTTAAATCTAATATCTAAAAATCTCCTGTCACGGTGTTAGTTATTGAACTCCTCCGAAACGGCTCGACCGATTTTCATGAAATTTTTTAGGTGTATTTGTTTGGTATGAAAATACGACATAAAGTATATTTCATATCGCTTGGTAATCATGGTGTCCCTGTCCAGAACTTTCTTTGAAAATCATTGTGAAAATCATTGTTGAACCATTGTTGAAAATCATTGTGAAAACCATTGTTGAAAATCATTGAAAAAAAACATTGTTGAAAATCTTGTGAAAACTATTGTTAAAAGCCATCGTAAAAGCCTCTCTTAAATTAATTACAAAAATTTCATTTGTAGACAAACCGAAGATGGCAACAAAATTCTTTTTAAATCTCTACATTGTATAAAATGAAGTCTTCAAAAAGCGTCTGTGTGTTTGAACTCGCAAAACTCGAGAACTACCCGGCTGATTTTGCTGAAATTTTCAGCCCGAGTAAAGTTCCTTTAAGTCCCGAGAAGGTTTGCAGACGAGTTCGAAAACAATTCGATGAATAGTTCTTTTTTATTCCTATTTAGGCCTAATTTTCACATATATTCCCGAATATGGGGGTGAAAAATTACTCGCAAATAGTAATATTATATATCGTTGGAAAGGAAAGAATTTTCCGCGTTCTACGCAATTTGTTCCAATGCTCTAACTTAATTGCGGTGGGAGTTTTTTACGTTTTTAGCTCGAATTTTTTTAGACTTAGCTGAAATTTAGGTACTACTTTCTTCATGAAATCCATCAATAAAAAGTGAAGGAATTGTCCCACAGTTTTCTTTTTGACAGTATTGGAAAGAGCTGCTTTTTTTACTCCAGATCAAACTCGACCTAGGGTCGAAAGTTTAACCTCTATCTCCATTAGAAAAAAAAGTTACAAGCGAATTAAATGAAGTTAAAAAATCTGTTCTCAATTCAAGTTTTTAACCATTTTATTTTGCGTTTCTACGGTAATGCGTTTTAAATTCATTGTTTATTTCCATCTTTCTCATTTTCAATTCTTAAACTTATTTTATTTTGTGTTTCCATGGTTTCGCTTTTTAAATCCATCTTTCTCATTTTATTTTAATTTCTTAAAGGTATTTAGTATCTGTCGTCATTGTTTGGCGAGGAAATTTGGCATGGTGGGTTTTTTTTCTTTCATTTAATCCTGGTTATTGAAGATACTTCACTTGACGCAATGGTTTTTTTCAAAGTAGATCGGGCAAAGCCGGGCAACGCAGCTAGTCTAATACATAAAAATCTCATGTCACAGTGTTTGTGTTAGAACTCTTTTCAAACGGCTCAACAGATTTTAATGAAATTTTTGGCAGGTATGAGAATTAGTCGTAAAGTATATTTCATACCTCTAGGTAGTTAGGGTGTCCCTATCCGAAATTGTTTTGGCTACCAAATGTCAAAATGACCTCAGGTAAAACAATGAAAACCCTCAGTGATTTAAATTTTTTATTTGTTGCCATCCTCTATTTGTTAACAAAACAAATGTTTGTATTTAATTTAAGCAAGGCTTTTACAATGATTTTCAATTTCAATTTTCGGGATGCAATTCCGTCTTAGCTCTGGCGATGAGGCGATAATTTGTAACTTTATATTCAACTGAGGAGCATATAGTGTTTTCAGACCTTTAAAATGCTTAAATTTTTTTATGATCTTCAATATACTATATAAGTTTATTTTAAGTAAAAAACCATATTTAAAGTCCTAAATTTTTCGGGAAAGGGACCACTTGTAGAGAAAATTTCATATTGTTTAAACAAGGGTGTCTGTCCCTCTAAAAGAGATAAACACCGAGATTGAGAACATCCGCAAAAACGACGAAAAAGACCCTCTAAAAAGACGACTCCCCACTTGAACAGAGGTTAGCCCCCCCCCCCCCCCGGCTTGTGTTCTTGATACGCCACTGGGAATGTTCAAACCATTGAGCTTATTTGTGTTAGCTAAAGACGGACTGACAAAAAAATATCGTTCACTCAATTTCTAATCGAAATGAATATTGATTTTCTTTATTTAATTGTTATACTTAAGGATAAAAAATATATTACGTTTTGCACATTACGTTTAACTTTTATTGTAAAAGACCAAACAATGAATTAGTTCGTTACGTTAATGAAATACATTGTATTGAGAAAATGAATGGTTGGTGTTTATTGGCGATCATCGTCTTCTACATCGCTTCCCATCCATCTTTCCGTAATAGATTCCATCCCTATTCACTTGCAATATATTCGTTCCTTTTTAATTAACAACCGAAATATTCACTAGAAATAATTTATGTGGCAGAACAAGGTTTGCCGGGTCATCTAGTATCTTATATAGTATTTGTTGATAATTAACTTTTAGTGAGCTACTAAGGAAAAATACGGAATCTCGTTATTATTGATTAGACTGCAAGTAAAATGCCCCAAAAAATACTGCAGGCCAAATTGAATTGTTTCTTTGGTTGTGTCTCAATTCGACATTTTTTTTCCCTCATACATTTAGGTTTTTAATCAAAAGCACTAAAATTCTGTACATTTGATGTCTAATGCGAAATGTAACTCTAGATTAAATTTAATTCACTCTTATTTCGCACTTCGGAAATTTTTGCAAAATCCTCTGATTTTTTACAAAAATAATCTACTATTGTCATGAATTTCATTTTCTGACAGAATAGTGGATAGTAGGAATTGCATTAAGAATATAAGAAGAACTGAAGGAGAAATAAATATATTGTGAAACGTGCCATTTTGAAAAAAAAAAAAATTCTAATTTCTGAAACTAAGATGCCATTGTTGCTCCTCGTGTAGTAATTTCACATTTTCATGAAACTTTTTTCGTTTTTTAATGATTTGATAAGTTTATTTGGCGGATTATCTAAATATTAATGGAGCTTTTAACATTATTTTATTTAGTCTATTGATCACTTCACATTTTAATAGACATTTTCGTGGTACTTAGTGCCTTGCTTTTTTACATGGCAAACTATTTTCTTTTTAATGGAAATTTTAGCCTTGTTTTGCTTTCAAATCAATCATTTAATTTAGATTTCAGCAACTTTGTTTATGGCAGCGTTTAACAAGCAGATAAGAGCTTTGGTTTAGTTAGATTGGCGAAAAAGTTTGAAAACGCGCCAACTGCTCCACGCCATGGCAACTCCCCCAAATCGAAATTTACATATTTTGATGTCAAATATAAAACTCAACACCAAGTGAACTTTTATTCATTCGTACTTCACGCCAAGTGAGAAGCAATTTGCGCCAAAGTTCCTAAGAATGCAGTAACTTGCAAAACCATTTTAGCTGATTGAATTCGGAGGGGACACCATGAGTCGGATATATACTATGTATGGTATATGATGCTCCATAATATGCAGTAGTTTATGATCTGTCAGTCACTGTTGAGCGTAAATGCTACCACACAGCGAAAGCATTCCAACGCATCGTGAAATCGTGTTTGCCTTTAAACGCAAACAAACATGAAATTATTTATAGCTTTGCGCTTTCCCAATTTTATGTGCTTTTACAAAATGTCAAAACTACAAGATAAAAAAGTTTATGCTTATGGTTTTTGATTTACAAATATTTGTGCGAACGGAACACCAAATAAGTTTTGAATCCGAATTTCAATTTACTTTTAAGATAATGCATTAAAAATAAAATCCTACATTTTTTTAACAAAAAACATTTTAAAGACTTTAAAGAGTTATCTATTACCCAAATTTTCTTCCTGGATTCAACTGATTTCCAAAAATGAAATTTAGCTCGCTTCATTCTGCTTGAACTAACTAGTTCTACAAAACGGAAGTTTTTCCATTTCAGAGTTCAAATATTACCTGTGAGTGAAGTGAAGTCTTAAAAATCACATCTCTTTATGAAATTTTGGAGCAGTTATTGCTTAATCAAGCCATATGTTTGAGGCATAGTTTCTTTATCTTTCTTATACGTCTTATACAAGAAGGCTGTTGAGACGAAGTTAAGTTAGTTAACAAAAATTTTACATTCTAAAAGTTAAAAGATACTTTGTTCTCCACCGACATAGGGCGAGAAAAAAACCACGCATTCATAATTCCATAACAATAACTGAACTGTTCTGTAACATTTCTTTAGCTGTTGCCATTACAAAAAGCAATAAAAAGTAAAGACGATAAATAAAAAAGGATATTAAGAATTTTATACATTGTAGACAATATTTCGCAACTCCAATAAACTATAGGGGCGCTTCAGCCACTGTCTAATGGCGGATGAAAGAGGTAAAACAAACAAATGCCGTAACTTTTAACTTGCTTTGAAGCTTAGTAAATGACAGTAATATTTTATCGCGTTTGTGGGAAGCTTCTTTTTCTATTCCTCTGAAATTACATGACACTACAAACTGTCTAAAGCCTGTAATTTACTCCAAGAAAACATGTGGAACGGAATGTTTTACCTTTTTGAGTAGTATTGTTAATCACCTCAAGATAGCGTATTCGAGCTTTTTACCAATACAAAGTAAAATGAAATTCAAAGCACAGCAAGCGATAAATTAACAAAAAGCCGTAAACATTCATATAAAAGTATATAGAAAAATTTAATTGCGATGATTTAGTTTTATGTCATTTGACTCGATAGATTTATACAAAAATGACGTTTATTGAATTCGCAACTCCAGCGCTCGAATACGCTACCTTGCGGTGATTTACAAAATTAAAGAAAAAGGTAAAACATTGCGTTCCACGGGTGTCTTTTGGTAAACATAGGCAGTTTGTTATGAGTATTTATTGACGCATTCGATGTGCCTTAGATTGTTTCCAGCAACAGAAATTGTTTCGTCCTTTAATGGTATTCTCGAGCTTTTCAAAATAATGTTAGTTTTCAAATTATTTCCCTCTAAAAAGTGAGTTGATTATCATTATCGTAAATGGCGAAAACGTAAACGCAAGAAAACTCTGGATTGACAAACTTCGCTTTGACATGAAAACAACAACGAATGTGCTCGTCTGTTAGAAACTTTTTTTTTTTCTTTTGAAAGAGGATAACGATATACCAGGTAAAAAGTTATTGTTTTGTGTGAATTTGTAAGAACATGTTTTTTTTTTTTTTTAATCTTAAGCTCGAAAGAAGGATTTGTTAACATTAGCAGAAGAATTAGGGCTTTCATCTCAGCCTAGTTTAAAAATAATTAACTTAACTAACCTTATTTTACTGCAGCATTTATAGGTAGAATGGACAGTATGCAAAATATTTTCTTGATTGTAGAACGAAATGAAAAATTGCTTACGTTTAGAATTTGAACTAGCAAAACAAAAGCTGAGAATTTTCATCGCCAAAATAGTGCACCGACTTTACTTTATTGCTTAAATTATCAGTGGAAGAGTTTCGTCAAAACTTATTTAGGAATAGTTTTACTAGTGTTCGAGCAAAGAACACTTGGCGAGATTTCGCATGTCAGTTCAACAGTTTTTATTTTTATCATGAGTGGATTAAAATGGTAAAAAGATTACAGAATTCGATAAGTTAAAAGAAATAATGGTAGATCAATTAAAAAGAAAACTACCACCAAATATCCGTGAGAATTTTGTTGATGATTTGCATAGCATGACAGAATTAAATCATAATTCAGAAATTAGAAACGTACGAAACAGAAAAAATTAAAATTAACCGATTCGGCAATTTGAGAAATAACTCAACTACAAATGTAAAACAATTAGCGCTAGCCAAACAAGACAAAGAAGTATCATCTTCCTGTTTTGATAATCAATCGTAATGTCATATAATTAAATTATCTAGCATTAAATGTATTCTTGTCAGTTTTATGGCCACAATGAAAATGTAGTTCCATCAAGAATTGATAAATATCAAATTCAACATAGTGGAAATGGCTGCTTAGAACTATGAACTACGTAATTTGCATTAATTTCAGACGTTTAGTAATGCTTCTTGAATTCTCATTTCTTTCTACGTGGACTAGAACATCCACCAGACTTTAAAAATTAATTTAAAAAGAACAAAAAAATCATCCAAACGAACAAAAATTACTAGGCTTCTTAGCATTTTCTACGCTACGGCATGCGTTTGTTTTACCATTTTCATCCGCCATTAGACGGTGGCTGCAGTGACCCCTATAGTTTGTTGGAGTTGCGAATAATTTACGAAATCTTTTTCAGAGCTAGTACGTACAGTGGCTCCCAAAAGTGTTCGTACACTTTGAAATTTTTTAGTAAAACCAAAGAACGTGAAAATGAATTTGAACATGAAGTCCAATATTTTTTCACGTCATTCCTGTCATCTTTATTATTATTACTAATAATAAAGCTCAAAGTCTCTCTGTCGGGAGGATGTCTGCATGTCTGGATCTCTGTGACGCGCATAGCGCCTAGACCGTTCGGGCGATTTTCATGAAATATGGCACAAAGTTTCTAGCATGGGGGTGTGTACCTCGAAGCGATTTTTCGAAAATTCGGTTTTGTTCTTTTTCTATTTCAATTTTAAGAACAGTTTCGGAGCAATATTATCACATGATGGACGAGTAAACTACGAAATTATCATGACGTGGAATGGGAGAGCGAATGAACATAGCCAATTAGCGAGAAATTCGTCATCCATTATTTGTAAATATACAGGGAACCGAATAAAGATTTTAATTTTCAACTACGGGCAAAGCCGTGCGGGTACCACTAGCTCTATATAAAATCTTCTAGTTTTTTTCAAATATAGAAGAATCTTCTTTTTGAAATGGGTCAAAAAACGAAGAGACAGAGAAATAATACGCCACAAAATTTTGAAGAAAAAAAAATAGAACCGACTTCAAAATTGCTCTAAAAAGTGAAAAATAATTTTATTCTTTAAACACCATCGATAATGCTTTTAAACATAATTTTTGAAGTTGGCGCAAAAACAAAACGTAAAATCCAGTGTAACCATGCTTCGTTCATATTTTTTTTCAGAAAAGCATTCAAAGTTACGAACGAAACATTTATATCGCTATTCAAATATGCCGTCATCAATGCATAATGTATGTGATAGTGAAGAAACTGCTCCTGGTTAAATTTATAGTTGTATTTGAGTTATGGCTGTCAATGATTTTATCTATCGTTTTTGCGCCAACTTCAAAAATTATGTTTAAAAGCATTATCGATGGTGTTTAAAGAATAAAATTATTTTTCACTTTTTAGAGCAATTTTGAAGTCGGTTCTTTTTTTTTTTTTTTTTTTTTCAAAATTTTTTTATTTCATTCTTTTTAGTGTAAATGTAGGTATTTCAGAAATAATAAGAAGTTACCATCACGAAACTTCACATTTTTTCTTAAAAATACTCCATACTAAAAAAAAACTATTGACACGCGTTAAACTTTAAGCGATTGGCACTAAAAACTTATCTTTGTTCCTCTCTGGAAATCATGCGTAGTTAATTTAATTATAACCATTTAAGTATTACGTTTTTCCTAACTAATTTACATTCCACAGCATCTAAGTTGCTCATGATGCAATCCTGTGTTTTCTTACTTAGTCCCGATCATCTGTTATCGGCATAGATGATAATGATAAAAATACTACAGAGTAGTTGAGTCAAACCTAATGGTAGCATTGTGAAGGCTAAGCAGATCCTAATCACTGCATCACCTCTCTTCCAGGTTAGGTTTACCCCTACTATGGAGCAATAGCACTGAAGTAAGGAAGATTTTGATAATTCACATAGGGTTACTATAAATCAGCAGGGTTACTAAAATAAAATTATTTACGCCAAAAATGAGACGACAGCACCAGATTCCCCATTATCGAAATATCCCTTGAAGAAATTTGATGCTTGCTTCAGAGAAGCCTTCATTCAAAATTATCATTACAATTGCTATTAATGTTACTGTTATATGGCACCAAACTTTTATATCAATGAGTTTCATATTGTCGCGTAGATGAAGATAGCGAAGACAACGTGAAAGTCAAATGAAGCGAATACTCGTTAGTCTCAACTCGAGATCTTTATTCAGAACCACGAAGGAACGTTACATCTCCTTATATACAACTTGAGAAAGTGCTGGAACTTTCCAGATTTGGAAAGATACAGAAATTAATAGAAAATTCGAGAAAATACGAGAAACAGTAGAAACGAAATTTTAGTAAAATTCACTTTTTCCTAGTCGGGATTTGAACTCGGGTCGCTCGTGTGGGAGGCGAGAATTCTACCACTGAGCCACCGTTATCCACGGATGAAAAGTGCGAACTTCGCTACAAAATAATTTAATAGGGAAATTGCATAAAATTTACTGTTTTTTGCCCATAACTTTTTTCTAAAGAACAAATATGGTCAAACAAAGTAATGGGACCTAAGTTGAGCCATCCCCTATCCATTAAAAAAATAATCATCAAAATCGGTTCACTAGGTGAGACGCTATGAGTGGACAAACAAAAAAAAAACATACATACGGTATGAATTGATAACCGCCTCCTTTTTGAAGTCGGTTAAAAAGTCATCGTACACTCAAATATTTTCGAATAAATTCATGATTAAAATTATCATACGTCGTTTTTTTTATTATTTTTGCATTGTGTTGACCCTTAAAAGTCATTTGGCTTTAATATTTTTGTTTATTTATCCCTTAATATTGTGCTTATTACTTTCAAATGGATGGGAGTCGTAAAAAAACACAAACACCATTCGAAATTTGAATTTTTTCCTCACAGTTGGTAAATTGGTTTGAAATGTCTCTAAATTAGTTAATTTATTCCATTCTATAGTAAACTGCTTGATAAAATGCTTTAAGGAAAAGAATCGGACCGAAATATTGGTAAGAAAAAGTCAACCAGCAAAGTTGACAAAGCGTAATTGGAGATGTACGGTTAAAACATTTATGAAAAATACAATTTTGAGTACTGTAAAGGTTTTTGCAGAGTTAAATGAAAATTTTTACATTAATTTTCAGCTAAAATTGCTCGCCAAGTTCTCTGATTAGCTGGATTAAATGGGACCTCTTCCAGCAGAAATTTTCGTGGCCGAGCGAAAAACAGAAAGCTTAGGCTTTTCGTCGCAAAATCAATAATAAATAAGCTCAAAACGTTTTGGAATTACGTCTTACTTACAGATAAAAATGAATTCAACATTTTTGGTTAAATTGTTGCATAATTTTAATTAGAAGAAAAAATTAGGAACTTAAACTTAAGAACTTAAGGACGGTGAATATGTTCTTGTGTGAGGGTGCATATCAGCATCAGGACTTGGTAGTTTGGAATTTTTTGATGAAATAATGAATCATGCTGTTCATTTAAATATTTTAAAAACCAATTTTAAACTCTTAGTCAAAAGTTTAGTTATCGGAAACAACTTTGTTTTTTATCAAGCTAACGATAAGAAGCACACGACTTTCAACGTTTGTGTCTAGTGTCTCAAAAATTGCCCTAAAGTTTAGAAATTAGAAAATACCCCTTCAATCTCCAGATTTGAAATTAATGTAACATATTTAGAGATATCTGGAGGCTAGATTACGAAAATACGGTTTTCAAAACGAAAATAGAGTTAGAAACAGTAAGACTCGAAGTGTGGTTGAACACTTACTCAGAAATTACGCAAAAAAAGAATGAAATCTGTTTCCAGGCGTTTAAAAGGTGTTGTTGATACTGCATGATAGTTTACTTAAATAATAACTTAATAAAAGTTTCATTATTCAATAATACAATAAAACCTGTCTACAACGATGCTGTTGGGACCTGAAAAAATATTGTTACACGCAGGTTATCGTTATAGACAGTTTGATTATTTACGCTGAAATTTTGCTGGGACCAAGAAAAATATCGTAATAGACAGTTTTATTGTTATAGCCAGTATTGTTACACACAGGTTTCACTGTATATAGACATTTTTTAAAGTGTACGAAGGCTTTTGTGAGATAAAATTTCTGGCATCTTTTGGTTTTTGATTTTTAAAAAACCAAATGAGTTTTAATATTTTTTTAAAACTTTCATGTAGTTTTGTTGAAAATTGATCATAGATCTTATAATTAAATACCTATTCCGAAATATTAATTCTAACCAATGGTATAGGGTCCTATTTCATTGAAAGTCGTAGGTGTGCGAACACTTTTGGGAGCCACTGTAGTTCATTACCTCAAAAGAATCGAATAGCTTTTTTAAAGGAGACAAAATCAATAATTGACTTTTAAAATCAGAAAAAATTCGAAAGTGGATGCAAATTTTTCTTCAAAAATGATCACAGAAATTCTAAGGATAAATTATTCTAAATTAAGATTTCGCGTTTTCTATTTAAATCTACGCATATGAAAGCAAATTTGTTTAAATGCTGTACTCTTAAGCTCTGATGAATTTGGACAAGGTTCAACAAGTAATAATAATAATCCTCGAAACAGAAACATTTTGGTAATCTTCATTAAAACATTTAAAATTCCTTTATTTTTATTCAAATCTATTGTATATTTCTGATACAATTTTCAATGAAACTGTTCTTCTTTCTGATATTGTAGAATTTAAGAGGAGAAAAAACTTTCCTTTGCAAAAATGTATGAAGAATGAATTCAGCTCTTTTGTTAATTCGTATTTTATCTTGTTTAGCTAATAGATAAAAACTCAGTTTTCTATTGTTAATTTGTTTCAATGAGCCAGCTGTTTTTATTGAAATGTTTTGCATCATCGGGTTATTTTGCTATTTATAGCATTATTATTATTAATTACTATTGACGTTATTATTGTTATGTTATGAATCTTATATGAGGCACTGACAAGCAAAGGAATATAAGTGGACATTTTCAAGTTTTGAGTAAAACGCGTTAAAGTTGCGGTCCTATGTACATAGGTTATCATCGATAGTTATTTGTAAATGCACCTGATAGAGCTACTAGTACTATCTCTTGCTCCAAAACAGAGGAGAAGATCACGTTCCATTTGTACTGGCTATCTCCGATTTTTTAATTTTAGTACTTACATCCAGGGCTGTGGAGTCGGAATCGAAGAGTCGGAGTCGGACTGATTTTGGGGTGAAGGAGTCGGAGTCGTTGGAAAACATGCCGACTCCGACTCCGACGCCGGGCTTCTTTTCTTCTTTCCTTTTTACTGACCCTCTTTGTATTTTTTTAAAAACTGAATACCAATTGGTTCGATTACATGTATAAAGAGATACTAATGAGAAAATAACTGCCGTTATGGCAATCAGCTAGCTTGAGTGCTTACCGAACTTTTAGTAGCCGTCCCCTAGTTTGCTTGCTTTTTAACTTAAATAATAGCAACTGTCAGCAAACGGTTTTGTTGCCTATCATTTTCAAGTAATCACTTTCGAATAAAAATAGAAATATAGTGTTTTGTTCGATCTCAGTTATAAAATAGTTAAAGAAACGTAACAAATTAGTAAGTCGAGGCCCGTAGCTAAAGTTGAAACGTTTAAGGGTGATCGGCAAATTCAAAGAAGTTCTGGCGCGAAAGCACGAATCCAAAAGATCCGATGAAATAATCTAATGTTTTTTTTCTTTATTAAGACTATTTCTATAAGCTTGGTTCCCACTAAAAAGTATGGAACAAAATAATGTAAATGATTTCTTGATTACAACACTCAATTGTTGCTGTTAATCTTAAAATCTTCATATGAAGGTTAATTCTAAAGCAGCCAATAAAATTTAAATTAAAAATTTAGCGAAGAAGAAATATAGGTATAGTAAAAGCTATCCGTACAAATTTGTATACCGCCGCATTTTGTGTAAAAATAGTTCCTGACTTATATGTGCCCTATTTTTGTTGACATTTTATTGATGAAATATAATTTAAAATATATTCGCGAAAATTTTCAGAACTCTGAATTTAATTTTGGGTGTCATCTACCAGATAGGTGTCAACCGGGGTAAACCACCTATTCTCAAGAAATTGGATTTAGAAAAAAAGCTTTTTTTCTCTCAAGATACAGCTTTCAAAAATTGAAAGCACACGATTTGATCAATATCTATTTGTTAAACGTTAAAGCGGGGCAAATTACAGGTAATCCTTTTCTATTTTTTTAAAAGGGATTTTTAAGTCATCTCACTTTTTAACTCGTAACTTCACCACGTTTTTATTTTTCTCATTTCCTTGATCACTTACTTGCCCTTTTGGGAAAGTTAATTTCAAGTGTAATTACGAATATATTTGTGCCATGAACATTTTATTCCAGTCATCAATTGCAACAGTATTTTATGATTTTGCTTTTAAAAATATTAGTCTTAACTGTACTGAATTCTGAGAAAAACTTTTCGTGTTAGTATAAAAAATGGTAAATTGTTCGTCACCGGTATTAGTGTGGTGTCCTGTCTCGCTATTCAGCTTCATGCTGGCGACATTCATATGGTACCTTAAAAATTTGCGTAGAGGAAAGGCATAATCAACTGTAGCATACTTTCAGATATTTATATGATTGTAAAGAACTTTCAAAAGAAAACGAACAAAAGAAACTAACAAAAGATCAAATTTAGTTGTTAAGTTCATCGTAAATTTAAAACCAGAGGGTTAATAAAACGCAAGCACCAACCTATCCTGATGAAGAAGAAATCGTCGAAGATGATGTTAATATTGGAAAAGAACTGCCTCTCGAGGATAAATTACAACTATGTATAAATAATAATAATAACAAATCTACATCCAATACAAAAGAAACACACACACACAAAACGGTGTATCTAAAATCAACATGGAAGAGACTAAATTATTTGAAGATGAAGGACTTCTAGGCAATTGGAGGAGGTGTATCGCACATTTAACATTACCACTGACCTGTGTGAACTGAGACAGCATTTTCAATTGCAGAAACTTCGTTCACTAAGATGAGTTTCAGGCTTAGGAACAATTCAATAGATGCATTATGTATCTTACTATTGCTGATTTTTAATTCATGACATTTGTTCCTTCATTTTATATTAGTTCAGAATAAGTTTTTTTCATAAATAATGCACTTTTTTCACAAAATCATGAAATAAAGAAATGAAAATATATGCTGTTGATTTTTTTTTTTTTTTTTTTGAGAAATTTCTAATACCGGTATAAATACCGAATACTGGTATATTGTATTTTTGGTCTGGTTTTGCAATCCCCAACTGTATGAATAAAATGTTAACGATTTCAGTTGTCTTTTCAATTCATTAATTATTCTTGAAAGTAAATTTTTGAAATTTCTTCTTTCACTGCTTATGAAATTAATTTGCAACGTTTGCGCCTATTAGGAGCCCTGATCCTGACCAATTTCGTGCTTTTTATTGAAACCCAAGCATCTTAAGAAACGTTTCGTGCCCAAAACCGTAGATTATTTCGGTGGGGGCATCCTTTAGCATGACCCCCCCCCCCCCCCCCCATCTAAAATGGTAGTCTCTATGCGTCCTTGGTACTGGGTGAACAAAAATAATGGATCAGATTTCGAAAAATCATATTTTCGAAACTACTGCACACATTGCAAATAGTGATACATGAGTTTAAAGACAAATATACCAAGTTTTCTTTTCCAGTAAAGTTCAAGTACACAAATGTGCAATTTGTAAGCACATTTGTGTGTTCATTTACAAATGCTATTTAATAATTCAAATATTCAATTACAAATGCTCAGTTTTGGAGCCTTTGTTACACGACATCATCTAACGACATCATTTCGTTCTGTACATTTTGATGGAGTGCCAATCTGTCAATGGTTCGTAATGCCGCACAAATGCGTTCTTAAAATTTTTCTATAGTGTTTTCGGCAGAAAGGGGTTGATAAACAGAGCATTTGACGTAATCCCAATAAAAAGAAAACACATGGCCTGTGGAACGAGCTTTGATCACAGATTAGATGTTTGTTGTGAAACAAACAGCTCACAGACAGATCGGAAATTTGTTACTGAAAATTAAATTGGATATATACAAGGTGTCTAAAAAATCCTTGACACATTTCAAAAATTCATAGAAAAGCAACAAACTATCGTATGAATTTGTGGTTTGTGCCATAAAATTTCAAAGGTTCAAAATTTTTTTATGACATTGTAAAATAAAAGGGGGGGGGGAGAAAAAGGAAAAGAAAAAAAAGATAAAAGTGTAATGGGTTTGTTTCCTTCAGTCAAAAGTAGTACTCTTTGTCACTGAAATTGATAGGATAAGCAAAAATAATAATAATAATAATAACATGGACCCAGAAAATACTTTCATTTTCCCAACAGTTATTTTTTAATTAAATTATTTTTAATGTCGAATTTTTCAAACAAGACGTGGTCTTGATAACGTCACAAATGGTGCATTTTGGCGTATCTTTCTTCCGCGTTTCCATGTTATGATAATCAAGCAGCGAATTAAAATTGCGCTCTACGCTTGCTGTCAACCGTATCGTTACCAGTACACGTGAGTAAAGATGCGAATTAAATATTTTGCTCTATGAAAGGCAACACTGAATGGCATTTCATCATTTGTGACGTCATCGGTGGAAGCGTAAACAATGAAAGCACACCGATTTAAGTAATTTTCTTTAAGTATTAAAATTAAACAAATTATTTAAAAAATGGTCAGATTCTGTTTTTAAGCATGCATTTTCAGAAAAAAACACTTTTAAAGTTTTGGAAACGACCCCATTCTCTCTCTCATTTCGTTCACTTCTTTCAACAATGTCCTATGGGTGACTATACATTTTTTTTTTCTTTCCCAAAGAAATTATGTTTATTTAGTTTAACTTTCATTATTTCACTAGTTGTCGTTATTTTTGGATTTACAAAGATAAAGATCAAATGATGTTGCCCTTTTTAGAGTTTACACACTGAACTATGGTAATAAAAGGTATTGATTTATGTTGAATAAAATGATTTAACACCTCACATGACGTTTGTTTTTCTTACTGTGACGATACGGTGATTACCTACAATTAATTATTTTTTTTTCATTTGTTTTACGATGTCATAAAAATTTCTTGAACCTGTGTACAATATTAGTTACCTCTCTTGAAACTCAATAAGCGTATTATAGCCCATCTCTTCCTTAATCGTCCCATTTTCTAAAAATGCCAAAATTTCAATTTGTTCAATTTTTTATCAATTTTTCCCAAACCTCAAATTTAGCCGCTCCAAAATCTGAAAATTTCAGTAGTGGCCATCTGACATTCTCACTTCCGAAGAATTTACATTGTTTAAATTCAAATAACTGATGAATAAATTTGATTCAATATGATAGTTACATTAAGTACCTACAAAAAACCACATTATTATTGTTCATTTAGTTCTTCAAAGCAAACTTGACTTCATAAATAAACTTGAAGTTTACACTACTGAAGCACTGCGGCCAGTACTGGTGTTTTTCCTTAGCTTCGAAACTATTATTTTTTGAAATCGAGTTCACGATTTGGAGTCACCCTGTATATGTTTTACAGTAATTGTTTATCAAGCAATTGGAGCATTTTGTATGCTTCTCTTTTACATACTATCTAGTTTTATTTTTCAACTATAAGTTTTGTTTTTCTTTGATAAATTTACTATTTTTTTTTTAGTGTTTGTGATTGTCTTTCAGTGTACGTTGTGTGCGTAACATTACTGTTCGTTTATTGTTGATTTATGTATGTGTGCTTGTTAAATCTTATCTTATCGTATCTGATCGTTAATGAAATATATAACTTTTTTATTTTAATATGAAACAATTTTATTATTTTTCCTCTTCGATTTAACAAAGCAGGAATTCACAAACTTATTAAAACAGTTCAGTCTGCATTTATCTTACCTGAACTGTTGTATTCTTTCAGTTGTATTGGAAAAAAATTAAATGCGGGGAAAAAAGGGAAAAACTTTCTGACTTGGAGACTTAAAAAAGTACATAAAGTAAGAATCATTACTCCCGAACGCGTACTTATAATGCGTCGATATTAATAGCTTTCAGTTGAAGTTCATTCACCAAATAATTTCAAATTTGATTTCACTTTCCACCGTTTTCTTGCTCGAATGGATCCAAACGAAATTCCATTCCTCGGAAGGGGTTGTGACGACACAATGCATCAACTATGAAGTCTACGTTTTAAAAAAATATTTAAAAAAAAAAAGGAGTCCATAAAACGAACACTTTCCCATAAAGAACGCATTATATTCCACTTTTTTCGTCCGAAAAAAGCTCCCCAACAAAGGCTTGTGAGGGAGTCTCTTCATTGGGATGGCACAAAACCCCGATCGGGGGTGTATGCGGGTGGTCCCCGTCGACGTGTGTGGTGCCCTCGCAGTTATCAGTTTGGAAAATCTCCAGGACTAATCTTCTGTGCCAGGAAAGAGACAATTTCAATCAACGGATGTTCCATTTCGTCACCTGCTTTGTCTGTTCCAATGGGGGCTCGCGCTGACGCAAATGAACCCCGGCTTGATGGTCATAATGAACTAATAAAGCCGTCATGTGGGCAGGGACTTGTCGGTTTTTCGGAGTCATCCAAATTTCCTAACCTAGTGGATTATAGAGCGAGATTTAAGTACTCTCAACGGCCATATTCACTCGAGGTTATTTTGCAACTTCTAAATACATGACTGTTTTAAGACGGATCAGTCATTTTGTATGTATGTATGTATATATATATATATATATATATATATATATATATATATATATATATATATATATATATATATATATGTGTGTGTGTGTGTGTGTGTGTGTGTACAGAGGCACGTAAATGTATACATTTATTACCTTAATTAGCCTCAATATGATTATCCAAAAATTATTAAACGTTGAGAGCATTCAGAAAGATTTAAAGCACATTCATTATTCATAACTCTAAAAAAGAAACCCAAACCTTGGATATAAGATTTTTACTTGTAATTCACCCTGCATCATTTACTGAGGAATAGATCATTGACATGATCTCTTTAGCAACAGCAATATGCAGAATTGCTGGTTTTGCTATAATCCTTGATGCAAGACTTCACTGTAAAAAAAATCCGGAAACGTTTCTGAGTATATCGTGCAGCTGTGGTTCATGAAAATTTCAAAAACCTTTCTGAGTATTTCGGAATCCTCTTTCTGTAATGTCCAGAAACGTGTCTGAGTATTTCGGAATCCTCTTTCTGTAATTTTCATAAACGTTTCTGAGTATTTCGGAATCCTCTTTCTGTAATGTCCAGAAACGTGTCTGAGTATTTTGGAATCCTCTTTCGGTAATTTTCAGAAACGTTTCTGAGTATTTCGGAATCCTCTTTCCGTAATTTCCAGAAATGTTTCTGAGTATTCTGTGCAGCTGTGGTTCATGAAAGTTTCGAAAACGTTTCCGAGTATTTCGGAATTCTCCAAACAATTTTCAAAAACGTTTCCGAGAATTTCGGAATCCTTTTTCCGTGTTTTTTTCTAAAATATAATTCTTTATTATAGTATTGCATACCATATCAGTTTCAATTCTTTCATATCTAAGAGCAATAATACAAGCAATTTTAGAATCATTCGTGGATTTTTTTTTTTTTTTCTTTTTTTGAATTTCTAATGACAAATAGCATGGTTAACAGCATAACATATGCACAGTTATAAATTTTTGAAAAATTATGAAATAATCTAGTAGTTTCATTCATAACCACAAAATCGTCGGGGAATTGGAGTGGGGATACCTTCTGAAAAGTGGGGATTGTTTGTTAAACAATCTTAAACTTCAGTTTTTCTCTCAATATTTTCAAGACAAAACTATCAACATATTGTATTTTTAATGCAGAACTTAAAAACATATCTTGTATCAAACTTGATAGCTTTTATCTTCGGATAAAATTTGACAGGACTTACCTACCCTTCGCGTTCCGGAATTCGTTCACCTCAAGTCAATTTCTCTGACGAACAAAGTGTACCGAAAAGTACCAACAGAGAAATTGATGAATTTAAATATGACACCAAGTCCCCCTGCTGGAACCATTCGGGTTGATTCTTCTGTTCTTGCCCTTTTTCAGCTCATCACAAATATAAATACTTATTCAAAATAGGTTACTGATTTTATTTTTACAGTGTGCGCAAAATGCATTATATATTTTATTTATTAAAACATTGAACTCTATTACACGATTATTCCATTTCATATATACGAGAATCCCCCCCCCCCACCATAAGAGTGATGGTGCACCCATAAAATGCTATGAAGCGCCCCCCCCCTTGAAAAAGCAACATCATATACATTATAAATCAAAATATCATATAAATTATAAGTCAAGTACTTTAATATGGTGTAAAAATACAAAATTATTTTATTAAGTCTTTTTTTTTTTTTTTTTTTGCTTTTGGTAAAATTGAGGCTCGTAAAACGAAAAAAATGAAGACACTTTTAAATACATATATGTATCTATTTGTTAAAGAAATTAATACACATTTAACTAATTTAAAGCGTTTCGCTAATGCAAATATTTAAAGAGATATCGTCATTTAGATAATACTGAAGCACTATGTTCCTAATTACAAGAGATAGTTTGTTTTTTTTTTTACTTCATACAATCTAGCTACACTGTTTACAAGAGAATGAAAACATGCAACCTTAAAGACGAACTATCAAACCTGACAATTTGCATATTATAACATTTAATTCATAATGCTTGATACATAAATGTTCAGCCAAATATTAACTGAGATTGACACATAAAAACAAAGTACACAATAACACTTATTTAAAGTTTTTTATAATCTTCAATTCATAAATTTTACAGAATAAAACTAGACACACTTGCACTTTAAATTTGTGTTCTTTGTAATGTAAAATATTTTCAAATTGCAATAGTTCACAACGAAAAACTGATACTGAAGAAAATAGGTTTTTTTTAACGAGATTTATATGAACTAAATCTCTTTAAAGTAATAGAGTTGCAAAGCAACTTACCTATTCGTCGGTGGTGGTCTTTTGCAGGCTTTGGTCACCAAAAAGGTGATTTTTATGACAGAATAAAATTCTGCCAACAAAAATTACCCATTTGGTAGAAAGAAGAAAAGTATCCAAGAAAAAAGTAAATTACCTACACAAGTTATGCGACGCAATGAATTTACATGGCGTCCTCTCGGTAGTTATTTGGTTTTTAATTTCAGTTTGTATTCCTTCCGCGAGCATGCGTCGAGAATTTGCACTTCGTACTTAAAAATAAATGACATAGCTTCAAATTCAATCTCATGACGATACATATGCAAGAAAATATAAGACTTTAAAATTATCTTCAGTGAATTCATGCGAGGAACAAAACTTCTACTAATCCCCTTGATGAGTGTTACTTCGCATACATGAGTCAGCACTTGTTTTCATTGCGTGCTTTCAAAAGTTTCAGTTTAGATTTGCTGCTGGACTATAAAATTGCCGTTGTGAGCTGCGCATGCGTCGACTCTTACTTTCTTGCTAAACGGGAAACGTTTTTTATTATAGCGGAAAACTGCGGAGGGCGTACGAATCTGTGTATTACGGAAAACTTTTTTGTATATTCAGAGAGTTTTCCGAGACTTTTTACAGTGTTGTGACATTCGAGTGTGCAAGTCACGAGATCTATTAGTCCCACACAGTGGCGCACACAAGGGAAGGGCCCAGAGGGTCCGAATCCCTCCCATAGGTCTTGCTTTTTCTCTCGATTGATTATGATTCTATGTATCTTGTCCGTAGAATAATTTCAAACAAAGGTAACAGTAATTTTAGTTCTAAAGGGTGTCCCAAAATTAACGCAAGATTTGAATTTGCCACAATTTTTGCTGTGAATTGTTGCCAGCCACGGAAAAAGAACAATTTGACAGCTGGGAGTTTAGGGTTAGTAAAAATGGAGTGTTATGCTATTGTACAGCCAGCGGAACAATTCAATCACTGCATAAGGCATTTCCTGTTCGTGTACTCTCTCGTTTCGGTGATATGAATTGTACCGTAGATCGTGTGATTTTACATCATTAAACTTCTCCCTATGGGGTTATTTGAAGTCAAACGTCTATGTCAGCAATCCCACAACCACCTGCGCATTACCTAATTGCGATATCGGGCGCCAATAACAGTAAACTGCTTGACCCGCCCAAACTTTCATTATTTTTCAAATAATTGTTCGATAATGAAAACGCATTATAGAATCGAAAACACTCCATTTGTAATAACCCTAGACCCTCAGCTGCCAAATTGTTCTTTTTTCAAGATTGCCCACAATTTATTGCAAAAATGGCGGCAAATTCAAATCTTGCCTTAATTTTGGGACACTCTTTAGTAAGTGAAGAAATAGAATCCTCATGTTAAAAAGATTTTTTTAAATACTGTGCACTTTTCCTATAACGAATTGCTTGTAAGAAGCAGAATGATAATTATTAATGAATAACACTGTAATAACCATGTTTTTAGTCTTATAATTACAGATTAAAATGAGATTCTATGAAATTGAATACATTTTTAATAATGAGAAAAGAAACAGCGTAAATTATTTTGGTTTCTGGTTATTTACTTAAGTATATTTCATTAAATAATACTAATTATTTATTCATTAGTTTATTTTTCACTGTTCCTCGTTCTCAGGAATCGATAAAATTAAGTCAATATGTTTGACGACGTATTGGAGTATGATATGAGGCAGTGAGAAGCAAAGGGATGTCAGTGGACATTTTCAAGTTTTGAGTAAAACGCGTTTAAAGATAACATCCTGGGTAGGCTTTCATTGAAATTTTTTTTCTAAATCATGCTGTATAACAGCAACTAGCAGGGCTACTAGTACCATCTCTTTCCTCAAGACAGAGGAGAGGTTCACCTATCATGTGTACAGGTTATCTCCAAATTTTTAATTTTGCCACTTACATCCCTTTCTTCTCACTGCTTCATATGAGAATGAGGATTTCGACCTTGGACCCTCCACTTGCAAAATTCCTGTGTGCGCCACTGGCGTCCCACAACTTTGCGCACATTCAAAGAGATTTAGTGCACTTTCATAAGTTCCTCAAGGTGCACAAAGGGTCAATCCTCCCTACATAGTTCAAGAAAGAACACATTGACTCTCTCTTTACCAACAGCAACATGCAGAAATTACCACCCAAAAGTGAACAGGTTCCTCTTGTGTTGTGTCTTACACATGGGTACATGCAAATACCGTTCCAAAAGCCATACCTAATTTATAGCCACGCTTCCCAGAACCGTCGGTAATCTTGCGGAACGGAGGGGGAGGGGGGATTCTCTCCGGAGACCGAGGTCCGGAAGACGATACGCTCGTCCGGACACCCCCGCACAAACGGCCACTTACACTAATCGGGGGTTGCATGACACTGGTATTGTGTGTCCGCCAGTGGTCTCCGGGAAATTGAATTAGGAAATGAATGAGGGCGACGACAAAAGCATGAATGAGAGTGAGAAGATTCCCCTCCCTTAATCCGCGCATTTTGGGACTTGCTAGAGCAGCTAGTGGAACACTGTAGCCCCTGTAAGGTGGAGGGTTAGCATTTTAAAACAGACAGCGATGACGTGACTTCATGTCATTTAAGTCTGTTCTTCTGGTTGATGGTGATGTGATTCAAGTAGCTGTTACTTTTCATTCGAGTTAATATCCTGTAAGTCCTCAAGATTTGGGATAAATTTTTAAAACAGACAGCGATAACGTTGACTTAATTTCATTCAAGTTGAATTCCGTTCCTGGTTGATGATGATATGATTCGTCTAATTATGACATATTAGCGGTTACTTTTCATTCTAGTTGAAACCCTGTAGCGCTCAAAAGATAGAGGGTTAAAATTGGAAAAAAGACAGCGATGACATTGACTTCATGTTATTTGAATAGTATTCCTTTCCTTGTTGAAGATGATATGATTCAAATCTTTGTATGATACAGTCGTGGTTACTTTTCATTTGAGTTGATGTCCCGTAGTCTTCTTAAGATGGAGAGTTAAAATTTTAGCGATGACGAAGCTTCAAGTCACTTAAATTTTCTTCCTTTCCTGGTTGGTGAAGCTATGATTCAAGACTATGCATGACACAGTCGCGGTTACTTTTCATTCGAGCTGATGTCCAGTAATCCTAATAAGATGGTGGGTTAAAATTTTAAGCCGAAAGCTATGGCGAAATTTCATGTCACTTAAATTTTATTCCTTTCCTGGTTGATGATGATATGATTCAAGTCTATGCGTGACACAGTCGCAGTTACTTTCATTTGAGTTGATGAAGGGTTTAAGATGGAGGGTTCAAATTTTAAAACAGACAGCGATGACTTGGCTTCACGTCATTTGAGTTGAATTTTTGTATTTCTACCTGATGATGGCGTGATTCAAGCCTATGTATGATATAATCGCGATTACTTTTCGTTTGAGTTCATATCCTTGATCCTATTTCGGTGTTTGATGGGGAGATTCCAAGCAGTGTGATGATGGCATTGCATTTTGAAATTGCGTATTTGCTTCTCACATCATTTTAACTAAGGCAATCTGGGATAAAATACCAGTCGAAGGGGAGGGAAGGGGGTTCTTATTCAAAGAATTTGGTTGAAAGTGTCATTTGGAAGATTTTCTTCTACCACTCGATTGTAAGACAGTTGTTACTATTATATCTGTTCACTTCTAAATGCTATGAATTACGTATGCTACAAAAATCACCATCATCTTTAACCAGAAAAATTAATCAGCTCTCATTTTACAGATTACTAGGCGCTGCACGTCAATTATTACTTCCCAATTAAAAATTACATTGAAATGATTAAGGCGTGCTATGTGTGCCACAGTTGGTGTAGTATGGCTGATCATTTACTTATCTCGCTATAGAAAATCTGTCGTGCTATAGAGACATGCTGTTAGCACATAGACATCGGTTGCAGTTTTGTAATGCAGCAATCTTGTAATTCATCCAAGTCTTAAAATATTACTCCACGAGTCATAGCTCCTATACAGGGTGTTCCGTTATAACCTGCAAGACCTCTATTTTCGCAACCGTTAGTCTTAGATGCATAGTTCCAAATTGCGAAAATGTTCAAAATCAGATGCAGAGTTAAGATATTGAAAGTTTGAAGCAAAAATAACTAGTATGTTGTAGCCATCACGAAACTTTCTTCTATATTTTTCTTTTTTTTTTCTGATCCCTCCCCATGCTTGACGAGGAAGCAATATTCCCAACAAAAACAAGCAATATTCACATGCAAAAACTTGACGACCATCCCAATGTCTGAATTATTGCAAAAGCAAAGCAAAGAGCGAAAATTGAAAGTTATTTTAAAAGCCTTGCTTGAATTAATTACAAATATTTTATTTGTTAACAAATATAAGATGGCAACAGTTAAAAATTTTAAATCATTGAGATAATATTTCCGTGGCATTTCCATACAATTAAAATCACGAGAAATACGCAGACGACAATCTATTACGATTTATCTTTCTTATTGTTGCATTAATAAAACTACTTTTATTCGCTAAAAAATAATGATAATAAAAATAAATCAGCACCTCTTGGCGCGATTGGCGCCAAAGTTGAACCAAAGCCTGTTTACATATAGATTCACATATATTCCAAATTTCAACCAGAACGTAGCATTACTTCTTGAGATAGGGCACTCACAATGGAAAAAAAGAACGGGCGATTGCGCTACCCCCTTTTTAGCTGTTGACACCAAAATAAAAGCAGCTCTTATACCCACTAAGGGCTACTTGCCGATAAATTTTTCTTTCATTCCGTTCATTATTTCTTGAGATACAGCAGGCACAATTGACGACAAAAAACGTTCTATAGCTCAACCCCCGTTTGAGTTATTGACACCAAAATTGAATCAGCACCTGTTCTTGTTAATGGCAACATATGGATCAAATTTTTTTTGATTCCGCCAGTTACTTCCTGAGGAATAGCAAACACGCGTAACTCAAAAAAGTCCCATTGCTCCACCCCCCTTGGAGGAATTCGCGCCAAAAACCAATGGGCACAAGTTCACATAGGGGCACATATGTGTACCAAATTTCGTTCGATTTCATGCGGTAGTTTTTGCTGTAGAGCGGCCACAAATAACTAGTCACACACAGACGTGACACACACACGGACACACATACACACAAACAGACAGACAGACATTTTCCAAAAATAGTCGAAATGGACTCAGCACACCTCAAAACGTTCGAATCCCTCAAAATTCGAAAATTTGCACGAATCCAATACTTTCTTCTATATATTAGATATAACGGAAAGTAAAAATGAGTCAAAAAATACAAAATTGAACTTTTTATACGACCCTAGGTCCCCTAACTTATATTTAGAGAAATGATCTCCATTGAAAAATATAATTAAGACAAAAAACTTGACATTTGTGCTACCAAAACTCAAGGAGATATGAGTTCAACGTTTTTAGGGACCATACAGAAGATGAAATATGGAACTTATCGCCCTTTTAGAAGAATGACAGGTTTTCGAAGTAAATAAGCAAAGTATTTATATTTTTCATTGCTATTCCAAAATTTTTGCCAATGCTATGCCGTGATACGTAAAAACACATGACAAAACCTCAAACAGTTTGAGAAATCACACTCTATGCACAGATTTAAATATAAACCCTTGTTAACTGCTATATTTTCCCCTTACGACGAGAGTAAAGTGATGTAAGTCACAAAACGCTGCGTTTCATATCTCAGTGAATATTGGCAGTACTAATGTCATACTTTTTGTGATGGAATTGTTTTTCAATGGATAATTTTTTCCTAAATATATGTTAAGGGACCTAGGGTCCGTATAAAAAGTTGAATTTTGTATTTTTTGACTCATTTTTATTTTTGCTTCAAACTTTCAATATCTTAACTCTGCATCTGATTTAGAACATTTTTGAGTTGGAAGTATGCATCTAAGACTAAAGCGAAAGCAGAAGTCTTGCAGGTTAAAACGGAACCCCTGTATAGCGTAATTTAAAAGCATCAGAACCAGACACTGACAAAAATTGCTAAATCTTACGAGCGAGGAAAAAATCTTTGCCACCAGACAAATCATTTTTCAGCGTTTGTACGAAAATTCGGTATAACATATCTTTAAAAAGATTTTTTTTTTCTGAACCAACTACTCGCCAAGATTTATTTTAGTCAACCGAGCGACCTGCCTCCCGGGATTTGTCGGACCCTGATCACATCCATGTGTAGTATAACAGTACAACTCCAACCGCCTGGAAGTCACCTGGATACACTCAACCGCCATTGAACGCCAGAGGATATTTGCAACATATAAAGGATGATCCTACTCTCGTTGACTGAAATGCGCAGTTGTGTGTTTTGAAAATGTTCCATTTTAGAATTTTCTTAGTTAAATTTCACTCGGGATTTTCTTTTTTTTTTATTTTTTTAATAATTTTTCAGACGTTATTTTCAGTTCAAAGTATTGTTTCCATGTTATTCTTTATAAGATTTTTTTGCCGCAGTTATATAAGTATTCTCCACATAACTTTATTCAGACATATCTTCTCCTAATTATTTTTAAAACAGACCCTCTCTTCTTCAAAAAAAAAAAAAAAAAAAAAAATCTGCTTAGGTTTTTTTCGCATGGATTTTTTGTAAACTGAAAAAAGTGTATGGGCAGGGAAATCATTCATTCAGTTTCTTCTTGAAACAGTTATTGTATTGCAAATTTCAATAATAAAGTAAAAAGTTCCATTTCAATATATTTTCAATTCAAAACATTATTTTGGGAAAACTCTGTCTCAAAATAAATTCTCGTAGTTTCATATAAAAGTATTTATCACATAGTCCTATTTATACATTTTTTCTGCTTATTCTTATTAACCTCTCCTCCCATTTTATAAATCAAAAAATAATTTTAAAATATGTGAAAGGTTTGTGTAAATAACAGATTACAAATCTTTTTTTACAGGCTGAAAAAAGGCGTGGAGAAAAGAGAACTTTGTTTATTCAATTTCCATTTCAAACTATTCAGGTCATCAAGGAACCAAAATGATGCAATTTGTTAAGTTAAAAACCTCCCAATTCTCAAGCGACTTTCAGTAAAATAAAAACCGATTTCACCATTTGGCAAATGTTTTTAAAGCCATGTAATTAAATAACAGCTACTTTCTCCTGGAAATCCGAATAAAAACTCCTCTCCCACCAACCACTCGAAGTTTAAATAAGCGTCTGTTGTTTTTTCCTTCCTCCAGATTCCTAAATGAAGCTTTCAAATCAACTCATCGGCAGAAATAAAAACTCCTTAATAAAGTGGCCCCCTAAGAGGGGGGGTGTAGGAAGAAACTCCCGAGAAAAAATGACCTATCTTGATACATTACACTAAACTAATCACGGGCACTTTGGTTGCGGTTGCTTTAACAGAACCGGCATTACGTTAAAAGCTAATAGATCACAAGTTGCATGGGGTGGGGGGTGGAAAAAAACACAAATCAGAGATCCCCCCTGATGAAATGGCGCATATCTTTGGCGCATACTCTTAATCAATTGACTTTTGGGAAGCGAGATGGTGAAATGGGATGCAGATTTCCCAGCCATTACCATATTATTTTCCCATTTTCCCTCAAGGACTCGGCAGCTCCTAATCTCTCTCGCTTTGTCTCTTTTTCGGCAGAAGGGGGGGGGGCAGTGCCATAAATCATGTGACACGGGGAAGGAGAGGGGGAGACGGGGGAGGGGTCTTTACTCAATGAAATGAAATGTAGTGTTCCCTTTTGGTAAACCCATGGGTGATCGTTTGATGGCTGATGAGAAAGACTTGCTTATTTGGCGAGTTATCAGGAAATTCTGTCGGCAATCTGGAGATTAATATTCCGAATTTGGCTGCATTCATGACTTTTCTTATGAAGATCTGATTTTGGTAAAAGAGCCACTATTAACTACTTTCGATTTCAAAGTCAAAAACCGTAAAACTACACTCCTCAATACTCACACTACAGGGGGTGAGAGTGGACCCCTGTAGTGTGTGTATTGAGGAGTGCTAGTCAATTTTTTTCTGAAGACTGAGTAAAATTTTTGGAAGCTCCCCCCCCCCGTAAAAGCTCCCCCCCCCCGTAAAAGCTCCCCCCCCCCGTAAAAGCTCTGCTAATATACATACAAAAAGTCATTGAAATTATTGATAAAAATCATTTTAAAGGTTTTTTTTTTTTTAATTTTTTAAAATATTTTTTCAGTTTTAGAATGTTGTCAGCCCAAAATTTTCGGAAACTGCAATCCAAAATTTCCGGAATTTTCGGATCACAAACCCCCCTGTGACCAGTATAGGAGACTAACACTTTCCATCGGGGGCGGGGTTAAGTATTAAGACATTACGAAAGTAAATGAGGATTTGTCTTTTACTTGGTGCAACAAAAGCAAGTTTTGATGCTAGATTGCGTATGTTGCACTAAAATACGTATAGCAAAATTACACAGCATCGTTTGCTGGCAAATTTGCACCATTTTTTGGTGTAACGTACCACAATTTCTTTTAGTGATATGGCATGTTAAGAGGTGAATAAAATCAAATGTTTCTCATGGCGTTTGGCCGAAACAACTGCCAACACTTGGGACGTTGGCAGATCTTTGTTGCGCAACGTTCAAAAAATTGTTTGCAATCAGTTTCACTGGAGTTAATGGGAAAACTAATGTAGCCGTTCAAAAAGACTAAGGGAGAACTTCATCCAACTTCAAATTCTTAATTGCCTTTTAGTAATTTTGAGTTTGATAGCGCATATTTATTGATCCAAATAAGTTACTGCACCTATATTGGATTGATATATTTAGAGCTACCCTCCTTTCAAAATATTACTGTTCTTTGAATTATTATTATTCAAGAACTCTTTGCGGAAGTGGATTATAGACAAGAAGTAGGTAACAGGGCAACATCATCTGCGTTTCTGGGGGGAAACCGAAATTCCTCGCTCGTAAGACGGTTCTGTTATTCCTCTGGGCTGCGTGTGCATTTGAGTGACAGGATCTTGACCTCCGTATTGCGTGTGAACTGCGAAGCCTGCTTTTTAAGTAAAGCTGCTTACGCAGAAAGAAGATAGAAATGGCAGCCACGATTTGATGATGACAGCTCTCTGTCGACGAAGATCATTGTGAGGAGGACTTCAATGAATGTAAACGCTTGACTGTTGTACGTGAAAACGGCGGTGGTGGTGGAGAATAATTACACCCCCGCTTTCTTCCCTTTGACACAATTGCATGGCTGCCACAGATTAAGATTGCAGAAATTTGAATAAAACTAACGACTAATGAATAAGGGATGGTTGAGCCCTGCTCCTCGCACAGTTCGTGAAAGACTTCGTTTGGAAGAAGAGTGCCACAATACGAAAATTTTAATTTTCTTTTTTTTCGCTTAAAGGCCTTCAAAGGACGTTATCTTCTTTAAATATTATAACAGATTTTTTGTTCTTATATTAACCACTGGAGAGCAGAGCAAACTTACTTTTCTTTATGCAAATTGCCTGAAGAGTTCCAACTTAAAATGCTTCTCCTGTAAAACTTCTTTTCTTTGTATTGTGGCATTCTTCTTCCAAATGAGCGATATGTGCAGCATATGCAGCAGTGGGTCATATCCTCCATCCGATTTATTGATGACTTATTAAGGACACCTCAGCTCTAAGATGACCAATCATGGCCTTATTGGGATACAATCTACTTTTCAATGTTTAGATAATCACAGGAAAAAATGACGGTACAGCACAGCGACTTTTTTCTTTTCGAATTTTTCTACTGCATTAATTAGGCTTCAGAACAATAAACTTTTTTTTGCTAGTAAAATGCGTAGTGAACCATGGAGAAAGAAAATTTACTTTAAAATAATATCAGGTAACTTTGACAGCACTCTTTTGTAATAACTGTTGCTACACTTTTGCCTTTTGATAACAAAATGCTTGTAATTAACACTATTTAAATAGACTTTCTGATGACGATAAAATCACGATCCAGCGAATTTTTCTATCCTACGTACATAAATGTGGAGTTGGTCGTGGTGATATCTTTGGTCTACATAGCCTTGTGAAAAATAGTCGAACGTTTTCTAGCCAAAATTCTATCGACGAAACATTATACTGCCCCACCACCTCTTATTAAAGGTTTGGCAATGTAAATTACGGTAACCCCTATCTATTATTTGAAGTTAGAAATACAGTATTAGAAAACAGTTGGAGGAAAAAATAGTTCAGCATGGCAAAAAAGAAAACGTAATGCGCCAAGTCAAAGGGTTCTTCATATGCAATATAAGGCATTAACAGCCCTTGTTCACTCCTTTGAATCAGGGGCGCCGAGAGTCAAAGTGGGCTCATTGTCAGCATCATCACCGACCCCCCTGCTGTTACTACGTTGTAACATATGTAGTCTATTCCAGTCAAGAAAAAATTACCTCTGAATATCAAAGCATATGATAATACAGTCGACTCCCGCTACAACGCGATTCGACTTACGCGAAATGGCTATAACGCGAGTTTTTCACTGGTAACGAATTTTAGAGCTAAAGGGAATTCCTCGATCGCAACACGAAAATATTTGGAAAGGAATCATGGTCCTAAGTGTCGACTACTAAATATTGGTTTCGTGAATGAACATTCATCCTTTTAGCATCACTGACTCCGCAAGTACCCATACCACACTAGTCTAAACTACCGCATTGTTATTTCGCATAAAAATAACCACTCAACATTTTTCATTTATTTTTTCAAATTCTAAATATGAAAGATGATGAAATACTGTGGCACCCAGGCACGCTGTTTCATCTAAAGTTTGTTGAAATGGAAAGAAAATGCGAAAGATTGAGGCAAAAATCTTTGATACGCTTGAAAAAAGTGGAACGAAGGAAGTACGATAATTTGGTATGGGGGAGTGAATCTTCCGTGCGTACAATTGAAAAAGTCATGAAAACGCACTCCGTAAAAATTCAGAACTTTTATAGTTTTAATATACAGCTAGTAGAGTAGAGTCTAAGCAAAATGCAAACACTATGGAATTGGAAGGAACTCCTGTATTGCGGATTATAGAGACCTTGACAGAGGGGTGTTACCATAGATGGAAACGCATAAAAGTAAATGTAAAGCAAAAATTAAAAATATATTGGAATAAAGATCTAATTGCTTACCTTAAATCATCATCTTCAATTTTTTTATTTATAAATATAACTATTATATCTGCTGCACAGTAATAAGTGCAACGAATGCTGATTTTTTTTTTAATGCAGTAAAAATTCCACTTTTTATGTAAGAAACGGTAATGTATAATTTAGAAACAGTCTAAAACAGCTTGAGGGCTTGAGGGATGTTTAAAAATGTCTACAATAATTGGGCTTGTTTATAAAAAATTAGTAATTCATCCTCCTCTCCACAACGCGATATTTCAACTTACGCGAGGGATCTTAGAACGCATCTCTCGCGTAAGTCGGGACTCGACTGTACAAGCAATTTTCAAAAATTGATACTCAAATTGTAATATTTTGTTGTAAGTCAAATATTATTTTGATATTATCAAATGATGAAGTTCTTGTTAAAATCAGCTTTTAATTGGGACTTTCTAATATTCGGAGCAGTATTTATCAAAGCAATATCAAACACATTATCAAAACAAGTAAAAAATTGTTTTCTAAATGAATTGAAGAACATGGAAAAATCCAACTTCTATGAGGAACTGATATGGAACTTGGTAACTGTTTAGATCTGAACTTTTTTTGTCGGTGACACCGTCTTTCCCGCACCTCATTTCAACCGAACTTGGCTTCTTTTTCACATTTATGTTTTGTTGGGATTTAGTTTACTCATCCAAACATTTACTAAATCACTTACTTATTCATTTATTAACAAATTTATCTTTTTTTCCTTCATTAAATATTTATCTTATTAATTCATTCACTCACTTATTTTCTCATTCATTCACAATTTTATTCATTCATTTTTTTCTCGGGTAAAATTAATTAATGAACTTATTTTATAGCTTATTGTTTCATTATCTTTCCATTTATTAAATTATTCTTTTATTTGCTCATTAATTTGTTCAAAAATATTTTTCACAATCGAATAGAAACTATTTCATTCAAAAAAGTTTTAATTTTTCACTTTGCCCCATAAAAAAAAACGTAAAAAATTTTCCACTTTTTTTTTTCTTTTTGTAGGAGCAATTTTACTGCCAAAAATAAACTAGTATGTTGTGGCCATCACGAAACTTTCTTCTATATTTTTCTTTTCTTTTCTTTTTTTTTTCTGATCCCTCCCCATGCTTGACGAGGAAGCAATATTCCCAACAAAAACAAAATGACACATGCAAAAACTTGACGACCATCCCAATGTCTGAATTATTGCAAAAGCAAAGCAAAGAGCGAAAATTGAAAGTTATTTTAAAAGCCTTGCTTGAATTAATTACAAATATTTTATTTGTTAACAAACATAAGATGGCAACAGTTCAAAATTTTAAATCATTGAGATAATATATCCTATCATTTCCATACAATTAAAATCACGAGAAATACGCAGACGACAATCTATTACGATTTATCTTTCTTATTGTTGCATTAATAAAAATATTTTTATTCGCAAAAAAAAAAAAAAAAAAAAAAAAATCAACACCTCTTGGAGCGATCGGCGTCAAAATAGAACCAAAGCCTGTTTACATATGGATTCACATATATTCCAAATTTCAACCAGAACGTAGCATTACTTCTTTAGATAGGGCACTCAAAATGGAAAAAAAAGAACGGGTGATTGCGCTACCCCCCTTTTAGCTGTTGACACAAAAATAAAATCAGTTCTTATACCCACTAAGGGCTACTTGCCGATAAATTCTTCTTTCATTCCGTTCATTATTTCTTGAGATACAGCAGTCACAATTGACGACAAAAAACGTTCTACAGCTCAACCCCCGTTTGAGTTATTGACACCAAAATTGAATCAGCACCTGTTCCTGTTAATACCAACATATGGACCAAATTTTGTTTGATTCCGCCAGTAACTTCCTGAGGAATAGCAAGCACGCGTAACTCGAAAAACGTCCCATTGCTGCACCCCCCTTGGAGGAATTCGCGCCAAAAACTAATGGGCACAAGTTCACACAGGGGCACATATGTGTACTAAATTTCGTTCGATTTCATGCGGTAGTTTTTGTTGTAGAGCGGCCACAAAAAACTGGTCACACACAGACGTGACACACATACATACACACACACACACATACATACATACACACACACACACACACACACAGACAGACAGACATTTTCCAAAAATGGTCGAAATGGACTCAGCACACCTCAAAACGTTCGAATCCGTCAAAATTCGAAATTCGAAAATTTGCACGAATCCAATACTTTCTTCTATATATTAGATATAGAAGAAAGTAAAAATGATGTTTCAATGCAAGTTTTGTGTTTTTCTTTATGCACTGCAATTTTCAAAACAGATTTCTAATTTGTTCATTTTGAAAAAGCTCACTACCAAAAGGGTCACGGATTGACCTTGAGGGTCACGGATTTAGATAAAATCCTATATATAGATCAATTCCCATAAGGTATGAGCCCAGGTGAAGCGGTTTGACTGCATAGGCCCTAGTTCGGTAGCAACGGGGGCCTGAAGTACACTGTTAAAACTACAGGTTGCGTTTGACACCTGTCAGGGATGAAACGCTTGTTCACCAGCGACACCCGAAAAAGAGCCGAAATTGCACCCTTGGCAAGGGTGAAAAACTGGCTCCCTTCACCCAACGTGCACCGTAGGTGAAAAGATGGTACCCTAGGTGAGAAAAATGGCACCTTTATTGCTTCCTATAGGGATCCCCCCCCCCCCGTGTTGTGTGCGTTTTTGAATACAATTGTGCTTTATTTATTTTGATTTATATATACGAAGACATTTGATCACATCTCAACTTTCGAACATAGTTTAGAAGTGTTCATGACTTTAATTTGTCTGTTCGTGCACTAAATTTCTTATACTCACACTTGAATTGCTCAGTAATTAATATGTTGTTGACAATTTTAACTATAATCCGTACCGAAAATGAACAGGGAAGGTATTTATCAATCATTTGCCGGAACAACCAGAAATATTAGGTAACATTAGATTAGAATCATAGAAAAATAAAAGCGTTTCATAAACGTTTAAAATTTTAATCGAGCGTAACTTATCAATACTTATTATAAGATTCGATATTTGAGCATCCTTATGCGTACAAGATAAATACTAATTTAAAAGCCCTTCTTTCCAATGTCAAGTTTTCCGTCAGATTAAAAATAAAAACGAGCAGATAACTACATTAGCTTCATGCAATAACGCCTGAGAAAGATACGTTAACCAAAACACGATGTGAAACGTGAGTCAAACGCTGAGTGAGAGATTTCTTTTTACGCAGTTTTTTTTTCTCTGCCTTTGCTGCTCTGTTCGTTTCCACTAATAGTTATTTCATTCAAAAGAAATAGACATTGGTATATAGGCTGTTTACGTCGATGCATTTTTATTCCGGAATTAGCAATTCAACTATCAGCTGATTTAAACGTTTTTATTTTTAATGTTGTTGTTGTTCAAGATAGTACTGATAGATAGTTTTAGGTAACAGTTTTGCAGGATATAAATAACAAGACATTAAATGTTTAATAAGGTAAACGGAACAATAAGAGTTGTCAACATACTTTAAACATTTTAAATATGTTCGAAAGTTCTAAGAACTACAATATGATCAAATGCCTTTACTTACGCGAGATTTCGAAGATTAATCCACGAAATTTTCAGTTTTGAACTTCATTCAATGTGAAAGTAAATTTCGTTACAACTTCCATCGTTCGCCATTCAAACTGAAGTTTCGTTGGACGATAAGTCAGAGCGCATGCGCAAGGAGTCGCTCTCCTATTGAATGGTCTTTTAGCACTTTTGTTGACGTCGTTCACCCACTGAGGAACCAAAAGCACCTTAACGACACTTCCTAGCCTCTGTTTCACCCAGAGGCACTGTTTTTTCACCCTTGGGTGAAATTCTTTACCCTGTGGAACTCCTGGTTTTAACAGTGTAGCTAATTTGAACTAAGATTTGCAATGGAATTTCTTTCAGAATGACCATTTTTACCCCTTTTCCTGCTCTTGTACTGCAGTATGAGCCATTGAGTGCACTTACCTTGGACTTTAGTTGAATACTAATTTTTAATAATAATTTTTAATGTCAATAAGTGTTTCTCAAATTTATATTGGACACTACTTTTACTTTCAATAACTTGAATGCAAAAATAACATAATTACAAAATATTTATCGTTTGCAAATGAAATTAATTATTTTCGTTTTATATTAATTCTCTTCTAGTAAAAAGTATTTATCATATACTAATGAAAGCATTTATTTCAACAAAGATATCTCACAATGATAAGCAAAAAAAAATGGGAGAGGAGAAAAAGCTCTAATTTATTGCGCATAACACATAAAAAACAAAACTACAGGAGCTTTTCGACTTTTCAAGTAACTTAAATAATGCCCATAAATATATAGGTGTTCTCCCTTCCACTTGTACTAATACAAGATGCCAAATGCGTTGGGACATCGAATAAAGTGTTGAAGTCTGAAATTCCTTTGGAACGCCATTGCATTTCTGAGGTTAAACTAGAAACTTTGGACCCTCGTTGCAGCCAAACTAGGGCCTATGCAGTCAAACCGCTTCACCTAGGCTTATATCTAGTGGGAATGGACCTCTATCTAGAGTTTTGTCTAAATCCATGACCCTCAAGGTCGTGCCGTTTGGTCGTCAGTCATCTCAATCATTTCACTTTGCCCCACATTCCCCTACTAATTTTTAGTACTAAGTTTTTTAATATCGGACTTTAGCTAAGGGAGTTTGTGTTAACGGGGTTTACGTGAATTACTTCAGCTGCGAACCGGGCCCTTTGCATTCCACTAGACTGGCACGACCTCTCGTCGGCCCTGCTTTGAATAAGCAGAAGCAAACAAGAAATCGCTTCGGACATGATGAACTGGAATTCATAGTAGTCGTTCCAGCTATGGCTTTCCTTGGGACATTTTGATGAAATACAATTTGCCTTCCAATTATCGTTTACGAAACCCAGGAGCTGTTCTACTTTTAGTTTCATGTCCGCTAACAGTTTGTGTTTGGTTTTTAAAAGCTCTACTGCATGAAATGCCTACATAAAATGTACAATTGTATACACGTATACCGTATACTTTTTGTCTCTTTTTTTTTTTTTTGTCCCGCGCGAAAAGTTTAAAAGGGGACACTTTGAGATTTTATTTCTAGACGTCATCAGGATAATGCCGTCTACTTCCTTTTATACTGACCCCCTATAACCTTTTCTATCTCACGGTAAGAACTAACACTTCACTCTCCCACAATCGCAGTAACCAGGAACATTTCTCCTCCAACAACAGATTTATCTGCAAAATAAAACCCGTGGACTTCACAAGTAGCCCTCCGTCAACGGAAGAATCTTTCAGTTAGCAATGTCCGAATCAGGACAATTTTGACAACTCCAGCCTCACTTGACGCACACACACTCACACAAGTAGCAACAACTGTAGAATAATCCTTTCTTTGTCGACTAACTACCACACAACGCGCTCACATATGTTCGATTCGACCCTTCCTCGTCAATGGACAATCTACAGAAAAGACCACTTTCAACAAAGGTTAAAATACATTTGCGAATTGACAGAGAACGGAGGGAAATGACATTCAGTAGATTGTCCACCAACTTCTTGACGACACGTTTTTCAAGAAAGGAGCTTTATTCTTGTGTCAAAAAGATGTATGCGTTGTGTTTGAACAAAATTTGGAATAACCAGTCTCAAGTGCTTCAGAACTTGTTCCTAGAACCAAAAAGTAGTGGATATATCGGTCACCGTCATGGACAAACAAAGAAACAATTTACATGACATTTGCGAAAACATGTTTCTTTTCATATTTCGTTTGCTTAACTACCTAGAGTTAAAAATGCGTCAGAATGGTACTTCGAGTGGTAGATTGTTCCATGTCAAATAAACAGAACCCTTTCCCTTACCATCTACAAATTTTGAACAATTTAGTAAACATGCTGGGTTTGACAGAAAATAAAAATCATCAATTTTATGTTCCTGGGACTAGTTACTTTTTTAACTGTACGTACTTAACAAGAAATTTGCCCTCAAAGAAATGTGCCTACATTTCCATACACCGACATCGACTTTACAATGGGGTTGTTTCCTTCAGTCAAAAGTACTACTTTTAGTCACTGAAATTGATAGAATAAGCAAAAAGAAAAAAAAAATATCATGGATCCAGAAAATACTTTCATTTTCCCAACAGTTATTTTTTAATTAATTTTTTAAAAATGTCCGATTTTTCAAACAAGGCGTGGCCTTGATGACGTCACAAATGATGAAGTTTTACGCATCTTTATTCTGCGTTTCCACATTATGATAATCAAGGAGCGAATTAAATAATTATGCTTTACGCTTGCTAACCATATCGTTACCAATACACATGAGTAAAGATGCGAATTAAATATTTTGCTCTATGAAAGGCAACACTGAATGGCATTTCATCATTTGTGATGTCATCGGTGGAAGGTAAACAATAAAAGCACACCGATTAAAGTATTTTTTTTTAATATTAAAATTAAACAAATTATTTAAAAATGGTCAGATTCTATGTTTTTAAGCACGCTCTTTCAGAAAAAAACACTTTTAAAGTTTTGGAAACGACCCCATTCTCTCTCTCATTTCGTTCACTTCTTTCAACAATGTCATATGGGTGAATATGCATTTTTTTTTTCGTTCCCAAAGAAATTTTGTTTATTTAGTTTAACTTCCATTATTTCAATAGTTGTTATTTTTGGATTTACAAAGATAAAGGCCAAATGATTTTTGCCCTTTTTAGAGTTTTATAGGCACCAGGGGAAAATATGCCTTCAGAGGGCTATACTATTGACTTTAAAACTGCCAGAGGGGAGTGACGCCAGAGGAGTGACAATTTCATACATAACCTAAAAAAACATCACGCGTTCTTTTTACCAGAACTTAAACGTAATCTGTGATGTCTACACACAATAAACATTGAATTTTACAAATGTACAGTATTTAGGTAACGATAAATTTTAAAAATATGTACTTACCAGGGGAAATACCGAAACGACTGGCACAAGCACGCTTTGCAGCGTTGCAAAAAGAACTGATGCAATATTATTTGAATTTTGCTCAACCCAATTAGCTTGCTTTTAACTTTAGTCCAGTGGTGACTCTTGGGAGGGGCCAGAGGGGGACCAGGCCCCCTCACTTTTTTCAGACAATAATTTATAACTTTTTTTTTTTGTGCGTACGTGCTTGAAATTTTTTCTATCTAAGATACTTTTGGTCATCATAAAAATGGCGCTTAACAGTTTCATCCGAAATGTTTCCAAAATAAGTAATAAAATTTGGCGATTGTTTGAAATGGTGCAAAAAGAAAAATTAACGAAAGTTTTTGTGCTGTTTATGGATTTGCCTAATTTAGTTGTTAAATTATTTTTGGTTGTATTTTTTCTTTTTTTTTTTAAGTACCTTTGATTTGCGATATTTTGTTTATATGGTGAAAGCTAAGAAACATTCTTGCGTAGTCTTTGGACTCAAAAACAGCGACAGTTGAAAAAACTGCCAAATGCATTAGCTACTGAAATCTTTCTGCAAAAATTCTGGCGATATTTCTGCTGGTTGGTTGGATAGTGAAGTGTCCAATCAGCATGAATAATAATAATAAACCATTAATTACATTAAAGTTCCGTTTAAAAAGTAAAATTATCAGCCAAATTCATTTATTATTAGCCAATCTTGTGGAAAAACGTTAATTTAAGATTTCACTTGAGAAAAGCATCGAACAGTCAGACGAAACCATAGAGTAAAGAAATTACATAGAGTAATTTCTTTACTCTATGGCCAAACGCAAAAATTTTCAACAATACAACAATATTCTAGATATCAACTGGGAGTTGAGATGATACACTAAATAATGAATTGGGTTGATGAAAGCCTTCGAACATGGAACTAAATAGCTCATAACTCGTTTTTTGTACAACTTAGAACTTTCTAACAGATGCCATTTTTAGCAGAAAAACTAGCGCTATCGATGGACACATAATTTTAGCACGTTCACCTTTTTTTTCACCCCCATATTGGGGCATTTATGTGAAAATTGGGACAAATTGGAATAAAAAAAGAACTATCAATCGGATTTTTTTCGAACTGGTCTATAAACCTTCCCAGAACCAAAAAGAACAAAAGGTGAAATTTTCAGTCAAATCTGCCGGGTAGTTTCTAATATCTTAGGGAACAAATCCACAAATTTACCAACATCCATTTATATATATATATAGATGAAGCTTATTTGTATTTTAAATATTTTTTACAATTAGTCAATTCCATGCGGGGCAATGTTGATGGGACAAAGTCAAATAGTTCATTTCGTTACCTCACTCAATCAGTTACATTTTTATTTATTAATTCATTTACATTACTTCATTTAGTAATTTACTTAATTATTCATTCATTCACTTGTTTTTTTATTCATTCAATCTCGTATCTACTCATTTATTTTTCTTAGTATAATAACTAATTATTATTTTTAATTGTTCGTTTAATGTTTCAGTAACTTTACATTTATTCATTCAACATCTTGTTTACTGATTCATTTGATCAAAAATATTTTTTTATAATCAAAAAAAAAATATTTCATTACAAAAATATTTTATTTTTCACTTTGCTTCATAGAAAAAAAATTTCCACTTTTTTTTTTTAAGGCTGCGAAAAATACTGTTACGATGCAACTTTTTTTTTGCAATAAAAAAAAATTAATAAAAAAAGTACTTTTTTTTTCTTTGGGGACTGTAATTTTCATCTTAGCTTTTTCACTTTGTCCCATATCCCCCCCCCCCTTTTTCCACAGAAACTCTTTTGTTTTCCCTCATGTTTAAGTTAGGGAATGCAATAAATAAATGAGGTCTCAGTGACATTATAAAATGTGTGTATCAAAATCCCATTGCTATTTTCCCTTCTTTTGCCCCTTCAGATGGAATCGTCTTAACTTGGCCACTTGCCAAATTCCACGTCTTCTGTAGGAAGACTGTACATGACGTGTGAAAACACATGAATTTCATTGGAATTTGAATAGAAATTTTTAAAAAATAAAATAAAATATGTCCAATTTGCTTCATAGCCAGTTCAATCCGTTTTTTTTTTTTTTTTTTGGTCTGTAAATAATTAGAGAATATTGCTAATTTAAAAAAGAATATAAAAAAGAAGTCGTACACCAAATAACTATCCAAACGAAAAAAAAAAACTTTGGAAAAATTAAATGGGGAAAGCTTGATTTCTTTCTTCCTTTTTTTTTTTTTTTTTTTTTTTGTGTGTGTGTGTGTGTTTTGTGGGTGTGTCTCCTGTAAAATTTTTGAACATGGATTCAGCTGATTTACACACTAAACGCTTCAAGTGGTGTTGAAAGTTCAAATTTAAAAAACTTTTTTTTCTTTCCGACAGCTTTCTTTTCCACAATACGAAATCATTCACATATTTACTAACTTGACTGGATTTGTAAAAATGATAGCAGTTAAAGCTGAATAAAGTACTGCGAAAAAAAATTCTCCCTCCATTCGCATCGCATTTCGATCAACCCTCTCCGACGAGTCAAAAATTCGGAAAAAAAAGATCCTGAAAGAAAAGGACATTTTTTTCCTTCTCCGTCTGAAGCGATGAGGGCTGACAGGAAACGCTTTAATTCATGCCAATTTCTCAAATTTGTGGGAAGGCGAGAGAACAGAAATTTGACAAGAGTGTCAAGATTACCATCTCCTAATCCGCTGTTATTACGTCAAAGTTGGAGTTAACCTCCCACGCCCCCGAATGGACCCCACATTTGGCGACTTTTCGAATCATTTCTAGTGACGGCAAATCTGAAATTTCGCCTAATGGTAGAATGCAGAATATCAGTCCAACCTGCATACAGTGAACATGTAAGGACTTGGAGAAATTTAGTTTTATTTTATTCAACTTTATCAGAGAATATTACCTTACTATGATAATTGCAAAAAAATAATGATGGTGTTGCTGCAAATAATGAAATCGTTGAAACTATTTGAGGTGGAAATATCGGTCTGAATATCATCAATGATTTTTAAAATTTTAAGCAAAGACTCTGAAATAGAGAGGGCCGCCCAAAGAGACGACGGCACCTGGGAGCAGTGGCGCAACGAGGGGGAACACCCCCCAGAGGCATTAGTTAACATAAATGCAAATTCTAATATAGTAGTTTATGCATACGAAAGCGCTGTTTTGATCAAAAAAAAACTTTCAGAAAGTAGTTTTGATCAAAAAACCCCTCCAGTAGGTATTTTTGATCGAAACGCCCTCCATTTTTGATTTAAAAAATATCCTCCAAAAGGTATTTTTGATCAATCTCCCCCCCCCCCTTCCAGAGGGTATTTCTGGCTGCGCTAGTGCCTTGGGAGTGAATACTTGTAGGTCGCCCCCCCCCCCCCCCCCGCCATTACCGCCACCAACACATACTTAAATAAAGCTGGTTATAAGATACTTCAGGACAGGGTTCCCAACCTGTGGGTCGCGACCCCCGAAGGCGTCGCAAATCATTTCTTAGGGGGACGCGACATTATCTCTAACATTTAAAAAAATATCATCAAAAAATTAAAAAAAATAAAATACATTAAGGAAAAATTGCATCATTGTAGCGTATCATCAATACTTGAGCGCAATGGTGAATCCAGGAGAAGGGTTATGGGGCTAATGTAACCCAATGAAGATGATCAGTAGGTTTGAAATGTTTCAGAATATATTTTGCGTTTCATAACATTGAACACAACAACGGGCCACATAGATCAGCTTCACGGGTCTCATGTGGGCCGCAGGCCGTAGGATGGGCACCATTAATATACATGATATTTCAGTCGTAGACCAGCTATCATTATGAATCCATTCCGTGGTGAAATAAATTTAAGGCTATTTAAAAGGCTAATAGCCAAGAAGACAACAACATAAGCACTTCGATAAGGGGAAAACCTTTTGAGAGGAATCGAAAATTTGCTCTCTGCAGCCTCGAAAATTGTTGACTGCCCATTTAGAATTGGGGCAACAAATATGAGAAGACAATATCCTGGATTGCTGGCCCAGTTGGAAAAAGACATCGGTAACATTCACTATGTTCTCAGCTGGTTGTGACAGATTCAACTAAATACTATAAGTTGGCAAGAGATTTCATTGGTCTATTGTAAATTACGGCAACGAATAATTTCATCTCAGAATCGCATACGGAAAAGCAAGTTTGGATTACGATAAACTAAATCTGAAACACGAAAAAATTTGGCAAATTTGGCTCAGAAGGGAGAGCTTATGAATCTCTCATCACTTCCCCTATACTTTTTCGAAGCCTAGATGTCGAAAAATTTCCTAGGAAAGCCCCAAAACCCTCCCCCCTTACGTCACCAAACACAGCGTAGAAGTGCGTTTTTTGGCCTTCAATTTTGAAAAATTTCCTAGGGAAAGTACACATATTTATCTTAAGACTGTGAGTACTTCAACGTACACACACTCGTAACGTTTCACTATAGGGGAGAGGAGGGAGGAATGGGACAGTGGGAGGAGTGGGACAGCTAAAATTATGGCAAAATAAATCACTTTATTTTATTGTCAGTTTGACCACTAGAAGGCCTGTTTATAGCTTCTTTTTGTTTCATACTTGCATTTTATCCAGCAGGAAGTTTCAGTTAATAGTTGGAAAAAGTTAAATTTCTCATCTTCAAAGTAAGTTTCTAATCTATTTTTAGTTTTATTTCTTTATTTATGTAATTTGTAAAACTAACATAATATATTATCATTGTAATCTTAAGTATATAATGTATGCTTATCTGCAATTTAATTAAGCCTAAAAACCAGCATGGTTTATGTGACAAGTTATTTTTTAGAAGCAATGTGTAGAGGGAGGAATGGGACATGCCTCATAAATATGTCAATTCTGTAAAGGGGCTGTTCAAATATTACGTAAGCATGTTTTTATCAATTTTTGACCTCTCCTCCTCCTTCTCAGCAGAAATATGCAAATCGCAAACCCCCCTTAATAATAACATAAGCTAATAGCAACCCCCCCCCCCCACTTTTCTTAACAGTAAAAATTCAATTTAAAGAAATTGAGATTTAATTTAAAAAAAATGCTTGTTTAATTTCCTTATTTAAGAAAACTTCTTAGATCACAATTTTAAAAAAACTTAGCCATTTGAAATTTTTTTTCTAGTTTTTTTTTTTTCTTTACAATTCAAGATTTTTGAAAATGTCTTACGTAAGCATCACTCAAACATTCCCCCTTCCGTTGTCACCAAAAATAAGCAAATTACTAACCCCCCCTCCCCTATGTTGCAAGGGTGGAAAGCATTTATGATACTGAAAGCTACAATGCAAAATTTATGACAAAGGACATGAAATTTCAATTTTCCTCAACAGGATGACTGTAGCATTATAGATAAAACAGATATTATCATGAAATTACCGCCACCACAATTGGTTGGTGGGACTAGTGGAGCACAGTCTTGTTTTTCTTTTAATGTGGACTTTTCTAATTATGACATTCGCTAATTTTTCTGTAATTTTCAAATGTGTCCCACTCCTCCCATACTCATGTCCCACTCCTCCCACCCAGGAGGGAGGAATGGGACAAAATTCTTGAAATTTGTAATAAGTCAAGTGTGAAAATAATAAAATGTTTAAACATTGTGTATATTTTTAAAATGTAGTTATAATATGCAAGTTTATTGTGTGAGCTTTTGCATTAATGAATAAGTAGAAGATTATGAATAAGAATCATTTATGTGAAAAGTGTCCCAATCCTCCCTCCTCTCCCCTACAGAGAAAAACTGCATTTTTAAATATTCAATGACAAAAAAGCTCTAAGGACATCCTGACACTTCTATACGTCCTCAAAGATAGCCTAAATAAGGTTTTAAATCGCAAAAAAGCACCTTGAACCCTTTAATAAACTAAAAAATTTGAAACTGACTTAAATTTGAGAAAGATTTTATGATTAAAGTTTTGAGAAGCCCGAACCTCGCACCCCTTATGTCTCCAATTGTTTCCAAACGAAGCCTTAAGTCGCGTTTTTAGAACTTTAATTTCGAAAGTGTCTCCTGGCTCGACTTTTGGTAACGTCAAGGCATTTTCCTAAAGTCACCAACAATAGTCTGCAATTAAGGGCCTTGAGGCAAGAGCCAGGTAAGTCCAAATTTTTCTTTTTTTTTTTAAATTAATTTCTGCGTGTGGACATTATAGATGTTCCGAGTGGTGCAGCAACGGGATAGAAATTTAAGATGAAACCTCTGCTTTGTATTAAATAATGTGGGAAAAATAATAGAGTTTCTATTCTACAATTGTTGTTATTTGTTGGTCATACCAAAAATGAGTGAGTCTGAACTTACCTGGTTTTTACATTAAGGTTCTCAATTGTGTTTTTCCGATTTAAATATTTTTCAGACTTAAATATCGAAAAATTTCCAGACTAAGTCTTCATACCTTCACTATTCCGTTAAAGTCACTTAATATAGCTTGGAATTATACTTAACAGAAATTTCCTTGAGAGACCTCCGTAACCCTTTTATCTGCACCTTTTAACTATAGCCTAAAATTCATTTCAGTTTCAGAAAAAAATGCCGAGAGAGAACTAGTGTTTCCCCCAAACCAAAAAAGGAGCAGTGCGCTTTCAGATAAAAGGGCACTTTTTGATAGCAGTTATGTCACACAAAAAAGGTGCTTTTAAAAAAACTTTTTGGTATATTAGGTGCAGACAAAGCCCAAGTGCTTTCGATGGCATTTAGTTTTAGAATATTGAGAAGCTTTTTTGATGTTTAATTTTTTAAAAAATGCTAAAAACATTCAGTTATATATTCTGATCAGATTCTTGTGGATAAGTGATTGAAACGAGGGATTGACGTTTCATTGACAGGCTTGTGTGAATCTTAACCTTTCGAAAAAAATTTTGATTTTGTGAAGTTTTGATCAAACTTTTAAGGGGCAAGGAGGGTTGATTAAGTAAAGGGCCAAAGGTTAGCCTAAAAGCGAAAATGCACGGCGCTCTCCTAAAAATTCTTGGAAAAAACGCTAGGGAAATCTGTCTTCTTTTCTTTTAAAGTTTCCCAACATATTATAATATTACGTTTTTAAAATTTCAATGTCGAAAAATTCAGAGAGTCGCCGGATTCCCTATAGTACCTAAATGTAGTTTAAAATTGGGTCGAGTAGACTTCAGCTTTGAAATGCTTTCAAATGAGATCACTGAGCCTCCTTCTCTCTCTAACGTGACCAAAGATAGTTTAGGGTTTTTTAACAGTTCAACGTCGAAACGTTTTCGTTGAGAGCCCCGATGCTTCCCTGTTCCATTAATTTTTCCAAGGATAGCCTAAAATTGTATTTTTAAAACTTTAAATATCGGAGAATTTCTGGGAAGAGACCCCCGGAACCGACATTGTATTTTAAAGTAAAATGGACTTCAATTTTGAAAAAGAAAAAAGAAAAAAATAAAATGTGGGGGAACCCCTTTTGTTCCCGCTCTTCTAAAAATACCGAAAATTGTAAAATTGCAGTTTTTGACATCTATTTTGCAAATATCGCTTGAAAGGGTACTAGAACCTCTTCTTTCGATTCTTTTCTCCTTAAGCCTATATAGATCAACCAATTTCGAAAAATTTCGGGGGAATTTACCTGATTCCTCCTTTTTCTCGGGTCCTTCCTATGTTGTCAGTATAGAAGCCTAAAGATGTCTTTTAACGCTTGTAACCATTCGTATCCTTCTTTTTCTTTCAAGGCATATACAAAATGTGCCAAATTTAGCTTCATTTTGCATTTCACAATTTTCTTTTCTTAGAAATTAAAAACTAGATTTAAAAACTTAAAGGAAAGTAGGAACTAGCGACTAGCGATAGTTTAATGTCTTTGCTCGATTTCGGAAGAATGAGTTCCGGCACAGTTTAATTTAACTTTTTTTCACTTACAGTGGGGGGCCAAAATATTCTTTTGCCGACTGGACCAAACTCAGCCAGTCCGCCCCTGTATGTGTGTATATATATATATATATATATATATATATATATATATATATATATATATATATATATATATATATATATATATATATATATATATATATGTGTGTGTGTGTGTGTGAGGGACATATAGGCGGTCGCGGGTTGTTTAGTTGGCGAAAAAGGTGGTTGCGACGTGAAAAATGTTGGGAATCACTGCATGAGAGGAAGACGTGGGTGAGAAAATCTCACCCTTTCTAGAAATTGGAGCGAGATTTTTAAATATTGAGAGGGGTTTTTTTTAATCCAGTTATTTAATTTAACTGACGTGACGAAATCTCGAGAAAGTGCCGCAAACTATTTTTCTAGTGAGATTTCTTTTATAAGTGCGCGATTCTAGCGGTCTAGCTTTAGATCGGGAATCATACTTCAGTACACAGTAAGATGACAAGCTAACAATTATGGGCGTAAAATGAAAAAGTACCGAATACTTTCATATCTTATTTGACCATTTTATAACAAATCTTTGTATATTAACTACAGGAAACGACAGACGTTGTTCTGTTAAGACATTGTAAATTGAAAAGTAAAAAAAAAATAATCAATAAACTATCAAGTATTTGGACCGTTTCGTTGAAAAAAATGTGCAAAAAGAAAATGTTTTTAAGATACTTGGTACCGTAATCCATACATTTATTACAACTTGGTTTATATATTGCGTGTATTTCATCTATGAATGTTAAGTTATTCAGCAGAGTTTAGAATATTCTCGTGCAAAACAATTTTATTTTGACTGAAAGTAAAACTGGCAAATAAACAATTTATTAACGTACAAACGACACACGACACATCAAAAAAACACGGAATAAACTGTTACACTGAATTTACAGGAATGCAGCATGTATAGAAACTTAAAGAGTTGTTAAACTGAAATTCAGATAAAAACACTATTAAGTAAAATTACGCAGATGAAGCTGATTGTTTTAAACTAATTTAAGGTCTTAAATCCAACAACTAACCTCAATCACCGATTAGAAATCATTTTCTTCCGAAATTTTCCAAATTTAAGTTTACCTAAAGGTTTTGTAAATATATCTGCTGTCATATTATATCTGATTCACAGTACTTAATGTCTATTAACTTTTTCTTCATACAGTTCTCTAATAAAACAGTCCCTAATATCAATATATTTTGATCTTTGACTCACCCTTTCATTCTTGACCATTGCTATGCAGATTTGATTATCCTTACGCACCACAAATGATCTACTTTTATCACCTTCGATTTCATTTAACAATTGTATTATCCACTTGCCTTCTCTACACGCTTCCGGTACTGTAATAAATTCAGCTTCAGTTGAAAACAAGGATACTGAATTTTTTTTTTCTATACTCGCTCATAGGATCGGCGCACACACCCAAAAGCATGATGACGTAACCAGTTGTTGATTTTCGATCAGAAATAGTTCGTGCCCAATCTGCATCGACAAATACTTCTAAACTGGATGTATCTGTTCCAAATTTCAGTTTAAAATGAGAAATATTCTTTAAGTATAGTATTATACTTGGTTTACTGCTTTCCAATCCTTTTCTGCGGGCTTGCCGTGTTCTATTCCTACTGCTGTAGTTATATCCGGTCGTGATGTTGTAGAAATCTACAAAAGCGATCCAATTGCTTCTCTGTACGCGATATTATTTTCTAATTCTTCTGATTTTTTTTCTTTTATAAATTTAGAATTCGTTGGAATATTTACTTCTTGGTTTACTGCTTTCCAATCCTTTTCTGCAGATCTGCTTACTTTCCTTGTTCAATTCCTACTGCTGTAGGTGTATCCGGTCGTGATGTTGTTGGAATGTACAAAAGCGATCCAATTGCTTCTCTATACGCGACATTATTTTCTAATACTTTCTGATTTTTTTTTTCTTTTATAAATTCAGAATTCGTTGGGATATTTGCTTATTTGCTTAAATTGATCCTAATTTTTTTACGAGTTGCTTAATTTTCGTTTCTTGATTAATTGAAAAGTATCCATCTTCAATTCGTTCTACTTGAATACCTAAGCAGTATGTGATTTTTCCTAAATCATATACCTCAAAATGATGTTTAAACATATTTATCATACACTAGCTTTTACCCATGGCTTCGCTCACGTTGATGTTTTTTTCAATCGATTCAAGTTAATGGTCAACACACGGAGAGATCAAATAGTTACCAAAAAATGGTTTCTCCCTAGTTTCGCCGATATTCAAAATGGCCTTTAATATGTCAAAAGATATGATGAAAACTGAAAATCAAGGGGGGAGGGGGGTAAATGAAATGTCGGCGAAACTGGGAAGACACCCAAAAAATCACACTACAGAAATCAGGAAAACGTTCAGGAGTTGTAAAGAAGTTAGTTTGGGTAATTCTCAAAAATTCCAATTCGAGTGAGGTCAACAATTCTTAAATAAAGTCAACCATTTCCCTTATAATCCCCATCCCCGTCAAATGGTGTCTAGCGCTACACCTGCTATCTAAATTATTGTATAGCTTCTTACCGGAGAAATCGTCCCAAAATAGGGTGAACAGTCAGTACAAATCCAGATTCTAATAATGTCCCTTTAGAGTGAGAACTTTTAACCTTTAAAATCCCGCACGTGAAGGAAATCAACTGTTTCTTAACAACATAAACAGTCCTGATTAAAATACCAAAAAAAAAAAAAAAAAATCAGAGTAAAAATGCCATTAAAGTCAGAGTAAGCACAACAGTCTTTTTTTTTTTTTTTTTTTTTAAAGTTCCCATTTAAATGAGGACAATAGTACAAAAAAACTTCTCATTTCGGAAAGAGAAACATTCCCTAAAATTTCTATTAGAATGGTGATATCAGCGTTTTAAAATAACATCTCCCTCTGAAGTTCTCCCTCATGATTAATTCCAAAAATCTTCATCAGTACAAGTCCAATAAGCATAAAAAACAAATTTAAAAAAAAAAGGAAAGAAAGACGGAACAATACTCTCTATTGTCGCTATTAAAGTAGGGATATTAATTCCACAAAATACTAATTAGCACTATTAATCCTCAAAAGCACGCTCACACAAAAAAAAAAAAAATGAATAAAAAAAAAATCATTAAAATTTAAAAAAAAAATCGCCAATGCACTAACGTAGTTGCCTGGTGAGTCTGGAGATATAAAATGGATTTGGTGGATTAATTTCCATTTTAATAGCAGTTTTAATGTTATTTGGACATGTTGTTTCACTAATTTAGTGGATTAATTTTAACTGCAATACCCTATACATATAGTCCAAGAGCCCATGATAGCCAGACATACGTCATAGTATAAAGGCCCAAAATTTTCCTGCGTAAGCGCACTGGAGCAGGTATGAAGGGTTCGCTATTAGTTAAGCTGACTCGCGCTGGCTTTGGCGGGCAAGAGGTAGCAAAGGCGCGAAAAAATGGTGAACAAAAACATCATAGTATAACGCGTGGTTTTTTAATATTTTATTAGGGGTACTATTACGAGTTAAACCTTACAAAGCCAGACACTTAGCACGCTGGCTTTGCGCAGCCAGACACTTCAAAGCAGGGAAAAAATGGTGCACAAAAACATCATAGTATAAAGCGCGATTTTTTTATATATTGTAAGGGGTGCTACTAGGAGTTACGCCTTACAATGCCAGACACTTCGCACGCTGGCCTTGCGCAGCCAGACACTTCAAAGTTGGGAAAAATCGTATCCAAAAACATCATAGTATAAAGTGTGATTTTTTTATATATTGTAAGGGGTGCTACTAGGAGTTACGCCTTACAATGCCAGACACTTCGCACGCTGGCCTTGCGCAGCCAGACACTTCAAAGTTGGGAAAAATCGTGTCCAAAAACATCATAGTATAAAGCGTGATTTTTTTATATTTTGTAAGGGGTGCTACTAGGAGTTACGCCTTACAATGCCAGACACTTCGCACGCTGGCCTTGCGCAGCCAGACACTTCAAAGTTGGGAAAAATCGTGTCCAAAAACATCATAGAATAAAGCGTGATTTTTTTATATATTGTAAGGGGTGCTACTAGGAGTTACGCCTTACAATGCCAGACACTTCGCACGCTGGCCTTGCGCAGCCAGACACTTCAAAGTTGGGAAAAATCGTGTCCAAAAACATCATAGTATAAAGCGTGATTTTTTTATATTTTGTAAGGGGTGCTACTAGGAGTTACGCCTTACAATGCCAGACACTTCGCAAGCTGGCCTTGCGCAGCCAGACACTTCAAAGTTGGGAAAAATGGTGTCCAAAAACATCATAGTATAAAGCGTGATTTTTTAATATTTTGTAAATGGTGCTATTAGGTGCTTAACTCATTTAATTAAATAGCGCAAAAAAAACCCCTCCTTGTTTCCCGTAGTGTGCAAGAAGTAGCGTTTGCCAAAAAAAAAAAAAAAAAACTCAATATTTTAATTAAATTAATTACGCAAATATGTAACGTAAAATGATATAGCAAAACGTCCGGCGGGGGAGGGATGATTCAAAAAATAAAGCATTCCTAAGTTAAAAAAAGTAAATAAAAAAGCAAGTGCTACCGTTAGCAAAAGCAAAAAAAAAAGAAACGTTGCAGCGAATTAGATTCAATTACTCAATATCGAATCGAAATCCAGGCAGGACGTCACAGCAATTGGAAGGAACCTTTTCGCACTATTATGACGTCACAGCTAGGTTGTGAAAGGAAGAAAGTTTATTCCCCGTGTGCCATTGCTGAAGATACGATGTGTTTTAAAAAATTGTAAAAAATGAGCAATTGCATATTTTTGGAAAAAAATTCTTAAGAAGGTGAAATGTTTTTACTACTACATATTAAATTTTCTGAAAGAAATCTCGCATCTTTTGTGGAATGGGTTCAGAAAGATTTAAACGCAAAAAAAAGCGAAAAATAAAGGGGGTTTTTTTTTCGAAGTTTCATTAAAAAATTGAAAAAAAAAAAGCTATCGCGTATATTTGAAAACTTTCTTCTTCTGAAGAGGGATAAATGTTTTGACTATTACATACTAAATTTTCAGAAAGAAATTCCCATACTTTTTGCGGGATGGGTTTAGAAAAAATTAAACACAGGAAAAAACGCAAAATAAAGGGTTATTTCAAATCACGCTTTATACTATGATGTTTTTGGACACAATTTTTCCCAACTTTGAAGTGTCTGGCTGCGCAAGGCCAGCGTGCGAAGTGTCTGGCATTGTAAGGCGTAACTCTTAGTAGCACCCCTTACAAAATATAAAAAAATCACGCTTTATACTATGATGTTTTTGGACACGATTTTTCCCAACTTTGAAGTGTCTGGCTGCGCAAGGCCAGCGTGCGAAGTGTCTGGCATTGTAAGGCGTAACTCCTAGTAGCATCCCTTACAAAATATAAAAAAATCACGCTTATACTATGATGTTTTTGGACACGATTTTTCCCAACTTTGAAGTGTCTGGCTGCGCAAGGCCAGCGTGCGAAGTGTCTGGCATTGTAAGGCGTAACTCCTAGTAGCACCCCTTACAAAATATAAAAAAAATCGCGCTTTATACTATGATGTTTTTGGACACGATTTTTCCCAACTTTGAAGTGTCTGGCTGCGCAAGGCCAGCGTGCGAAGTGTCTGGCATTGTAAGGCGTAACTCCTAGTAGCACCCCTTACAAAATATAAAAAAATCACGCTTTATACTATGATGTTTTTGGACACGATTTTTCCCAACTTTGAAGTGTCTGGCTGCGCAAGGCCAGCGTGCGAAGTGTCTGGCATTGTAAGGCGTAACTCCTAGTAGCACCCCTTACAAAATATAAAAAATCACGCTTTATACTATGATGTTTTTGGACACGATTTTTCCCAACTTTGAAGTGTCTGGCTGCGCAAGGCCAGCGTGCGAAGTGTCTGGCATTGTAAGGCGTAACTCCTAGTAGCACCCCTTACAAAATATAAAAAAAATCACGCTTTATACTATGATGTTTTTGGACACGATTTTTCCCAACTTTGAAGTGTCTGGCTGCGCAAGGCCAGCGTGCGAAGTGTCTGGCATTGTAAGGCGTAACTCCTAGCACCCCTTACAATATATAAAAAAATCGCGCTTTATACTATGATGTTTTTGTGCACCATTTTTTCCCTGCTTTGAAGTGTCTGGCTGCGCAAGGCCAGCGTGCGAAGTGTCTGGCATTGTAAGGCGTAACTCCTAGTAGCATCCCTTACAAAATATAAAAAAATCACGCTTATACTATGATGTTTTTGGACACGATTTTTCCCAACTTTGAAGTGTCTGGCTGCGCAAGGCCAGCGTGCGAAGTGTCTGGCATTGTAAGGCGTAACTCCTAGTAGCACCCCTTACAAAATATAAAAAAAATCGCGCTTTATACTATGATGTTTTTGGACACGATTTTTCCCAACTTTGAAGTGTCTGGCTGCGCAAGGCCAGCGTGCGAAGTGTCTGGCATTGTAAGGCGTAACTCCTAGTAGCACCCCTTACAAAATATAAAAAAATCACGCTTTATACTATGATGTTTTTGGACACGATTTTTCCCAACTTTGAAGTGTCTGGCTGCGCAAGGCCAGCGTGCGAAGTGTCTGGCATTGTAAGGCGTAACTCCTAGTAGCACCCCTTACAAAATATAAAAAAATCACGCTTTATACTATGATGTTTTTGGACACGATTTTTCCCAACTTTGAAGTGTCTGGCTGCGCAAGGCCAGCGTGCGAAGTGTCTGGCATTGTAAGGCGTAACTCCTAGTAGCACCCCTTACAAAATATAAAAAAAATCACGCTTTATACTATGATGTTTTTGGACACGATTTTTCCCAACTTTGAAGTGTCTGGCTGCGCAAGGCCAGCGTGCGAAGTGTCTGGCATTGTAAGGCGTAACTCCTAGCACCCCTTACAATATATAAAAAAATCGCGCTTTATACTATGATGTTTTTGTGCACCATTTTTTCCCTGCTTTGAAGTGTCTGGCTGCGCAAAGCCAGCGTGCTAAGTGTCTGGCTTTGTAAGGTTTAACTCGTAATAGTACCCCTAATAAAATATTTAAAAATCACGTGTTATACTATGATGTTTTTGTTCACCATTTTTTCGCGCCTTTGCTACCTCTTGCCCGCCAAAGCCAGCGCGAGTCAGCTTAACTAATAGCGAACCCTTCAAACCTGCTCCAGTGCGCTTACGCAGTAAAATTTTGGGCCTTTATACTATGACGTATGTCTGGCACCCATGGGCTCTTACTCTAATAGTATTTAATGATATTTTTATGAAAATTAGTTTGGCGAAGTTTTTACATTTTAATGCAAATTTTGTAATGGCTATAGCGCCAAGATTTTCAAACAGTCGTCCCGACGCGTTATCATAATTCTACCTATCGAATAAGTTTTTAAAATGTCATTTTGTTTTTGTTTTTTTGCAATTAAATTCATTTTCTTCAACGAACGCAATCTAATTCATTATCTATTTTTGCAATTAAAAGCAGCGTAAAAATGTAAAATAATCCAAATCCATTATTTATTGGAAAAAGGACCACAGTGCCATACATTCGCCAGAGACTTGCCAAGTTTATAAAACTGCGTAAAATGTTTGCTTAATCTACATTCATAAGATATGAATTTTAATTCCGAACAGAAGATGCTACAAAGAAAATGTTTTGGATGTGTTTGGCTTTTCCTGGTAAAAAATAAATATTTTTTCGACGGTAACTGGGGGTAGTGGGGCAGACTATATTTAATAACTTTATTTAGTTACCTATGATTGTTGTACATAGCAAAAAATATCCGGCGTTGCCTGCGTGGAGAAACAATACAGTTACTTTTATTCGTTTTCTTCTGTAACTGAAATAACTCAAAACACACTGCTTTGACGTGATTAATAATCGAGCTTTTCCCTTACCCATAAGAGTAAAATGGCACTAAATACGATAGACAAAATAGCACTCTTTTAAAAACGAAAAAACGACATTTAAGAATACACAAATTTAAGGAATATCCAAAATATGAATTTAAACTTCACTTGTTTAAAACGATTTACCTTTTTTTTTTTTTTTTTTTGAACATATTCTAAAATCGTCTCTATATTGCTATTGAAGTACAAACTTTTAAAAAATATAGCCGCAGTAATCCCTTACTGCGATTTAAAATGTTACGAAATTTGCGGTAATCGTTTTGGGATACCTTGGATAAGTTTCCCCCTCCCTACTTTGTAAAACTGCGTGCTACTAATTTCATCGAAGAGATAGTGTCGCCAAATACTGAGATACTTCTGGTGACCATGAAATGATGCTAGCCGAAATGTTTCCAAGATAAGTAGTAAAGTTTAGCAATTGTGTTTGAAATTGTGCGTAAACTTGTGCTGTTTATGAATTTGATATGGCCGATCATTTTACATGTTAACAAATGATATAAAGAAAGAAATATTAAAGAAATGGCATTACTTTGGTTACATGGGGAACACCGAGAAACAGTATTCGCGTAGTTTTTAGCTTCAAAAACAGCGACAAATGAAAAAATTGCCACATGCCTTAGCTATTGAAATGATTCCGCAAAAAAAGTTTGACGAGATTCCTGCTTTCCTGCTGGTGCATCAAACACTCAGTCAACAAAAATAAATTTAAAAAAAAACCATTAATTGCCTCAAAGTTGCGTAAAACTGGAAAATAATCATCCAACTCCATGTATTATTTGCCTATCCTGTGCAAAAAATCTTACTTTAAAATTTGACTTGAGAAAAGCCTTGAACAGTCAGACGAAAAGCAAAAATAGTCCTATTCCTATTCAGAGTCACAACTGACTACAACTGTATTTATGTCGAGGACTGCATACTAAGTGCCTTGCCTTCATTATTTTATATACCGATAGATGGCAGCACCATCACAGGATCGAACAGTTAATGAGAATTTAGAACCAGTCCAGGAGCTAATAGCTACCTGGTGCTAGCACACCCAGAGGTATCGTTTCACTTGGAGGACATTGAGACCACGAGCATATTTAACGTCGCCCAGTCCCCTTTAATGACGACAGTGAGTCTTCGACCATCGAGGTTCGAACTCAGGACCCTCCGGCCCCGAATCCGACACTCTACCGATCGGGCTACCACGGCCCCGCAATAATAGTCAACTATACAACAATTGTCGCTATCGATAGGGAGTTGAGATGATACACTAAATACTGTTTTGAGTTGAGGAAAGCCTTCGAACATGGAACTAAAAAGCTCATAACTCGTTTTTTATTCTACTTAGAAATTTGGAACAGGAGTCATCTGCAGCAGAAAAATCAGAGCTTTCGATGGACATATAATGTTAATATCTGCAAGTATTTTTTCATCCTCATATTAGAGAATTGATACGAAAATTGGGTTTTATTGCCCCCTAGGGGGGTTTTGCCCCCCATAATGGGGTGAAAACTACCCTATGTGTTATTCTGATGCATAAACTATATTATTGTAAAGTTTCATCAAAATCCATTCAGTAGTTTTTGCGTGAAAGAGTAACAAACATCCATACATCTATACAGACAAACTTCCGCATATATAATAGTAGTAAGATAATTCTGTATCTTCATCCAAAGTACAATTCAGAACATCATCAGTAGATTATCTCCTACCATTTAATTCTTTTCTTGAGTAAAAGCATTTATCTACGTTGCTACACAGATAACCATTTGAAACTAAATCTTTGTTGATCTTTTCATTCCGAGCTCTTGCAGATTGCTTTACACCATACAGACCTTTCTTTAACTTATACACCTTTTCTCTTTCATTTTCTTTAATTTAGCCTTCTGGTTGTTATATATATAATTTTTCTGCAATCTCGGCATTGAGAAAAGCATTTTTCATGTCTAAGTGTTAAATTTTCATATTAAACTGTTGCATTATTCGAAATTGGGGCAAATGTTTGCCTGAAATACTCACCAGACTTCTGGGTAAATCTTCTTGCACAAAGCCCCATTTTATAGCGATTTATTTCGCCTGCTTCATCTCGTTTGATTTTAAATATCCATTTTGTATTAGTTGCTACTCTTTCTTTTGGCAAATCTGTTAGTTCTCATACGGCATACATCTTCTTTTCGATAGATTTCATTTCTTCATTTGCTGCGTCTATCCATTTCACTTTGCTATTCCCGAGGCAGCATTTTCATTTATTTCCAAGAAGAAGGCACTATAAGCAATTATTAGCGGCACGTGAATTGTTTATAAAATTAAATATTATTTTCTGCAAATTTGGCAAAATCCGAAACTTAGCTGTGGTAACCTGAGCAGTGCAACAATGAAAAATCCGATCCAAAATGGCTAAACCTAAGCTGATGCGTCGGCCTATCTATATAGCGGCTCTACTTGGAAGTAGGGAAAACTAGGGAGAATTGACCCTATTTTTGGCTCTTAATTCCCCCCCCCCCCGCCCCTTTTTTTTTTTGTAGATTAGTTGGAACGAAATAATATATATATATATATGTGTGTATGAGTGTGTGTATATATATATATATATATATATATGTATGTATATATATATATATATATATATATATATATGTGTGTGTGTGTGTGTGTGTGTGTGTGTGTAAATTTTGCCATTCTGCACATTATTCTGGCTAAAAATAACAGCACAATTCCAAGTAGGAATAGTACGTAAAAAAAAATTATATTCATCAAGTCCACAAGTGGGTCAAGTTTCCCTAAAGCTAGGGAGACTTGACCCAACACTTAGGGAGACATGCCTCCCCCCCCCCCTCTTAAGAGTAAGAGGAATCATAAATATTGAAATCAAAAACACATTTTGATAGTGTTTTTTGTTTAAATAAGAGAAACTTGAAGTGAATATACAAAATGTCCACTCTTTAGGTGAAATATATTATATATATATATATATATATATATATATATATATATATATATATATATATATATATATATATATATATATATATATATATATTAGGGTGGTCCTTATTTATATGGGGTTTTTTTTTTCGGAATTGGAATTCAATAAGTGACGCCTCCTAGTTTTGTGACACTATAATAAAAAGTAATCGGTGCAAAATTTGAACTCGATCGGTCAATAATAACACGTGCCCCTAGGACGTTGAACTTTAAAACTTTTGATAATTTTCCACAAATCTTCGAGTTTTTACTTCAGACCCCGTACATCGTTTCTCCCATGTTTTCAAAATATTTTTACAGCGAGGTAGCGCTAAAATTAATCTTTTTAATTACTTCATATCGTCTAAAGATTTTACATTGAATAAGAATCAAATAGTGCTTTAGAAACGTTACCTTAATCGTACGCTTTTCTCAATGTATCTCAATCGTGTGCATTTTTTTTCCGATAGTCTTGGACTGTCTGTAAAATACTAAATTGCTTTTGAGACTCATATTTGGTAAATTGATTGTGAAATTCTTCGATTGCTTGTGCTCCTCTTTCAGTTGTATCATTCACAACTTTCAGCATTTTAACGATATCTCTTCCCTTTAAATAGCTTCCTTCATTTTGCCATGAATCAGAATCAAATAGGATAACATCTTTTGGTGTTTGTAACTTATCAAACAGTTTTATTGACTTGTAATTGATTCTATAAAGAGGAAGATCTTTACTAAGAAAGTATTCCAAATCATATACTGTTATCTGAAATTTTTTATACAGTCATCAGACCACACTGTTATAACCAGAGGTTCCAGACGAGTGAATATATTCCCCCTAAGGTGAAAGCATGGTGACCAAGGGTGCCATACTGGCCAGGAAAAAAAGCAGAGGTGCGAAAGTAGCAGACAGTCGTAGACAGGGGTGCCAAAACAGCAAGCAATCGCTAAATGACTTGCTGGCGCATGCGCTTCCGGCATACATTCACCATTCAACCACTTCAATATGGCGGACGAATGATAGGTTGCACTACGCGTGGCTTCTACGTCTTTCACATTGAATGAAGTACACTATTGGATTAAATCTCAACTTTTGTAGGATAATTCTTTAAAATAACAAGTAAGTACAGCTTTTGATCACTTTGTAGCTTTTAGGGCTTTCAAACATAGTTAAAAGTACGTTTAATGGTTTTTAGTTACCGTTAGTCCGTTACGATACCGTAGTACCGTTAGTTGTTTATTTTCAGGTTACCGTTACTGTCGTGAAAATTCCATCATTCAAAACGCTACTAAATGTATCTATCATTATTTTCTTGAGTACTCGATAAGCAACATTTAATCACCGAAATAGTAACCGCAATGATATTTGCAATAATGAACAAGTGAGAGCCTAAATAAAAATGATTCTTGTGCTTCGTGTAGCGAGAGCAAAAAATAAAAAAGAAATCTCTCTCCGTCTATCTTTTTCTTTTGCTTTTTTGTTCAAGTGTTTGAATCATTTCCTGTTAGCGGTTATTCGATAGTGTTAGGAATTTCTTTAAATTTTTAACTGTCGAAAAATTTTATGCACATTTTATTTTATTGTTATTTTGATTGAAATTTTGAACGTTTGAGGAACGATTTTGTTTTTCCGTAACTTTAATGTCCCAGAATATTTTTGGCTGTTCATGTAAATAATTCATAAGTACATCTACACTTTACTTTCGGTGCGGTTATTTCTCACAAATGATCATTAACTTAACTATGATTATTCAAATAATTACTCGTCTTTAACTTTAAATATATTTGTGACAACTCTTTGATACCAAATAAAGTCTGTAGATATTTATTGTTTTATTCATTTTTAATATTACATTGTAAAAAAAAAAAAAAAAACTCATCAGTACGCAGAATTTTTTCACAAGTTTTTTACCGCCCCGAGAGTTATTATAATTATTATTATTTATTTTATTTATTTTTAAGAAAAGGATAAAAATTTCACAGGTCCACAATGTTTTTCATTTGTTTTTAACGACCCGTGGGTCAAAAGAGGTTGAGAAACACTGATGTAGAGAACGATCAGATGAATTAAAGCCGTGAGCACTTCTTAACTATGTTGAAAACTCTGAAATATGGTCAAATGCTGCAATTACAAGTTTTAATCATTTCCAGTACTGAATTCATGCAATGTGAAAAGTGTGCAAAACGTAGACTATCATGAATCAAAACAAAACTATTAAAAAAAGAAAAATACACAACTGTATTCAAAAACGCACACAATACGGGGGAGGGGGGGATCTACAGTAAGGGTGCCATTTCTCTCTCCGAAGGTTCATTCTTTTCACCCCGGCTGCCTATTTTTTTAAAAGGTGCCTGTTTTTCACCCTATTTAGAGGTGCGATTTCGGCTCCGTATTGGGTGCCGCTGGTGAACAAGCGTTTCACCCCTGAAAGGTGCCGAATGCATCCTGTAGTTTTAACAGTGCAGTGGTTGGAAATAGCGCGCTACAAGTAGCGACGCTACTGTAGTAGCTACATTTTTTAGTAGTTTGTAGTGTAGCGCACTACTTTTGAAAAAAAGTAGAGTAGCGAGTAGTTCACTACAAAAAAAGTAGTCTGTAGCGATTTCTGAAAACTACTTTAAAATAAAGTTTCAAAAAAGACAAAACAAAACGAGGTTTTAAACAATCTGAATAGTGCAAGTCTTACGCGACTAAAACTTGCATCAATCAGATTCGTAAGACTCTGAAAAATACGAGCTGACATCAGACATATTTTGATGCTATATCTTCTATCTATCGGACGCCATTAGTTTGTTTAGTATTTTTCATTTCCTCAATAGTTGCCTTCAGTAGAGCATGGCTTCGAAAGAAAAGAATAAGCTATAACTGCCAAGCAGTACCCCGTTTGAGTTTTCTGTCAGCAGAGAATGTCCCGTGGATGAACATTTTAGATGTCAATGCGATTATTGTGCCAAAATATCCTCCTAATATGGACGCTACTGTAAATGTTATAGAAGAGGATGACACTGAACTGCCCTCTTTTGGCCGGGTAACAATAAATATTACAGTATCATAGAAATGTATGATAACGGAAATGTTTCCGTTTCGTGCAAAATTTGTTCGTTAAGCATAAAGGTAAGAATGTCATCCGCATTTTCAGTCGAATCTCAACTTACGCGAGGGATGATTTCCAAGACTCCCCACTTAGGTTGAAATTTCGCGTTGAGGAAAAAAGTATCTATACGATTTTTTTTTAATGAACATACCAATTATTTTAGACATTTGTAAACAAACCTCACAAACTTTTTAAACCCATTTCTTAACTTCTTTTTTCCGAATTTAAACGTAGAGCTGGAATTTTACAAAGAAGCTGTGTTATTGAATAAAAATACAGTTAGGGGGCACAAAATCAATGGGAGAGAATGGCATAAAATGAAACAGTATAGTACGTATAGTATGTAGCAATAATAAAATGTTGCACTGCAATAGTATTGTACAGTAGATACAGTAACTATATTCGACGCACTTTTTAGTTGTTCAAGAATATTGAAAATCTTGAAATTTCTTTAGCTGTTAGAAACTTTATATTATTCCTTTTAAAACTTTAGATAAACCGCCCGCTTATGTGAAATAATGTTTCATCAACTTTAAATTTAGAATGAAAAAGATGCGGAGTGGCGATTTGTAAATTAACAAAGCGATGTTTCAAATAATACAGAGTGCAAGGTACTTTTGCTTTCAGTGATGCTAAAAGGAAAGTCCATTCACGAAACTAGTATTTAGTACCCAATAAAGAATGTGATATTCAAGCCTTGCGATTCCCTTCCAAAAAATTTCATATTACGGGGTGAGGAATTCGCGTTAGCTCCAAAATTCGCTACTTGAGAAAAGCTCGCTATTTAGCAATTTCGCGCGAGTCGACACTTGCACATTGAAGTAAAGAAAGCATTCTTAGTTATATTTTATATTTCGGATATTTATTAATATTTGATTATAAATACTCGTACCGTTTGGTATATTTTTAAAATTTCTTTATTTTTTCTTTTTTTACTGATTGAGTGTCGATAGATCAACAAAACAAATGTCAATTATTAAATACTGTGAGTTTTCAATTGGTCAAAGTCATTTGGTAAAATTGAAAAATGCTCTTATTTGATTTTATCAGTAACTTAAGAAAGCAGATGGTGTCCAGGTCCGGATCCCTAGCTTAAACCTCAAAATCAATTAATTAGTTCCTACAAAATATAAGTACCTGTAAAATTAACTCCTATAATGAAAGTTAAAGTTTTTCACTTTTGTTTAAAAGATGTTTTTCACCATCTAAATCAATTTTATGTACATATATGTTTGTCGATACAAAATTTTAATCAAATTCTGATTGTATCAACATATTTATATTTTCAAGTTGGCAAGTTGCACTTCTTGAGTGAAATATTCAGTCAAGAAATGATTAAAAAATGGAGGATGAATTCCTTCAACTTTTTAAATCCTTTCTTGCAGCGAATATTCGTAGAAATCGTAAAAAATGTTTGGAATGACAAATTGGCTTGGTAAAGGAATGAAACAATAAATATAATTCTTAGTAATATTTCATTTTCAAATGAGCCACTGCATCAGACACGTCTTCCTATTCAGCAAGCATTTTTTTGAAGTAGTCTTTTCCTATCTTCAAAGTTAATTCCTTCATCCAATACGGACAAAACTACTGGTTCATCCCCTAAGTACCATAAGTGATTTATGAATTTTTCAATCATTGCTTCTGCTGAAAGTTTGTCATCATTTTGTACGCTGCAGGTTTTTTAGACACTAGACTTTATATTAATTTAAAAGGCCTAGAATGGGTTGCTGCGAAAAACTATATCTTCATACAACATTTAACTGTAAAACAGCATTTACGAGCAATCTCTTCATGTAAGGTCAATTTAAATTGTTTCCTAAATATATAAGTATTCAAACAATAAATTAATTCAAAAAATAAATTCCTTTTGCCACCCATCTGGCTCACAGATAAGCTCCAGGTTGCCGAAAACATATCCCTGTAGGAGGGAGGACTTCACCCAGAAATATTATTACACGTTATGAGAATTCTCTGTAATATTTCTTAATTCCGCTTTCTTCTTTTTCCGCTTTGAACAATAATATGTCATCAAATTCTTCTTTTAGAATTTAAGTTGTATGTGTACTTTTTGAATTTTGAAGCGCTTAAATAATGGAATATCAAGTCTGGAACTACACTCTAAGAAATTTCACCGTTAGAATACGGTCAGTGACCGGCAGAAAGTGGTCCGGTCACTGCCCGTAAAAATAATATTCTGCCCGTAATCTTTCATGACCGTAAAAATAATAGGTTTGCCCGTAATTTCCTCCCCGTAAAATAAAAGGGGAGTGACCGTAAATTGACAATGTGCCCGTGAAAATTATATTCCTTTTTCTACGGCCACTGCCCGTGCATTGACTATATGCCCGTAAAAGCTAGATTTTGTTTTCTACGCCCATTGACCGTAAATTGATATTGCTCCCGTAAAAGCTAAAATTTATTTTCTAGGCCTATTGCCCGTAAATTGATATTGCTGCCGTAAAAGCTAGAATTTATTCTCTACGCCTATTGCCCGCAAATTGATATTACTTCCGTAAAAGCTATAATTCGTTTTCTAGGATCACTGCCCGTAAATTGGCGTTATGCTCATAAAACTTTTCTATGGTCACTGCCTCCTGTAAATGAACATGATGTTCATAAAAAAATGTCATTCTTTATCGTCACTGCCCATAAATTATTAGGTGCTTTAAAACTTAGTTTATTGTCATATAAGAACCAAGTTATGAATAAAAGTTTTAAGAACACAATAAAATGCAAGTCATTTTTACAATTCAATTAATACGTAAAATAGCTAACACTGTTAGTAATGCAGTTTGAGGACCCCAGTTGCCAGAATTATAAATATTCTATTAAATTATCTCTAAAAATGAGAATGCATGTTAAAGAGAGAGAAGTATAAAAAGAAAAATATAGAAAAAATCCTGTGAAATAAGGGAAACTTAACTGAAAAAAAAAACAAAAACAAATTCAGTAAAGCTTTTTTACTGTATGGATTATAGTAAAATACAACACTTAATATTTTATGTAAAATGCTTACATACACAATAATTTGTTTCATCGCTAAAACACATGTTACCAACATTGGCAACTAGTATTTTTTTAATGGTTCGTCCATTGCCTTTACTTGTTTGCTAACCTCGTTCATTCAAAGAACATAGAACATTCAAAAAAGTTATATAAATTATTAAAAAACATATTTATACTTCATATTTAAAAAGTTATAAATTAATTAAATTATACATAATTTAAAAACTTGTGCAGTCGACTTCAAAAATAGACTGCATTTTTTACTAGCTAGCATAAACTTATGGATAAATTAATTTTTAAACACCATAAGTATCCATTAAAGGTAAGCATCTCGAAGACAATTTTATCAAGAGAAAGAATTTTAGCTCAAAAATTATTACCAAAAAAATATGTGAGCATGTCTACATAAGAAATAAGAAGAGACAATATCCAGAAGTGTCAACAATGAAAACAAAGAAGTTAAAACATCAAAAAGGTTTATTTTACACTAATTACAAGTTAAATAACAACATAGTTACAAATAAACTTTTTCAGAAGAGAAATTATGGTCAACTTTTTCAAAACTTGGTTGAATCACTTTTTCCAAATCTTTATTCCTTTTGGATCCTTTAGTTCAGTAACTTAACCAAAATATTGCCCTAAAAAGAAATCACCATAAGGAAAATTAAGAATGATTTATTTTTCACACATTTAAAGCAGAGCAACATTCTCACTAAATAGTGAAAATCAAAATAAAGCATTTTAAAGTACCCTATTTTTTTTCACCCCTTTCCCTGGTTTCATAAGGTTTTCCTCCCTAATATGATGTTCAAAGGATTTTTACATAATTTCCAGGAATCCTAGGAAAAAGCACATGCGTACATAGAAATATAAGCTATAATAAAATTAAACAAAAAATTAAGGCTAGATCAAAAGACATCGTAACTGCTAAAATGTATAAATCTTAAGCTTAATGCATAAAAGCTGGTAAACATGTAAATATCGAAAAATTTGTTTCATCAAATCAAACGAATGACAAAGAAAAGCATTTTTCCAACATCAATTCAAAATATGTGGTCTGTTTTGAAAAGAAAACAAAATGAGGTTATGAATATTTAGTGAACATCAATTTCAAAAAAAGAAAGAAACAATGAATCATATTCAATTGAAAACATAAACAATAATGATGATCATTAAGAGATATAATTAAACATAAAGCACTTTGGAGTCTTGCAAAGATCTTGGGGGAAACCTGCAACTTTAGTACAAGTATAAGGGGAAATTTCAGGGAAAAAACATTTTGGCATTTTTAGTGCCAATATGGGCTATTTCCTGACGGGCATCTACAGTATGATAAACACAGATATTGAAAACACCTTTTTTCAGAGCATAAGCATCCAAGCTTTTTGACCCCATACATAAGCATGGTAGCAGATTTTCTAGTAGAGGGGCTAAGGGGGGCCACAAGGGATAAATAAAAATAAACTATTTTATTTCATAAATTTTCATTCATTTTCCTATACATAAATAAAACTTTTAAACAAATTTTATAAATAAAAACATAAAACATATTTGAATAAAACTACTTGTGTTCGCTATAGGAATAATATCGGAGTCTGAGTCCAGTCCTAAAGGATGCATTTGTACAGGTTTAGTATTTGTATTTTTTTTTTTTTTCCAAGTTCGAAAAGAAAAGTAAAGACAGAAAACATGTTGCATTGTTGGAAGGAAAAAGACAAACTACGGGAATCTTCAGCTTCTTACCCCAAAATAAGAGACTTCCCAGTAAAAGTACTGGTCAAAAAATTTTAAAGCACAAAGAAGCTATCTATGATTAATTTTTAACGCGAAAAAGAACTGTGATGGAAAAATTTAAGCTTTTTAAATCAATTTCAATTTTCCCCCCACAAATTCTGAAAAAATAGTTTTAAATTTTAAACTTTAAATCTTTTTGGATTTCCTTTTTAATTGAAAACTTATTTCATGCTCAATATCCATATAAATATTCCAATAACAGAAAAATTTTCCCTTGTGTATGTCAGTTGTTCATTAAAAAAAGATCTATATTCAGTACTTGACCCAGTAGCATGAACTTGGGTTGAGTACTCAGTAATCATCCTAAGTACTATTCAACCACACTAAATTACTGCACTCAGTAGTAGGACAATGTTTTCAACCACACATGCACACTGGGTTTTAACATGCATACCCACCAACTTTGAAAAAGCTTTTCGTTTAAATTAGGGATACATTGAATATGCAGTTGATTTTTGGTATACTGCTGGCTATTTGGCACACAAAACCGAATACTTGGTTTGACTGAATACCTTAATATTTAGTCAGCAATTGAATAGTAAATAACATAAATAGTTGACAATTAGTAGGCAAACAATTTTTTATACAGTGAATGTATAGTACTCTAGTACAAACTTCCAACCTGTTATTTACTAATATTATCACATTTGGGTAATTCTTCAGAAACCATAACTTTTGAATGCAAATATTTTTCAATTTCGAAACCTTTTGTTTCCTTTTTTTTTTTTCATTCTTCCATGAAAGGTTACCTACTAGAAGTAACCATAAACAATGGCCCAGCTCAGTTCCAATTATTTTACATATAAATAAAAATAAAATAATCCCTTGTTCATAGAAATTAAAAAAAAAAAGAAAAAGAACTTTTGTTTTAGTACTTAAAATTTGAGGCCAATTTAATATCAAAGTGGTAGTTTTGTTAATTGTGCAATCAATCAGCTATTTTAATGATTAGTGGGAATATAATTAAGTTCTCTTCATTAAAGTATGGTTTAATTAGTAGTTTCAAATACATGTAAAATAGTATTTAGTAAATTTTTGTGCGACATGACTTCTTGTCCTACTAAAATGAACTAAACCACAATATTAAAAAGTTAAATATACTTAAACAATTATCATTTGAGGCACTTGTGAAAGAAAAAAATTATAAATAAGTATATACTTTTAATTAATCAAGTTATTAAGCAACATAAACAGCCACACAAGGTGTGTGACATGCCATGGAAGTGAAATTCACACGTTGTGAACCAAAAATATACTAAAATAAAACTTGTTATTCAAAAATTGGTGGCAGGTTTAAATCAGTATACTTTTGATGAAATTAAAAATCATTGTTAAATGAATTGTTCCTAAAACTTTTTACTGGTAAAAGGCGTACTGTTTGAAGAATGACCCATTTAAGGTGATTTTAGTGCAAGAGAAAACATTCAGATGTTACATTTAAGTTTCGCAACTTTTCACTTTCTTTTATATCTTACGCCACATAAACATTTTTTTTTACCGCTTATAAGTCATAAGTATGAAACTAAACTCAGTGGCGCAAAATTGGAAGCAATCCCACCGTGCCCATATCAATCTTCATGACAGAGGGCTTTGGGGTGCAAAGGCAGGTGTTCTAGTAAGGTGGTCAGCTGAACGTGGAACCTCCAGTGTTTAGTTTCCAAGCATGCTTGGTACTCATTTTATTGACCCACTTATGGGATGAAAGATGAAGTCAACTGTGCCCAACGGGGAAATAAACTCAAATCTGCAATGAGGAGGCACAAAGTGCCACTGGACTTCTTAGGTATGAAACACTAAGCAGAAAAAAAACAATTTGTGAAACGTTTCTCGACTCACAAATGTTTAAAAAAGGCAATTTATAACGTGCAAAGAAAACACTCAGAAATTAAATTTTGCAGTATTTTGATTTCGGAAGTTTTACCATTCAAAATATTATGTAATGCTTAAAACAAAATAATTAATCTACAGAAAATAGATAAGCATCTTCAATTCTGAATTGCCATAAAATAAAATACAAAAATTATAAATCATTTTTTAGCCAAGTATTCAGTCTTCAGTCAAATATTTGACTAGAATTCTAATAAAATATTCGCTCAAAAACATATAATTGAACTATCAAATCATCCAAAAGAAATCAATAACCAAACTCTCGACAACAAACATTCTTTTATAACACTATTTAATTAAAACACTAAAGAAACAATCATTTCAAAATCCACAAAGGTGTCTGTTCCACAATAGTGGAGGCTCATCCTCATCCCCTAAAAGATTTACTACGATTACTACGATTTCAAGTGCATGATGATAGCAATACAAATGCAATATATCACCGTTCAGCTTTTGCTCTAAAAAATTAAGTGCACAATTTATACGGCCGGTATTGTAAGCCGCTGTATAAAACACTACAGCTTGAATAGTTAGCAATAAAGAGCAAAGATATCATATACAACTGAAGAAATATCTCAGAAATTCTGAGTAGATGTTTAGCATTAGAACCTGAAGCTATCACGGTAAGCCTATCGGCGTTTTTTTCCAGTTACATCTGGATGTAGCTTTGTATCCCAGGGAATAACTGAAAAATTTAAATTTAAATTCATGATATCTGATTTTACCTCTCGAAGATTTTCTCTTGCTCTCTTAAGGGATGTACGATTGATCATAAGGTTATTTGGATTTAAATTTACTGCATCTACATAGGCTGTTAGTAAATGAGCAGTATCTTTGTCCCTAATACGGCATTTGTCTAACATTGATGAAATGCGAGCAGATCTCAATAGTTGTCAAGCTTTTTTGCGTTGTGGTAAACCAGATACAGAAAAAAGGTTCAACAGGTTAGGATAGATACACATTTCGGTTTCTAAATCTTGTGAATTGCAAGAGAAATTTGATGATAATAAAGGACTATGTACTGAAATAGAAGACAGTTTAAAGTATAGATTTTTACATTATTCCGATCTGGGATTTTTTAAAATTTATATTTTAGACTAGCCGCCTGCGGCGACCAGCTGGTCCGCCTTTTTACGCCATTCGCCTTTTTGCGCCAGGGTTGCCGCCTTCGGCGGCTGCTTAGACAATTTAGCGACGTTATTAATCAATGTGTTTCTCTATATATCAATATTATCATTCACCTTTTTACGCCGATGTTGGACACAAACCGATGGGGAGACACAAACGACGTACTCTTCATGCAAATTTTGTAGAAAAATAACAAAAAGCACTTCCACTTTTATGTGAAAACATTGTTCTTTCAAAGTCATTGTGTGTGGGGGGGGGGGCACTGACACCCCGTTGAAATTCCTAAAATGACTGGCATGCCTCTTTCTTGCTGTCCATCTACTATATCAACCTTTATATTTGTCTATCTATCAAGCTATACGATCTAGGCATATCTACCTCCTGACAGTACAATCTTTTTTTTAAAAAATAAGTATTAATTCGAAAACAAAAACATTTTTTGTCCACTCAACCTCTATCTATCTCTGTATCTACCTAACCTAACCGCCAATCCGTAACAAAAACAAAGATCATGCAAAAGATCGCGGGCTTTATTTATTTAATCAAAATATCCCGCAAAAAAAAAAAAAAGGCTCTATGTTCCACGTAGTGTTTAAAAATTAGCGCTTGCAAAAAGATAAAAAACTAAAAAAAAATTAATTTGAATTCTGAAATTTTGAATTCAAATTATGTTTTTCGCAATCACGAACTGAGACAGAACCCTACTCATTGGAGTTATTGTTTCTAGAAACGGCTCCTGTCCCCCCCCCCCCAGGTCTGCCTCTCCTCCTGGGCGGTTGTGTGTGTGCGTAGACCTGTGTGTATGCACGTAGGTGTGTGTGAGTGTATGTGTTTGAAGTCGTGTGTGTGTGTATGTGTGTGAAGTCGTGTGTGTGTGAACGTGCGTGTGTGTAGGACGCCTCCGACCAGGAGAAGCGGATAGCTCAAAACCAGAGCAGCCGCGCCACGCCGCCAGCAGAGGATGGTGCTGCAAAGGCTTCTGGTCCAAGTTGAAAAAGGCACGGACACCGAAAACGGTCAAATGAGAACAATAAGCAATCGTTATTGCTCAAAAAAAAAAAATGTAAAGAGAAGGCAAACGATTTCAGTTGGATCACGTGATGAGGTAAGTTCGGAACTCATCCGGCAAGCGAACAGCTCGCGTTGTGTTCTGCAATTAAAAAATTGTAAAAAAAAACTATTGCGTATTTTTAAAAATTTTTTCTTCTGAAGGGGGCAGAATGTTTTTACTATTACCAACTAAACTTTTAGAATTGAGGGTTCAATACTTTTTGCAGGATGGGTTTCGAAAAAAATTAAACCCAGAAAAAAATGCAAAATAAAGGTTTTTTCAAAAATTTATAAAAAATACAAAAATTGCTCTATCTTCAAAATTGTTTCATTCATCATATTTAAAATTAAATTTCCTACACTATATTATAAAAAACATTTGTGTGGTGCGATTGGTTCGGGGTCTGTGAGGTAAAAAGTACTAAAAAGTGCAAAAAAAACACATAAAACATTAAATAACTTTTTGTCTAATTAAAATATCAAAAATCAAAGCCCGAGGTGCACAACTTCAGCAAAATCTACACCTGTATACCAAATTTCATCTTTCTAGGCCTTACCGTTTTCCCGGGATGCGCGCCACACACACACACACAAACATCTTATTTTATTATATATTTTAGATCTAAAAAATAGAGTTTATTTTTATGGTAGAGTAATCGAGGATTTTTCAAAATTTAAATTATAAGAATGCATAAACATTTAAGTATATAACTAAAGAACAGCGAATTAAAATATAATTGTCATTATTGATATTTATAGCATGGAAACCTAGTGACCCCATTTGCCACACCTATTACATACACAGAAAATTTTCTAAATCAACGCCCCCAAAGCCTGGAGGAGGCAATTTGTTGTTGTCAAAAATCATTCATTAATGGCCTAGGCCTTCATTAATGGCCTTTAGAATCCCTTGTGTCCATCTTGGTGGAAAGAATGTTCCCTTGCCGCTTGGTTTGAAACGAGCGCGAATCGGTATGCCTGTCCCAAGGCCATTGGTGTACATGTACCCTATGTAATATGTAAAATTTTACAGAATGAAAGTGAGAGAATGGTTGGTCTGGAAGTAGCAACATCTATTGAGGTTCAAAATTACTTTAAATATGAAACCTAGGAATATTTTTAGATAAAAATGAGAAAATCCGCAATTTTTTCTCCGAAACTCAAAAAAAGAGGCCCTAGGGGCACGTGTTAATATTCATGGATTGACTTAAAATTTTGCATGGATCATTTATTTGTATAATGGAACAAATTGACGGGGCGTTGTGTAAAATATCTACAACTTCAAAAATAAAGACCACCCTAATATATATATATATATATATATATATATATATATATATATATATATATATATATATATATATATATATATATATATATATATATATCTTACTCCATAACGGCAGGAAGATTCGTAGATATTGAATTCACAAACACAGGTTTAATGGTGTATTTTGTTTCAATCAGTAAAACTTGAAGCGAACGTATACAAAATGTTCACTCTTTAAGGGAAGTGTTACATATATTTTTTATTATTATTATTAATCTGGTTCCATATCAACTGGAGAGCCGAATTCAATACTTTATCAGCTCAGAACGGGTATTCTGTTTAACGCCTCAAGAGAATGTTTGTGTGCCATAGTGCATTCCTCCCAGGTGATAATCTAATGGCATCAGTGAATGGCATTTCACCATTTGTGACGTCATGCGCAGAAGCGTAAAAAACTAAACTGAATCTGCGCACCGACAAAAATATATTTTTTTAAATATTTAACTTTGTCAAATTATTTAAAAAATGGTTAAATCCTATGTTTTTAAGCATGCTCTTTCAGAAAAAAATACTTTTAAAATTATAATCAAAATTTATACAGCATCCCAGAAAATTCTTCGTTCAACTTGGGCTCAACACTATTAACACTTTTCTTTCATTTAATGTGTATGCTGTAACAACCACCTTATTTCACTGTCGAACCTAACAGCGGTGTCGTTTCCTCGCAGCAGCACCGGCAATCCGAAAGTTGCGCCCCCTGCCGGAGCCCAATCGAGCGTGTGTCTCTGCTGTCATTGAAGAGTGCCGGCAGGGGGCGATTGTGGCGCGATTAACTGGTGGTCAGAGGATGAAGACTTCTCTGATCATCGCGGGGGGCCTCCAGCGAGCCCCCCGTAGCTCACAAAATGCCCCAGCTAGGGGGCTACCCTCCGATTTCACGCCTCCTTTCAAAAGATTTACTTCTTTTTCTTCTGCAGATTATTTGGTGCCCCTACAATTTCATCACTGGAGTAGAAAGAATCTTTTTTTCCCCCTCTTTTATGTCTTCAAGTGATGGCAACTGATTTATGGAGTTGTGGGCAGTTACTGCGTAATAGCGAATTTGATGTTATCAGCGGATGGCATTATTTTATGTTATTCAATCAAATCTTAGGTGGCAAAGAACCAAAGACGAAGAATATGTAGTAGAGGTCTCTTTAACGAAATATTTGCTGAGTGTAACTGAAATTTGTTTTCAAAATAAAGCTTCTAGTTAATCGTTTCAGGTGATCTACAGATACGCAGATTCGAGGCAGTTTAATTTATTATAATTAAACAGCCTCTGAAAGTTGCTTCACAGTTAATTACGCAGAGAAATCTAAATTTGTCATTTTCGCTGCTAACTTTTTTGGATGCTTTGATACCACATGGAAATCCGTCCAAAGCCCAAGGTAATGGTGAAACGAAGTGTGAGTTTTCGAAACAAATTAACTTTTAAACATATATCTTACATTGTTTTTTAGAAGACACGTGCGTCAAATGACATCTGTCTGTGACACTCTAGCGCCTAAATGGATGGACCGATTTTGAAAAAAAAAAAAAATTAATAATTAAAAAAAAGGAGAGGATCGAGAGTGTTCTTAGCTAGGTTGCATCTGTGAATGACATTAATTAACGAAGATATTAATTAAAAACCTCTAAAAGGTTTTTTCGCGATTTTTGCAGTGAAAACATATTTAAAAACATAAAAATTTAATGCCAAAATAAAGAGAATTTTTTTTCCGCGTCTGATAGACTGTGTTTGGGACTTTAAAATTCGAATTATAACATTTTTTAAAGCGGATTTTAAATATGGCTAACGTAAATCTTTATTCACGCGATTGGTAACCGAATTCATTGTTGGCCGACAATTAAATTAAACGCAATGATTTTAAAAATTTTAGCTGTTGCCAGTTTCTATTTGCTAAAAAATAAAATACTTGTAATTGATTTTTAATTGTACAAGGCTTTTGAAAAGATTTTCAATTTTCCCTCTTGATTCTACATTTGCGACTCAGTCGGGGGTTTTTAAAATGTTTAATTTTAGTTACCCTTAACTAATTTGCAAAAGTGGTAGAGCCAAAAGATTTCTTTTTCTAGGAAAAAAAAAGAGGCAAGGGTCACATTAGTTTGTTGTTAGGAGAGAGACACCGGTATCAATGTTTTCGAATATCAATGTTTTGCGTTCAACGTTTTTTTCGATAACGATTTTTTAAATTTGAATTTAAAAAAAATAATAAAATGCGCGATAGAGAATCGATATTGATGGAAAAACATTGATGTTGAAAATTAAACAATCGATGGTATCTAGGAATGTAGCACAGTCTGACTGACCACCTATGATGTGGAAAGGCACTATCCGCTTTACAGGAGGAAATAATACGCAACTATTAATGTACAGGGGTGGTAGTTCGTTACAGAAGTGCGCTTTTGCCTCTTAATTTTTTTGACAGTTTTGTAAAAATGACAATTTGTTCATGGCAATATTTTTTTTAACCTAAACTACATTCGATCCGCATTCTCACTACAAAAATTAATTAATTTATTTTATTTACAATATAATTTTGAGCTTACCATTGCTCAAATGCTTATTACACTTGCTGATTTTACATTTCCGGGATGCCAGAATCGTCTATAAAATAAATGATGGGAATTAATCTTTACTCGCTTTGGTTCAAATTCAGATTGCCGTCGGTAGCCTAGTGGATAAGGCACCGGAATTGGAGGAAGGAAAACTGTGTTCAGAGCCCGACATCACCGAATACCCACTGAGTTCAAGCAGAGTACGAACTCATAAAACATCCAAGTCTATCAAAAAGCTTTGGTTACTGGCTAGCAGTTATACTGTCGGCGCAGAAATTCGTCGTGGCCTAATTGATAAGGCATCGGACTTGTGACAGGAGGGTCCCAGGTTCGATCCTACGTCGAAGATCCACCGTCTTCATTAATGGTGACTGGGATCGTGGTGATTAAGCTCGTGATGATTAAGTCCTCCAAGTGAATTGACACCTCTGGTGGTGCGGGACCAGGGATTGCTCGGTTTCTTATCCGGACCAAAAGATCAGCGCTGTTTTCAGGGTCCCCCAATTGGGTAAACCACAAATAGTGGTAGGTACGTGAAGTCTTGGAGTGAAAAGTGTGGTTGCAGAACTTTTGTAGGCTTCCCTCCCCTTCCAGTTAGGCCAAGTCTGACTTTCTCTTCTGTGGGCCTCAGTTTCTTAAGAGTTGCTCCTTTCTGTCTTAATTTCTACTCGTTAAGGGGGAAGGAGCTCGGGAATCCCTAGAAGCATTATTCACAACAACCAGCAGCAACAACAACAACGGAGTTTCTGATATTTTGATGTAATAAATTGTGAGTTAGAATCATGAAGAGCGTAAGAAACTAGTACATGCCCTTAATACATTTATTCCTATCAGTTGACTTAGCTTCGATTCAGAACATAGCAATGAAATAAGTTTCCCTTAGAATGTTATAACTGCACAAGATTCCTGTTCTCCAGTTCACATATGAAAACAGCCGGCTTTAGATAATTAAAGTTCTTCGAAACTGAATAGCCTACACAGCCATGGCACAAACTCGGGCATTCTGAAGAACACAGAAACCATTTATGCCAAACCTTCACCTAATCATTTCCACAATGCTTCATTTGGCTGCCTTGTCTCGCCAGGAATCCCAAGTTAGCCAACGCGTTGCTACAAGCTCAATGGTTCGAATTGTAATTTGCTGAACAAATAACAAATTAAAAAAGCAAAGGAACTGGATTTCCTGCCATAATTGCGCAGCATTTTAAACCACTTTGTGTAAAAATGCGTCTTGTTTTTGCAACGGGGGCACCCCGTCGATCCTCTAATAGGGCCTTTTTCCGTGCCAGTGCGCGTTCGACCACTGTAGCAAAACGGGAAGAATGGAAAATAAAAATAAGTCTAGCCACCTGAGGACTACCATTGATTGAGAGGACGGGGGAATCTTAAAGGGGAGCCCTCAACACTTCTTTAAGGGTTTTAAAGGTGTCCGTCTATTAGGTTTAAACGCTCCTGATGATTGCAGATAGCAGGTCGGAGGGGCTTGGCATTCAATTTTGTCGCCAACAGAGGTATTCGCGGATATGTTCCCGAGAAAGCTTATTAGATTAGAATTTTCTGAACCTGATACCTAAGAGCACTTTCAATGGTCGACGGTGATCCATAAATGCTGCCACGATAAAATGATTCTCTTAATTGTTCCAAAAACAATAAACATGACTACGGATTTGAATATGTTAGAAAATCTCCCCACTCTCAGCTTTCATCCTCTGTTTTATAATTAAGAATAAAAATCGTTCTCCTGGGCAAGCAAATGAATTTTTGAAATATTCTTCGAAAATGGTAGCAATTATAGACATTACCATCATCTTGATGATACATTTACTCTTGATTAGATACAGTGGCGGATCTAGAACTCGAGCAAGGGAGGTAGGGGGGGGGTCTAACCTAGGTCCCAGTTGAAGGTCAGTTTTAAAGGGTCTTTTTTTTTCTCTCAGACACTCTTAATCTTTGGAGGGGAGGGGATGGGGCGAGGCATCGCGTTCTGAGAGGGACAGACACCCTTGTTTAAATAATATGAAATTTTCTCTACAAGGGATCCCTCATCACTCTCCTGAAGAATTTAAGACTTTAAATACGTATTAGGTTTTTTACTTATGAAAAAAATTATATTGTACACTGAAGAATATAAAACTTTCTCGAGCATTTTAAGGGCCTGGAAACACTATAAGAACATCAAATAGATATAAAGCTACAAATTACCACCCCATAGCCGGAACAAAGGCGGAACATCAAAGAAACACCGAAAAGGTCAGTTACAGTATTTAGAAATTGCAATTGCACCTGCGCTGCAGCTTTGTGCTCATCAATCTGGAATAGCCAAAACCATCATGCTTAGGCAAACACCTTAGTCATAGATCCGACCTAGGTTGACCTACCCTCATTTGAGTTTCATTTTTTTACATATAAAAAGTATGCAGATAAACATATCGTCGCCTCAGAGCAACAGTAAGACATCTAATCCCAGAAATAACAGTAAAATATCCTACTGTTGCTCTGAAGCGACGATATCACAAACACGATTGTATAGAGTTGTCTAAGAAAAGTGATCAAATTATAGGTTTGTCGCAATTTGAAGATTCAATAGTTGAGTATTTCTGCAGATTTTCTGAAAGTAGGATAACGGCATCAGTAAGAGACATGCTTTAGACATCGCTCTCAGGTCAACTCAATTTTCTGAGTTTTTTATAGTGTATTTATACTTTATATACTATTTTTCTCTCGTGCAATTACATCTCATCTAACGTTTGGCTGCTTCTGGATCCTCTGAATTAGTTAATTCTATTTTTATTTGCTCAATTTCGAAAAAAATTTCCGACCCCCAGTAACAGACACTGATGAATCTGATGATATCCAGTAACAGATAGGATGAGGAAAGGATGACTAATGGAGAGAATTCTTCTTTTCTCTTCGAAATGCGCAAATATTCTTTGTTTTTAGAACTAAAGCCTTTTAAAGTTGAATGAACATGAAACACCAGAAGATCTTGTGGTGGTTGTTCATAACCTTCCACCACGCCTTGTAAATACCAACTGGCTCATGAAATTCACTCTGATAACACTAGATGGTTGCAACGTATTCATGGGCCACAGCAACATTAGTTTTACTATAATGCCTAAGGGCCTTCTAGGCACTATAGTTTTACCCGCGTAAATTGTCATTATGAAAATTACCTGAAATCGCTATCAGATCCGTTAAGTTTGAATCCTCAAGTACGAGAAAAAAATAGTTAATAAAACAACTGCTCAGTGGGCATTAGATAAATCAAGTTGTAATAAATACTATACGCATTCTGACATCAAGCAGCGTAAAACATTTTCTTTTTACTTATTTTTTTCAACAAAACGGTTCAAACACTTGATAGTTTATTAAAAATTTTTAACATTTCGATTTACAAAGTTTGAACAGAACAACGTCTCTGTCGGGTCCTCTAGTATATATATATCTTCGCCTCAGAGCAACAGTAAGATATCTTAGAGTTATTTCTGGAATTCGATATTTTACTGTTGCTCTGAGGCAACGATATATATGTCTAATCCAAGGAGTAGTTCCGTCTGAATGAGCTACTTTCCATTTGAATCGAAAAACTTCACAAAATTTGCAGCCGAATGCAGCGATGTTACGCCAAAAAAGGTAACTCAGTCCTCGCTCACCAGCAACGAAGTATTTGAGGGGTTTTGTACCTGCGGTGTCGAGAGGTGATGTTTTGACAAGAGTCCACGCCCCTTCACAGGCAATTTTCTACTCAAACGCCACCTTAGGTAAATAAACGCCACGAGTATACACAACTGCTTTTTAAAACGACCCGGAATCTGCTGACAATCGAGGAAAGGCCCCCCCCCCTTCTTCCACAGACTAGGAAGAAAGAGGGGCACTTGGAGGGGGGCTCTTGTTCCTCGGGATTTGTTCGCCTGTCAACAGTTTTGATAATTCCTGCCAGCCTGGTAAAACTTGACTCGAGAAGCGTGGACTGGCGGTCGGTGAATACATTATGTACGAGTCTTGAGAAGTGTGTTATAGCGATCGGGAAAGGATGACGTAGCGAAATTTGTAAAGCATTTTCCGGCCAGGGCGAGTCAGATTTTTGTATTATTAGTGCAGAATAAACCCCGTTATCCGAACCCCTTTTTTCCGAATTTCCAAATAATCGGAACTTGGATTTCTCCACCCCCCTCCGCCCGCTTGAAACTAATGATTGAAAAGATCAAATGGGAAAACTTAAATATAGATGCTGAAGGCAGGGGTGCCCAGAACCTAAATTTTTGGAACGACGGAAATGTACAGTTGCCGAATAGAACACCAAATTTCGCCGAATCATAATAGTTTTGCCGAATTGAACTCAAAATTTTACCGAAAGATAATACTAATTTTGCCGAATCGTCAGAAAAAATTTCCCGAATAAGGACATTTTTGGAACGTCACATTGACCTCCCGTGACCTCGCTTTGAGGCACTCCTGGCTGAAGGTAACCAATAGGGTGGGCCGAAAAAAGGATATTTTCGAGAAGCAATTTCTAATAGCAAAATAAAGGTTGTGTATTGCCATCCTAAACATAGGAAAAATAATTTTAAAAATTAATATTTACCTATGTCTTCAGAACGCGCATTGGCAGCAAGGTTTGAAAAAAAATTTAAAAAATGGTCAATTTTCAAATATTTTTATAAAAATCCAAATGTTCAAAATTTTTGTTCTAATCCCGTTTAAATGCTTCCTTTTAATGATCGTTTAATACATCTTTAAAAATATTTACATTCCTTTACAGTTTTTAATTCGCGCATAAGCCGCAAAGTTACGTGAAATGAACCAAAAATCGACGTGTTTAGCTTCATTTTGTATATTGCAGTATTTCTTCTTTTAGATCCCAGTTATGTATTTTTGTACAGTAAATGTGCACTATACAGCTCTTTGCTGAACTGCAATTATATTGTGTTGCATTAACAACTCAGAACTTGCCCCAAGTAGATTGGTTGTACTTTGTATTCCACCTTGCAATTCCGAAGAAGACTGGACTTATTGACAAGACTTATACATTTGTAAAGTAAATTTCATAATAACTATATGGGTTTAAACAAGTTTCTACGTTTCGATCGAGGTGTGAAATTGAACTTAAGACTCAGTTTTGGCAATGATGTTTGGAAAATATAAAGGTTTCCATATAAATCCATCTCTTCCGTCTAATACCTCAAATAAATTTCTGTAGATTCACTGAACAGTTCCACCATCCATTCCACTACCCGTGTGTGATATGGGAATTTTAAGAATACATACTTAAGCAAATGTATAGTTTCAAGAAAGGATAAAAGATACTTGCTTTTCACATCATCACTGAAGAGGAGAAAGTAAACACGTTGACCTGACAACTAACTGCTGTAGTTCGACGCTTCAAATCTTAATATTGATGGAAGAAATCCTCTTATAGCTATAGAAGTGTTTCTTGATTGGTAGTTTTTTGCGTTGTATAGATACCCTACTGTAATCCAACTCTTTTCTATTTCGCCTTTAGTGTATTGCCATGACCAATAACAATTTCTCAAAAATAACAAAGTAAGCATTTCTTTGATTCACCCGACCCACAATGTTTGGAAGATAATCACACATCTGACTTGCAGATTTTGTAACTTTAAATAAGTGTACAGGTCCATGTTTCATGATTTTTTTTCTCTTTTCTGTAAAATTTTAACTATATCAAACTATAGAAACACAATTTTAAAAGATATTATTTACGAGTGCCTTCATTCCAGCACTAGTAGCTTACTTTAAATATTATATAGCCCCAACACTCCGTTAGAGCACGCGTTAACGAAAGCTAATGACTAAAACGTCTTAATTTTGTGGGAGTGAGATTCCTTTCAGAGTTTTCTTTCTGTATTACATTAACAATATCCATCAAATACTTTTGCTCGCTTTTTAAGTCAGTTTCCAAAACTTCGATTTCTTCCGACCGAATTCTTTCTAAGTTGATAATATTTAATTTTACAAAAACAATTGATGCTTTAACCATAAATCAGTAAATGTTCCTCTTTTACACTTCGACTGTGGAATTAGGGTTATTAATTTTGTAATTTTATTTGGTTATTTGGGTTATTAAACTGATTAGAGAATCGGTAGGTAGGGTGTTTTGGGATGACGCAAGATATGCACTAATGTGAAAACCTTTATGTTCACGATCCTCAATGCAAAAATTGAGTCACAAGTACAACATCAAACCTTGATCTAAACGTAGAAACGTGTTTCAAACAAACTAGTTATCATGATTGTAAGTTACATCACAAATGTACGAGTCCTGTCAATAACCATTCTTCTTGGGAACCGCAAGGTAGAACACAAAGTGCAACCACCAACTTGTGGTGGGTTCTGGGTTGTTAATGCAACATAAAATAATTGAAGTTCCAGCAAAGAGCTGTATATTGCACATTTACTGAAAAACATAAATAACTGGGATCTAAAAGAAGAAACACTGCAATATACAAAAGCTAAAAACGTCGATTTTTGGTTGATTTCACGTAACTTTGCGGCTTATGCGCGAACTAAAAACTGAAAAGGAATGTAAATATTTTCAAAGATATATTAAAAGACTATTTAAAGTAAGCATTTGAACGGGATTAGAACAAAATTTTGAACATTTGGATTTTTATAAAAATATTTGAAAATTGACTATTTTTTACCTTTTTTTAAACTTTGCTGCCAATGCGAGATCTCAAGACATAAATATTAATTTGTTTTATTATTTTTCTCATGTCTAGGATGGCAATACAAAACTCTTTTTTTTTTGCTATTAGAAGTTGCTTATCAAAAATTTCCTTTTTTTCGGCCCACCCTAATAACCAATCAACAAAGCTAAAAATGGCAGTTTCAGGGGAACATTAAAACTCTTTCAAATTTCTATTCTTACTAGTAATGTTCCGGATGTCCGTATCCGTATCCGCGGATATCCGAGGTAAAATAAAGATCTGTAGGGGAGAGGAGGGAGGATTGGGACACTTTTCACATAAATGATTCTTATTCATAATCCTCTACTTATTCATTAATGCAAAAGCTCAAACAATAAACTTGCATATTATAACTACATTTTAAAAATATATACACAATGTTTAAACATTTTATTATTTTCACACTTGACTTATTACAAATTTCAAGAATTTTGTCCCATTCCTCCCTCCTGGGTGGGAGGAGTGGGACATGAGTATGGGAGGAGTGGGACACATTTGAAAATTACAGAAAAATTAGCGAATGTCATAATTAGAAAAGTCCACATTAAAAGAAAAACAAGACTGTGCTCTACTAGTCCCACCAACCAATTGTGGTGGCGGTAATTTCATGATAATATCTGTTTTATCTATAATGCTACAGTCATCCTGTTGAGGAAAATTGAAATTTCATGTTTTTTGTCATAAATTTTGCATTGTAGCTTTCAGTATCATAAATGCTTTCCACCCTTGCAACATAGTTAGGGGAGGGGGGGGGGGTAGTAATTTGCTTATTTTTGGTGACAACGGAAGGGGGAATGTTTGAGTGATGCTTACGTAAGACATTTTCAAAAATCTTAAATTGTAAAAAAAAAAAAAACTAGAAAAAAAATTTCAAATGGCTAAGTTCTTTTAAAATTGTGATCTAAGAAGTTTTCTTAAATAAGGAAATTAAACAAGCATTTTTTTTTTTTAAATTAAGTCTCAATTTCTTTAAATTGAATTTTTACTATTAAGAAAAGTGGGGGGGGGGGGGTTGCTATTAGCTTATGTTATTATTAAGGGGGGTTTGCGATTTGCATATTTCTGCTGAGAAGGAGGAGGAGAGGTCAAAAATTGATAAAAACATGCTTACGTAATATTTGAACAGCCCCTTTACAGAATTGACATATTTATGAGGTATGTCCCATTCCTCCCTCTTCGGAGTGTCCCATTCCTCCCTCTACACATTGCTTCTAAAAAATAACTTGTCACATAAACCATGCTGGTTTTTAGGCTTAATTAAATTGCAGATAAGCATACATTATATACTTAAGATTACAATGATAATATATTATGTTGGTTTTACAAATTACATAAATAAAGAAATAAAACTAAAAATAGATTAGAAACTTACTTTGAAGATGAGAAATTTAACTTTTTCCAACTATTAACTGAAACTTCCTGCTGGATAAAATGCAAGTATGAAACAAAAAGAAGCTATAAACAGGCCTTCTAGTGGTCAAACTGACAATAAAATAAAGTGATTTATTTTGCCATAATTTTAGCTGTCCCACTCCTCCCACTGTCCCATTCCTCCCTCCTCTCCCCTATCCGTATCCGTATCCGGTACTTTTTGGATGGATCTTAAACGGATCTTTTCTATTCTAAAAATTCTTAAATATTTGAATAAAAGACTCTTAAATTCCATTTAAATTAGGTTTCATTCCCTGTTTAAGTTATAAGGCATCATTTCAGAAGCCAATTTATACCCCCTGTTGCAAAAAGAAACGGGTAATAAGTTTTAAAAGTGTATCTGTGTGTCTATTTGTGGCATCTTAGCTCCTAAACGGATGAACCGATTTTGATAGTTCTTTTTTCGTTCAAAAGTTGACTTGATCGAAAGTGTTCTTAGCTTGGCCTCGTTTTTGCAGAACTTTAACTAGCGAAAATATTAATAAAAACCGACTTAACGTTTTTCAGAATTATGGTAGTAAAAACTTACCCGTACTTTAAAAATATTGGCCCTAAATTGAAAGAACTAAGTTTTCTGCGTTTGATATTTGTTTGGAACTTCCAAGTTATATACAGTAAAAGCTATAATCTTGTTAAAGAAATTTTAAATGCAATTCAAAGTCTTTATACGCGTGATCACAGTAGCTATTTCATAGTCGGATAAGGAGAAAAAACTCAATGATTTAAAATTTCTATCCGCTGTCAGTTCATATTAGTTAACAATGTGTGTTCTGACCCGCGAAATCCATCTCAATATCAGATCGGTCCTCTGGGACATGTTTCTTTTTTTTTTTTAATTTTAATTTAATATTAGTTTCTGTTTTGATTTGAGGTTTCTGTTATTCTTCATTTTGGTGTTTCTCGGCATTCTACGAAAAAGTGAGACTAAATTCTCTATTTACTGATTGTAAATGTGTTCCCAGCTCTGTTATTCTGTCGGTCGGAGTAAGTTGGGTGGAATGGGTCAGCGCTGCATTTATGCTGAAATAAAATGCGAAAAATTATTTCTAGCCTGTCCAGTAGCAGCTTAACACTCTTGCTCCTGTATCCTACAACTACCGAGCAAGCTAGAAATAATTTTTTACATTCTATTTAAGCATTAATGCAGCGTTGACCCTTTCCTTCCAACTCTCCCTCATTTTTAATGGAGATTTCTTTAAAGAGTACATCATAGTCTTGATTATATTTTCGCAACAGATGACATTTTTTGAAGAAGCAGTGTTATTATTCTGACGGGAATACCTTCCGTAACAAATTAAACATTTAGATAGTTGAATTAGGGGGGAAAAAATGAGATCCGTAATCGTATTCGTATCCGCGGATCTTGACACTAATGATCCGGATCCGTATCCGGATCCGCGGATCTACTTTTTGACGATCTGCACATCACTAATTCTTACCACAAACCACAACTCATAACCGATGCAAAAGAGTAATAACATCACGATTGCTAAAAAAAAATAATAAGTAAATAAAAACATAAAACTTGACATTGGAGGTACCATCAATATATTAAGAGTCGAAAAATGGCTAAAAATTTATTTTTTAGCCATTGTATACCATACATACTAATTTGATGATTACTTTTAGCTATACGATCGATATTTTGACTTAAGTGCGTATACCGAAACCTTTAAATTCCTCTTCCAAAACTAGTTTCTGTACTCAAAATATTGTAACCATGCAAGATTTTGAAGTCAAAACTACGTATAGCTTAATATTCACAACTCCAATAAAACTATAGGGGGTGCTGCAGCTACCGTCTAATGGCAGACGAAAAAAGTAAAACGAACGCATGTCGTAACTTATAACTTGCTTCGACGCTTAGTGAATGACAGTAATTTTTGATCGTATTTTTGGGAAGCTTTCTTTTCTATTCTTCTGAAATTACATTACACCATAAACTGTCTGAAGCCTGTAATTCACCCCAAAGAAGACACGTGGAATGGAATGTTTTACCTTTTCTTTAGTATTATTAATCACCGCAAGGTAGCGTATTCGGGCTCTGGAGTTGCGAATAGAGTATTGTGTGCATGAATTAGGCATTTTTCTTGTGCTGGAGTCTACGTTTAAGCCTGCTTTCCCTCTCCGGATACTTGTAACTTCCTATCCGGATTTTTTATTCATGCGTCAACTGATCTACTATATCAGGATATTGATCCAGAAATCAGTAAAGTTACTCTCAAAAAATTTTCAAACCATAGCTTAAATTTGGCTCACAAAATTATGACTCTTTCCTTATTAGATGATATTATTCCAGCCACGGTGAAGAGAATTATAACTCAAATTATGCTAGAAGCTGATGAATATTTTGTAATACCTGTTACAAAATATTTCTTTACCCGATTTTCTATCAGTTCCGATTTCCTTAACAAGGGCTTCAGCTTGGAAGGATGAATTTGGATATTGTAAGAGGAATGGAAAAACTTGACAAAACAGTTTTTGTGAATGATGCTGCAGAAAGAGGTGTAATATTTTAATTCAGGAACACAATAATATTCTCACAGAAGATGAAAGTGAGGAAAAAAATTGTTTCACATATCGTTGCTGAAAACCATAAAAACTGACATACTGATACTTAATCCTCATTTATGAAAAAATAATGTTGAACATTGGTTTATTCTACGGTGTTTTGATTCCATAGAAATTACTAGTCACAATACAATGTATTTATTCTCTAGAAATCGTTGCGATGTTAAAGAAAAATGCAATTTTTTAAAAATGTTTACTAGATTTCTAGGATTGACTGAACTTCAAGGCATTTAAGGCACCCTTAAAAATTGTCTGATTGAAGGAAAGTTTCGCACAGGCTGTTCTTTTGTCCATTGGAACATTTGGAACAAGATAAAGGTTGGGAGCAATGAAATTTTCACTTTCGAAAAATGCCGTATAGTTAAGGGCTACTCTAGTCCACTCATTGAAATGATGCTGCCATCTGTGAAAGTCTTTTGTAACTATTTTCACAGCTCACTTTTTAATTTTACTGTAATATTCTCAAAACATAAGATGCATCTATTTTATTATGTAAAATTAACTACAAAATTTTGTGTTATTCTCTTTAAAAATGTAAATGTAGCTAGGAGGCGTGACCTTCAGTTCAAGCTACATCATTAAATTCGTACTTTATTTTCTGCTCATCAGATTCTTCATTTTGCTCAAAACACGGTTTTCCCTCAAACATGGGCGTTTCCAGGGGGGAGGAATCTGCCCGATCATCCAAAATAGAAATTATTTGAGCTTAGTTCCCCCCTCCCCTCCAACAAAAAAAGAAAAAAAAAGAAAACTCCCAGAAATTTCAAAAACATTTGCCTGAATTTGAAAGCGTATATTTCTTTTTTGAGAGCTCATTGAAAAGAGAAAGTTACCTTCGGGTAACCTTCGCAATGCCGCAAAATTTCATTGAGTTAAAAAATGCTAAAAGTAGTGTTCGCAAAATTAATATTTTCAAGATTATGAAGAGAAGATGACGTTTTACATTATTTAACTAGCTGCGTCGGCCGACTTTGCACAGTCTACCTCGAAAATAAATGTTATGCCAAGTCAGAGGTGCTCACCTAACGGGGTCATGGCGCAGAATGCGACTTTGAAATTTTTAGGGGCGTTGTTTTAAGGGGTATTTTTCACTTTTATTTGGGGGGGGGAGCTCTTGCTTTTGGGGAGGATCTTCACGATATTTAGAAGGGGGCACCCTTGCTGTTAAGGGGGTGGGAACCCCTGTGCCGCGTGTTCAACAATTAGGCTAAAATAGTAAAAATTAAAATACTTCAAAATCTCTCTGTCCATATAATGACCTCAGTGCCCGAAAACCCATGACAGAATAATGGTTATAGTTTTCAAATTACGTCAACTCTAAAAATATCTATATGAATAGCGAAAATAGCTGTAAACATCCTTTTTCAGTATGAAAAAAAAAATCCACATCAACAATTTTCTAAAAATTTTTTGTAAATCTCATCAGATTTAGAAGAATAGCATCAAAAAAGTCCCTTTTGAATAGTTTAATATTCTCTAAAAGTTATCGTTAGAATAACATCTTTTATTCCTCAAAATCCACTTAGCAACCACCATTCTCAAATAACGTTAACAGTAAATCTAAAAGTCCTGATCAAATGAAACGCAACTCTCCATTAATACAATGCAAAAAAAAGGGGGGGGAGATAAATGGTTAAAAAATAACCAAAACAGAAAATCCCCCGATTACATGAAAAGCCTCAAAACAAAAGCAAGAATTTTATTTGTTCACAGTCGAGAAAAAAATGCCAACAGATCTTTCGTCTCAATGATTTTATTCGCGCTAGTTCAAACTGAGCTTGCGGCAGACGATAAATTTCCGTTTTAATATTGATGTTCCTTTACTTAAAAATGCTTATAACTTTTCTTCGGACGATTTTACAGCCTTAACGGTTTTAAAATCCGAAGAAGCAAATCTACTTCAGGGGTTATTTTCGTGGGCTTTGGAATGAGACTGAAATCAATTGAATCGGGTACAGGCGCGGATCCAGGATTCGGCTCAGGAGAGGACACTTTTTTTCCAACTTCGGCGCACCTATCCACCCGGCGCCACCCTCCCCCATAATGATTAAAAATCACATTTTAGTTTGCTATTCACATTGTCTTTACCTTTGAACATTCAGCTATTTTTCCGTTTGGTAAAAAAATATTAAGTAAAAATTCATTGTTATCGGAAACGGAAAATAATTTAAATAAACTATTGTAGAACATAATGTGATTTCATAGTGGAGTTCCCAGAACGGATGACACCTAGGACGTTAATTTGTGGTGTGAACTCTCCACTCTTCCCAGCAAAAAAAAAAAACCTAGAACAATGTGTGTGATTTATTATTGCAAAAAAAGTGATTGATGCGTCTAACATTTTCAGTGTAAACAATTGTTTTAGTATTGCCTAAATAACAAAATGCAAAAATAGAAAGAGTAAGCAAGGATGCAAGGGAGAGGCGATGGGATGATCCTTTGAGGGACTGCCCACCGACCAATTTAAGATATTGTAATTCAAAAAATGCAATTTCAGAAGAGCTTCGAAGGAGAAAGGGAAGGAGGATGGGGATTCTTCAAAAATGTTTCGGAATTGTAGTCCTAAAACCACGATTGCATTCCATCTATTGACGTAAGGGAAAATAGAGGGTTCAAAACTCTCTCCCGAAAAGAAGAAGTTCCCAAGTTCTCTTGAAGCTCCAAGAAGAGCAGTGTGGTGCAACCTAAAAGCAGTTATTCTTTTTATTTTCCCCTCAGACATTTATATATACACATACATACAAAAACTAACAGGGCCGTTGGAAGGTAAAAACTGAGAAACGATCTTTGGTAATGTTAAAGCAAGCAAATGGTCGGCAACGCCCCCCCCCCTCCCCCCAAGATTTTTTTTAAATTTTATGTCTTAAAAACGCGATTATAGACTGCATTTGTTGATAAAGAAATTAATGGGGCTCAGGAAATGTCCCCGATTGATATTTTGAGTCTATTTACCACCCCCACCCAATGTTTCAAAACTGAAGCTCCAAAAACGAAATTTTTAACAATCGGAAGATATTAAGGGAAGGGAAGTTCCTGGACTTAATTCTGGAAGTTTTTCGAAATTGAAGTCCTTAAAAAAAGAGTTCTTAGATCTTCTTCAATAATGTTAGAGGGAGAAATTCAGAGTTTCTTCCCCTTAAAACTAGCTCATGGGTGTCGCTGGCTCTTCGTTATTGGGGGGGGGGGGGGACGATTGATGCAATGCAGAACAATCACCAAGAGGTTATACCCCCCCCCCCCCTCACCATCATTTTTTTGAAAACGGGAACTTTAAATTAGTGATGTAAAAAGAAACGGGAAGCCTTCCAGCTCAAAAATAAAAAGAATGAAATAATGAATTTAAGTAAGAATTTAATAAATATCCGTGTGCTTAAAAGTAAAAGAAGATAAAACAAAGTTCATAGATACAAATTTTCAGGAAGCAGCAAGCACGTGTTTCGGAGTTACAAGAAACCCTTTTTCTGTCTTAAAGAAGGGAGTTTATTGGATAGCTCATTTTTATCGGTCGTGTTTGTTCATCAACATGATTTCTATACATATTATCTGTGAAATTTTATTAGCATTAAGCTAAAAAAGTTTTAACTCTGAAAATCGATAAAAACGGGCTTTTTGTATGTTTTGTAGGAACAGTATTAATGAAAGAGTTTTTCTTTTAAAAAATTAAATCTACTTTTGTTGATAAAAGTAATTTTTTCAAAATACTCACAAGCGAAACTTATCATAAAGGTTTTTTTTTTTTTTTTTAATTGATGTTCCCGTTCGGGAACGTTGACGTTCAAAAGCCTAAAATTACGGTCAAAAACCGTCTCAAAAAAAGCGTATTCTTAACGCTTCAATAAGACAACTGAAAATGAAAAGTTAGTCTTTAAATGTGAATCTAATCCCGTTGAAAGCGAAGCAAACAAACATAGGTGAAATCCTTTCCCCTGTGAATAAAATAGTTGAGCGCATCAAGAAAAAATAGTAGTAAATAAAGCAATAAAATAACAATATTTTCACTCTTTATTTTCAAGGGAGAATAGCTCGACTTATTTCTCAAGCAGCAGTTTTAAATTTTGAAAAAAAAAAAAAAAAAACTTACTAGATAACGGACCTCCCCTCCCCTGTTATTTTGTATTGCAAAATACCCTAGGCATTGCCCTAAAATGCAAAGAAATTCCGAGAGTCGGCTGAACATCGAACACAAAATTGAATATCCATTTGATCACTGATCGTAAATGTATCAAGATAATAGTGATATAAAAATATCAGTAACTTCAATGTTATATTATAGCAGCGAAGTTATTATTTTTGAAATATTTTACACTATTATATTATAATATTTTTCATTCCTTTCTTTAACTTACTTTTTTCGTTTCGCATTTACTTATAAACAGTAAAAATAGCATGAGTAGAAAAATGTATTCTTTTAAATCGGTTTTTTCTTTAAAAGACAAGGAAGAAAAAATTGATTCATTTCTAGAAGGATAATGGCAAAATAAGCCGTACTATTCAACTTTCAAAGAAATAATAGTATAATTAACAATACACGTAAATTCACACATTGACCTATAATACACCCCAAAACCTTTTCCTTTAAAGTAACAAATTAAATCAAAACTTTATATCTTTCACTGTTTTTTTATAGCCGTATATCAATGTTCATTTTGTAAATGAATTTAATTATCTAGAGAGAAAATATTTAGATTTTTGATTAAAATTATGCACAAGGAAGGAACATTCTTCTCATATTTAGGTTTATAAAAACTAAAAGTTAAAAATTCAGCTTTTATTTGCGTTTTATAATTCTCTGGATATTTTATAATCCTAGATTATTATTAATAATCTTGATCAATGACTGGAAATTGAGTAAATTTCACCCTTACGTCAATATATTTAAATAATTAAAACTGAAATTTTATACTAATAACAAAACAATAAAATATAATTTTAAAAGAAATTCCTTAAGGGTTCTCATTGCTGCGACATCTGTCCCGGTAGATTTTAAAAACTGGTACGATTTTTTTTTTTTTTTTTTTTCAAGTTTCAAAGCTAGAAATGTTTCAAGAATGCAATGTTTTGACTGCTTCGTTTTGAAGCAACTAAAGTTGTTCATATAATTATTAACTAAATATAATTGAATGCAACTTATTTATTTCTTGGGAACTTTCAAGTTAAATAGAATATGTATTATCAATTCTATTGCAGTTTCCGGTTCCAAGGGTTCAGCACGCAAACTTTTTAATTAAATATAATTTTCTACTAGATTTTGTTGTATGGTTTAGTTGTGTATAACTAAAAGGACATTAATTTATAAAATTATAATTGTAAAAATGAATATTCTCAACATAAATTATTACAGGTCGAAGCGGCCGAGTCACACCTCATGATTCATCCAGGCCGGATGCTTCATTCAATCCCTTCTTTAGTGCGGTTTTTACTACTGCGGAAAAGAAAACCAAAAGATTTGTGAACCATTTTAAATTTATCATGAATTAGGAATTCCAACCAAACTTCGAGTTTTCAGTATTTATGCCAGAAACGTCTCCCTACAGTAATGTACGCATTCATTTAAATGCAAAATTTTTACTGATGTTTATAACAATGAAATTTTGAAAATTTTTGCTACAAGAAACAAGAAACGTTTTGAATTTTAAGAACTTAAATTATTAATTTTTAGTGCATTTTTGGTCACTATTCTTGCAAGCCAAAATATAATCAAAGAACGGAATTAAGATATTTCTTCTATGGTGGAGAGAGATTGAGAATCCAGAATCCTCTCTCTTCAGTTGTCATATATCTTAGACGTAATGTAATGCATTAGAAAAATATGGATAAAATATTGTATGTTGTGAACTGTCAATAAATAGTAAAATACTTTTATTTTCATGTTGTAGTCCATCAACAGCGCAATATCATTATTTTCGTCTGAAATGTTCTTCTATTAACTTAGCTCGTAGAAAGTTGATGAAAACTATGAAAAATAAAAATGAAATACCGAAAACTTTCTTATAATATTCGCGCTTTTTCGACAAAGGCTTATGGTTCATGTTTAGGCTAAGAGAAAACATAAGAAAAAAATATCCGATGCCAATTTGGACCCTAGTGGCGATGGCGCTAAAAGAATCGAGCCGCCCCCCCCCCCCCCCGAAGGGAAAAGAAATTTGAGAGGTATTTTTCTAATGAGGGTGTCTCCAAATATTTTTTTGAGAGAACCTCCAATAGCTGTACATCGTTATGTCTTTTTCAATGAAAAAAAGAGAACAGTACTTACCATAAAAGCATTAAAATGGGCCTCAGGACCGTCGCCATAGGGGGTGGGGGTGAGGAGGGTGTCTCACCCTCCCAAAGATTTCATCCAGTCGGCAAAATCAGTTTAAGTCGGCATTTTCAATGTTTCGGATTTTCAAAGGTTTTATTGATTGAATTTTTTTTTTTTTAAAGTTAGCAATTTTATATTTCAAAGTTGCAAATCTAAACTTTGGGGTACTTTGCGCAAGAGAAAATAATGAAAAGGATCGTTATTTACATTCATTTTCATGTTGCTCACATTACGTACAGCAAACACGATCATTCAACATTCTTTCGCCGACTGTTCCCTTGAGCGTGCATCTCCAGGGCGCTTCTTTTGCCGAGTGCGTAAATACGACACTGCCCAGTGCCTAATCATCAAATTCACCAGAGTCGGCATTTTTGACTCATTAGTTTCAGCATTCACGACACGAAGTGTTTTTTTTTTTTTTTTAAATATGTATAATACATATATCCACAGATTTATAATTAATAATAAGCATTTACGGGATGAAAAAAAACATGAAGTGTTTGTGCGGGTATGTATACCATGTTTGACTGCGCTTCATGTTCATTCTGATGATTCATATCGCAGACACAAACATTTTTTTCATCTGCTCACTGTGCCGATTGCTTACTTTGCGACAGCTCATTTTGCCGACACAATAAAGCATCGCTCCCCTCAGAAAGTTCATCTGTAGAGTCGGCAATTTTGCTTTTTCAATTGATTCTAGATTCAAAATATTTGAGTACAAAGTAATGTGTTTTAATAATGAAAGAAAAATCAAAAACATGTATATACTAGTATAGTTTCTATAGGAATGTCTCCTGTGATCATACTGACGACTGTTCTTCTGAAAGACATAATCAATTCACCAACTGCTAATTGCACCATATTCCCAATTTACCGACATTCATATGAACAAAATTTGATTTTGCCGACACTGATCCAGGGACGCCCCGAAATTAAATTTTTGGAAAATTCTCAATTAGGGAGAAGTTCTCAATTTGCCGAAGAATAAAATATGGGTATGCAATGCACACATGAGAAGGACAATTCAGGAATTAAAAAAAAAAAGGCAATAATGTCCCAAAACTTGCCGAATCATCAAACAAGTTTTGCCGAATAAGAATATTTTGCTGAGGCCACAGGGTCAGTCGGCAGTTTCAGCTACAATCGGCAATTTTTATTTTTAAAGTTAATTCTGAATGTCATGGACGTTTTGAATTTGAACGTTAAAAAGAAAAATAAACCTTAATATATTATTTAGAAATTACCCGGGAATCTGTATTGCACATTAAGATTACCAAACTATGAGCAGTCAAGATGCGCGTTTCAAACATTTTTTTTAAAATAATAATTTAGAACATTACTTGAAAAGCCCATGGAAATTCTCAGTTTAAAAATACAATAGCTTCTGGCCGTCGACACATTTATGAAATTGTATCATCAATAAAAACCACATTAAAGTGGAAAAAATATATGGGACGCCGAAACTAAAGCAAATTAAAATAGAGAGAAAGATAGTGAAAATATTGCAACACAAAGTCATATTTGTACTCATAAGTGTTTGTTTTTGAAACAAACTTCTAAACGCACACTAAGCACCATTTCCACTTTTTCTACGCCTAATGAGTAAAAATCGAAATAGTATTTTACTGCGGTAATTTGTCGACCACACAAGTGTCAGGGACATTTGTCCGTCAATTGTAGTACTCAGAAATGTCGCCGCCGAGACGGCGTAGTCGTGTGGGGGGTACATAAGAAAGACCAGTTTGACACTAGAAACACAGAAATATCGGACCTTCAGGGGAGAACTAGGAGCTCGAGGGAATATAAGAGAAATCCTAGATCAACTGTGTTCTTGTTTGCGTTTAGTTTTGAACGGTCTGTCCGGAGCCCTGCTGTGTGACCTTTCCGGCAAAAGAAGAAAATGGTGACAAAAGTGGCATTGAGTTTGATTTTCATTGCTGACTGCATCAAGGAGTAGGGCAGACGACTTGAATGACTATCATAGAGTTATTTTGTTTATTTAGCACTGCACAAAAAAAAATTTAGTTGAAATTTTGAACTTCACTTTGCAAGTGAACGAGCAATAATTCTTCTTGTGGCAAGGAAGGAAAAATCTGAAAGCATTTGATCTTAGTTTGAGGGAAAAAAAACTTATTGAAATGCAGCAGAAGAGGTATGATTATTTTAATGTAATTTTTCAAAGTTTTTTATTTTGAGCTTATCTTTTTTATATGTCTTCCATTAAAATATTGAAAAATAAAAGCTGTGAACTGCATGCTGGCCGGGATGGAAAAATGGAAGTCGATTGCCCCTGTTACACATTCGCAGTGTTGAAAGTAAAAAAAAAAAAGAAAGAAAATTAATGAAAGAAAGAAAAAGAAAACAAATAAATGTTTTTTTTACTGTAAAATTTAAAAAAATGCAATCTTAAAATATTATTTAGCAACATTCAAAAATGTACATCATTAAAATTACCAAACTAAAGGCAGCTGAAATACGTTTCAAACACTTTTTTTAACCAATAAAGTAGAAAAAAAAAAGTAGTGAGGGCGGTATTGAAACGCATGACAAGCTTCAGTTTTAAAAAGTGGATAAATAAACGAACAAGACAGTTTCTGAGGGGCAACCCTCACATCTATACTTCTATTTTTTTATAAACCACGATATCATCACGAAAATCAGAGTTAAGTGGAGAAAAGTAAAGACCGCTAAAAGATGTTTCAAATAGAGAAAAATATTTTAAATTTAGTATTGAAAAGTCACACCAGTCGCTCTAACGGTAAAGAAGTAAAGTTAAATAAAAGTTATCGATGGATACAGGTATTCAGGGTTCCTGATTTTTAAGGGCAAAAAGCTATCACTGAAAAATATGTCGTCTGAAACTTCGATTTTTGGTATTCAATTTCAAAAAGTGTTCGGAAGAGATTCTCTGTTTCTGAACCTCAATAACCAAAGATGGCGTTTCATCGCATTTTTAAGACCTCAATTTTCAAAAATTTTCGAGAGAAATCAGCTGATACACAACTTTTCTAACATCACTTACGATCGTTTGACGTTTAAAACTATCTGTTTAGAACTACAATTCGAAAAATTTCTGGGAGAAAATTTCGATCCCCCTTTCTCAAACCCAGTGGCGTAGCCAAGATTCTGTTCAGATTCTTACCTTTAAGAGATTATCACATTAACTAGAAAGTCGCCCGTCAAGGTATGATGGATGAAAATTGCTTCTCTTCTTTTACATTTCAACGAAGCAATTGCCTGTTTGGTGATATTTTGATAGTTGAAATTTTAACCCTAACTCCAGTGGATTAACCGTAAACTCCAGTAGATTGCGTTCATAGTTAACCGCTTTTTCGTATCTTCATTCCCCTGAACTGACTAAATCAGTTAAGTTACCGGATCCAGTTCAGCCTTGTAACGATAAAGCCTTTCCCTGCATGTTAAATATTACCAAAATATATTATCAAATTATCATGCCGTGGCGAGAGTTTCATTGCTGAAACACGCGGGTTACTCGATCATAGGCTATTATTTATATGAGGATTATTTTTCATTGAATCGCTAAATAGGCTTCATTACGAATTATGCTAATAATTGGTAAGTTTTAATTATTAATTAATAAATTTAAAATTCCAATACACTCGTATTTGAATTTGGGTACTTTGAAAAAGACATAAATAGCCGCAAAATCTGTGCATGAGTAATATGATTAAAACTTAACTAAGAGACAGAAATACTGAAATGTTTTCACTTAAACATGCTCAGAAAATATTTTTAAACATTAAAAATTTAAGTAGCTCTCATTTTTCTGTTTTCTCAGTTATTTATAAATAAGACTTTGATTTCACTGTGTACTGACATCAGACAGAGTTAGACCATTTTGACGCTCTTAATCATCAATACTGTTCTTTTAAATGGATGCTCACTCGTTAAATGTCGAAACTGTATTTTCAGTTGCTGCCATAGATGCTAGGGGGCTTGTAAAAAGAGCAGAATGCGATAATTTGGGAAATTGACGTAAAAATCGTAATTTTAGGCTACATTTGGCAATGTGGAAAGAGGATTTGGAGTACCTCTCGGAATATTTGTAAAATTGAAGTCAGTTTTAGGACTATCTTTATTGATATTAGGGGGGGGGGTCAAGAATTTCTCCCGGAAATTTTTCGTCTTTGGAAGTTTTCAAAACGCAATTTTAGACAATCTTTGCAGACATTAGGTGAGAGGGGGTGTTTCAGAATTTATCTCGGCAAAATTTTGAGCAATTTCAGGCTATCTTTGATGTTTGGGAGAGTGTGTGACTCGGAAACCCTCAACTGGATTTTTTTTAACTTGAAATCCTAATACGCGTTTGAGGCTAGTTTTGATGACGTTTGGGAAAATATAGGTTTTGAAGGATGTCTCAAGAAAATCTTTGATTTTGAAGTTTCAAAAGCGAAGTTTTAGGTTATGTGTAGAGATGAAAGGGGATGAGGGAACTGTTCGAAATTGGAGGCTTGAAAGCAGGGCCACCGAGAGCCGAGTCGGGTCCCTTGTTGGTTGTTGGTTTGCTTTCTGGACATCTTTCCTCCCATAAAACTGATAAAATTTATACTAGTCTGATTTTGAGCCGGGCCCACTGGTCAGACCCCTAGCTTCCGACTAGATAGACATGGCCTCTTATCGTCAAGAGACTTTTAAAAATCCCATTTTTGGAGACAGAAAAGAAATGTTAAAGTTTTTTGAGGGACAACCTCTGAACATCATCACAGATCGTGTAAAAATACGTTTTTCGAACTTCAGTCTCAGAAATTTTCGGGGATGAGTCTTTTAACCTCACTGTTTCCCCCCAACACTAAAAAGATGTCCTTAACCTCTTCTTTCCTTAATATGATTAATAGTGGTCTATGATTGCCTATGGAACTTTAATTTCACAAAATTGCAAAGGGAGCGCCCCTAGGCCTCATCCCTTCCCCTAACGGATCCAAAGATAGCTTAAAATTGCATTCTTAAGTCTTCGGTTTCGAAAAATTTTCCGAGCCTGCTCTCACCCTAATATCGTCAAAGGTTGTCTAAAATTTCGTTTTCAGAATAACAATTTTTTAAATTCTAAGGGGGGAACCTCCCGAACCCCGTTATTTCTAACCTTTCATTATTATCATGGTATGACTCAAATTATATTCTCTATATCATATTATATATACTCTATTTCTCGGCATATAATGCAATTTTCCTGATTTGTATACTATTAACCTTATTAGTGCGCTCTGGAAATATTCAATCAGAAACAAGGTATTCAAAGATACCTAAACGGATGATTACCGTGAGATTTTTTTTTTCTTCCAAAAACATGGTTTGCTTATGTAATATAATTAATTCACCATATAGTATGAAAACTTTTTGTGTAAGTAGAAAATATGCTTATGGGTTAAACTTAAATTTTAGATGGTTAAAATATATTTCCTTTCTTTTTTTTCGAATTTCCTAATTATGTCTCCTCTAAAAGTAAATATAATTCCTCATAAACTTCCTAAACAATCAAGTCTTTTAAAATCGAGGGTCATGACTGTTTGTTTATGCCATTGCCTTTTTCCTAGCTTCCTGCCACTATCCACTGGTTATCTGTCAGTACCTATCCTCTCATCTACTGTCTCCATAAATAGCCTAAAACTGCGGTTTTAAAACTTTAGTTTCGAAAACCTTTCGGGGGCATTCCCTCGAACCCCCATTCCTTTTTTTCGTGTGAACAAAGATAGCATAAATCTTTGTCTCAAGAAATCTTTACAGAAAAGCACCCAAAAGCATCTTTTCCATAATAAAGTCCAAAATTGACCCCAGTGAAAAAGATAATGGGAAGGAACCTGCGCCCTTTCTTTCTTAAAATATACAACAAAGCCTAAATTCACTTTTTTAGGATGCCAATTCCGGAAATTTTTCGAAGGAGAGCAGTATATATTGACTTGTATCGAAATTACTGCATCCCCTTAGCATTACTAATGCTAGTCTACAATGCGTGTTCCAGACTTCAATATGTAACAAATTCGAGTCAAAGGCAATTTTATATACAGTGAAGCACCGTTTATACGTTTTTGAAAGGACTGTATAAAAAAAGCGTACAAATGAAAAAACGTATAAAAGAGAAACGTATAAACGGTGCTTCACTGTATATATATATATATATATATATATATATATATATATATATATATATATATATATATATATATATATATATATATATATATATATATATGTGTGTGTGTGTGTGTGTGTGTGTGTGTGTGTGTGTGTCGGCAAATGTCAGGAGACAGTCGGCAAAATCAGTTTCAACACCCCCCCAAACGAATACACTTGGCGACGGCCCTGATGGGCCTTGAAGTTTTGGAGAAGTTGAAAATGATGGTTGATTCGAATTACAGAATTTTTTGGTCTGAAGTTTGCTGTTCACACAGCTGCGTTTGGATAGAAAATAACATACACTTTTTGCAGGGGACCATTCGACCTAGATCTCAATTCTAAGAAAACATTTTCTTCTAAGACCATGTGATCAAGGGAAGGAAACACGAAGCGAATCCCAATAAAGATTTATCACCCCCGTCCGAGTGGTCAGAAAGATGGTGGGGGGATTCGATTGTTGGATCGTCGTTTTAATGAGTTTTGTTAGTAGGAGGTGGGGAGTAAAATAAGATACAGGAAATAAGAAAAAGAAGTTGAGGACAAAAAAGGCAAGTTAGCGGACAGCGAACAGTGTGAGAATCAACTGACTTTCAAATGGTTTCTCAAATGTTATAGACAAGGCAGTTTTTTCTGGACAAGTGGTGTCATTTTCTGTTCGTTTTCGTAGTAGATCAGCAGCTCTATTTTGGTCCCAAATCTTTTTTTCTTCTTCTTTTTTTTTATTTTTTTTTTTAATCACAAATGAGTAAAACCGGAATTTTTTGTATACGCATTTATTATTCTCAAATATTGAGGGGGACTTTTGACGAGTTCAAAATATTGAGGGGGACGTGTCCCCCCTGTCCCCCGTGCCAACGACGCCCGTGACTAGCTAAACTGTTTAAAAACACAATTTTCGCCATTCTTCATTGATATTTCGCCATTCTTCATTGATAGAGGACAGATTTCGAGAGCCCTTCCCCAAAAATTTTTCGAAATTTGACTCTTAAAAATGGTGTTGTGGGCCTGGTAATTTTTTGAAATTGAAGATTTAAAATCTCTGCTTAGACGTTGTTACTATAAGTTGCAGATATTGCACATACAGAGGGGCGCGGAAGTGGCCCACTTCCAACAGGTTGAGAACCGATGAAGAAGACAAGTATCTTTCCTTCTTTTGTAACTAATTCCAAACCCCCCCCCCCTTTGAATTTTGAAGGAAAACTCATAAGTAGTGGATATTGCTCCCCGTTGGGAAACGCGACCAACTCCCCACAGATTGAGAACTGGTGAAAATTTTTAGGGAGAACTCATAAGTTGCAAATATTTCACCCCCTAGGGGGAAGCGGACGCGCCCTACAGATTGAGAACCGACGAACGAACCAAATAAATTCTCCAAATGTCTTTCTTTTGTAAGCAATTTCAAACATTCCCCTAAATTCTGAGAGAAAATTTATATGTTGCGAATATTGCGCCCCCAAGAGGGACGTGGAAGCGCCCCGCTTTCTAAAGGTTTAGAACCGGTAAATGAGACATATAAATTTTCTGAGTATCTTTCTTCCTTTCTTTTGTACCAAATGCCAAAACTTTCCCCCTAAATTTAGAAGGAAAACTAATTAGTTGCGGATATTGCGCTCCACTCCCCCACAGATTAAGAACTGGTGAATGAACCAAATAAACTTTCCAAATGTCTTTCTTTCTTTTGTACCCAGTTTCAAAACTTTCCCACTAAACTTAGAGGGAAAACTCATAAGTTGCGAATATTGCGCCCCCCAGAGCGGCACGGATGTGCCCCACTCCACACAGGTTGAGAACTGGTGAATGAGACAAATAAATTTTCCAACTATATTTCTTTCCTACTTTCTTGGTGTTTAATTATTCGTTACAAATCTACATTTGTGTCACACATTACTAATACAAATTATTTACTAATTTCGATAGATGAAACTTAGTTGAGTGAAAACAAAATGCGCCCCTTTAATTTTAAAGTTAAGTTAATTTATGCGCCCCTTCAGCTAAATTAAGCGGAAAACAGAAGTTTACAATCATTGATGTAATTAAGTGCGCGGGAAATATTTTGCTGCTTGCTCAAAGATGAGGTTAAAGCTAGTACTTTTTTCCTTCGAGGTGATAGGGGGGAGGGAGTAAGGGGGAGTTACTAGTTTTTTTTTTTGGTTGTACTTTTTCGAATAATGTTAAATATTAACATAATTTTTTAGTAAATTTTTCTGAGTGTTTATAACCATGTAGCTGAAAGTAATAGTAGCTGGGGACGCCTTCGGCACCCCCTTCTTACTGGTGCCCCTAATTTCTCTAGGGGGGCAATTCCCCCCCCCCTGAATCCGCTCCTGATCGGGTAGAAAGAGCCATTTAATGCCATTTTCGGGTCCTAAAATTAAAATTCAAGCAGTTCTGTACTTTTTTTGCGATTGCTCCCCCCCCCCCTACGTTCGTTCTCGGGCGCCCAAGTACCTCCTTGCCAAATTTGGTCCAGAATCAACGCAAACTGTGAATTTGTATATGTAACATACATGCAGGCCTAGATTTATGTACAAGCTAAGCAAGCTGGAGCTGAAGGCCCCTGCTTTGCTAGAGGCCTCCTACTCCCAGAAATTATTATGATCCATACCAAAAAAAATAAATAAATAAAAATTAACTTGAATTCTGAATTCAAATCATGTTTTTCGCAATCACGAGTTGCAACAGGACCCTGCTCATTGGGGGCTATTGTTTCTAGAAACGGCTCCTGTCCCCCCAAGCCTGCCCCTCCTTGTGAGCGGTTACGTGTGTATAGTTGTGTGTGTGTGAGTGTATGGGTGCGTGCATGTGCAGGCTTGTGCGTGTGCGTAGACTTGTGAGTATGCACGTAGGCGTGTGTGTGTATGTGTAAAGGCTTGTGTATGAGCGTGTGTGTGTATGCCTGTGTGTAGGACATGGACGGCACCGACCAGGAGAAACGGATTCCAGGAGGCAGTGCTCGGAGCCGCGACTGCAGAGGACGGTGGGCGGTGGTGCTGCAGAGGCCCCTGGCCCAAGCTGGAAAAGGCACGGACATCAAAGACGGTCAAATGAGAAAAATAAGCAATCGTGCTTGCTCATTGAAAAAATAAATTTCACTAATCCTTGAAAATTTGGAGTGGATACAAACCACAAATAGGAGGAGGTAGGGAGAAGAAATGCCAATATAGGTCAAATTCAGCTCCTTTACTTTCTGCACCAAAAATGTAAAAACAATGGTTTGTGCATTTCTGAAACATATTACAAATTTTTGTGACTCACATGTTTCCTATCTTGCTATTTATATAATTCCGAATGCAGCATTTTGGAAATTTTTTTGTGTTGCTTGCTTTTATCTTACTTCTTATGCTTATCGTCTATCTGTTTAGCATGGAAAAAAATACACTACCTCTATTCCTTTTGGTTTTCTGTCCCACTTACAACTGAAGAGAAGTTGTTGTCATGACAAATCTATAGTTTTTTTTCTTTTAAGTTTAAAATAGCTGTTTCTTACAAAGTTAGAACAGGGGTGTAAAACTTTTCAATCAAGTACTAAAATATCATAGACTGGAAAGAACAAATGAAGTGAGTTAAATAATTTTAATTGTTCTAGAGTCCCTGAAAATAATTAGATAAGTCTTTGAAAATCTGAAGCGAAGTTGGGCTCCAATTTTATTTCTTATCAAGTGTATAAATTATGAATTGTTCATGTGGGCAGTATGTTACTCTCTTATTACCTATTTTATAAATTTGAGCACAATTTCTTTTGAACCATTTTTTACTCTTGATCATTTTATATTTAATTCATTGTTGTATTTGTCAGTGGGTTGGAGGGGTGATTAAAAACTAGTTGTACAGAAAGCCAATAGTCTTTTCTCTTCCCACGCTCTTTCTCTCTGTCAACTGCTGTCAATGATTTGTCAAATTAAAAACAATTTTTTACTGTGCTTATCTTGATTTGCAAAAGAGTATATAACTTTTTCGTTTGCCAATTTCTGTTCTGATATTTTTGTGTTTCCAACAACATTTTATAAGGCTTCAAAATGCAGAATTTTATTTCTATTTTTCAAACTTTCCACCTGGGGAGAAACCCCTGAACCCCCTACAACAGGGGATATTCTATACTCCACTTAAAGCAGAGTCCTGGGTCGCTCTCTTGATACCATTCCCTCTCTTAAGGGCAATCCAAAAAGGATATCAGGGGAAAAACAATCAAAAAAAAATAAAATAAAATAAAAGTATTGCTGTATGCAGAAAAGAGACAAACATATTAAGGGGGGGGGGAGCCTCTTACACCACCTTATACCTGAAACATCTTAGGGCCCCATTAAGTCTAAATCCGGCCCTGCATACATGTGCATTATACACACATATTCATTGTTTTATTCACATAAATTTACTCAAAGCCTTATAGTTTTGAAAAACATACTCTCTTTCATTCTTTGCAGTCTTAAAATATTTCCTTACAATGACCAAGCAAATGAATTATTGTAGAATTATATAAACATGAATTGGACCTCCAATGGAAAATATAATGATATAAAATGGGGGAATAAGCCTGTAACCGAAATTTGTAACGAATGTTAAGCATGACTCAAATAATACAACACTTTTACTTTCAGAATAAATTAACTTGTTAGAGTTGTTTTGTTTCATCATTCGTTATATTTCTCTCAAAAAGACATTTTGATGAAAAATGTACTAATAAAGGGGGAGAATCGAAGAATTTCGAAAAACATCCCATCTCCTATCGCAATCAAAGATGGCCTACAATTGTGTTTGTAGGACTTCAGTTCCAAAAACATTTTCAGTGAAAACACTTTTCCTACACATTCAAGAACAAAAATTTCTAGTTGCGCCCCTGAGATTATCTAAAATTGCATTCTTTGGAGTTCCAATATCAAAAAGTGACAGGGGGAAGAGTCCTGAACCCCATCCCTTCCCTCGACACTAATAAAGAGTAACCAAAGATTTAGGCAACTGGGTCAAATATCCCACTTTTAATGAATTTCTGCATGTCAGACACAGGCAAAAGTTATGCTCGTGTCTCACATCGGCGATATTGTAGCTGACATTTTTTTTTTCTAACACCTGTCTGAGATCGATTCTAGTCTGAATAGGTAGACTACTTTATAATTAAACTAGTTACCATAGATGTTCCCTTCATGCAGCATTTTTCTTGTGTACACATGTGTGCAATTTGACGTTTAGCTAAAAGTTTGCTAGGAATTCTTTGTTATAAAGTAGCTGCTTTGGTATCCATTTTTATAGCGGTGAACATCATAAATGTTAACAGAAAACCATAAATTAAATTTCTGACAAGCACGATTTGATTGATCTTGATTTGATTGAAATTGATTTTAATATTATAAATTTTATTTTCATTTTGTAAAATTCAAAATAATATAAGTAATTAAATCATTACTTTGTTTGTAGAAATTTTTTTTATAACTTTTACCCCGACTGACTCCTCTTCCCTAGTCACCTGCTCCCCAACAAAAATTGCAAAACAAAAGCCCTTCACAAGACCTTTATATTCATTTTTCGTCAAAAAAAAAAAAAAAAAAAATTGTGCTGAATAAGGTTAATGAAATATTTTTGCACACATTCATTCAATAAAAGGCAGTTTTATTTGTACATAAGTATTTAATCTTCATCATCATCAAAATATTTCTCTTCCTCATCAATGTCTCGTTGTTGCACGGAATCATATTCCACATTGTCATCAACAGAGCTGCAGAAGAAAGAAATAATTATCAATACATAATAAAATTGCACAAAAAGTAACGAAACTTTATTAATTGGAGAAAACACAACCTGGAATTGGAAACCTTTAAGTATCTTTGGACCTGAAGACTAACAGAAGGAAAGACTGGTAAAACAACGAAATTCTTAGTGATGAAAGTTCTGTTACGAACATTACTTTGGGATCTTTTAGAAAGCTTTTTATAAATGGAATCAATCAAAGTGGGTGGATAGTCTATCAATTGCCACGGCTCTAAGATAGTTATAAATTCTACATTAAGAAGTTCTTATGAAGAACAAGTCTTGATAACACGATTAACAAGAGCATTAAAAGCAGAATATTTTTGATTAGGGCGATGAGACAATAGTCTGTGCAGAGTTTCAGAAACAGAAAAAGGTTTGCGATAAACAGTAGTTTCAAAATCAGACTCGAGAAACGAGAACAACAAGAAAGGAAAGGCAGTTATTTTGTTCTACTTCGTACAAGAATTGAATATGAGGATCTATCGAGTTTAAAATAACTAAATCCTCGTCAGCACTAAGATGAGATCATGGTTCATAAGAAAAAAAAAACAGTCATCACATAGTAAACATAAAAATTGAACCAGCTTAACCTCAAAGTAATGCATGTAAACATCACTAAGAATGGGGCTAAGTGGGTTTCTCAAAAAACTTATACTTATATATTGCAACTGTTAAAAATTGGTTCATTTTTCAAAAAAAAAAAAAAAAAAAAACTTTCTATAAATAAAGGATATTTTGTTAAAATTTTCATAAAATATTCCACTTCAGAAGCATTACTATTCAATATCATGTAAGAGTGATCGCTCACATGCATATAACAACTGTTGATTTATTTTCTGCTGCAAAAACACCTACAGAGGCCTTGCTAAAAATACTTTTTCAATCCTCACACAGTAGTTTGTGCACATTTAAGGACTGTTAGGTTAAAAAAAAACCTCTAGCAGGTGATTCTGACCGCATTCTTGATGTGAGGCAAATATCAATTCAAACATTTTTTAAGAGTCATTAAAAAAAAATATTCTAACGCTCTTCAAGAGCTAACTGATTTAAATGATGTTTTTCCACAACATATATGTCTGTTTGCTTTGTATATAAATGTAGATTGGCGATTCAATATTTTATCATAAGCCTGAACTTGAAACCTATGTTAAAATCTAGAGCCCAAGTCTGTGCTCAGGCTGAACCCGGGTCATCTCTCATGAGCACGCAGTATTTCAAATTAACTAAGCAGAAAAAAAAGAATCGTCAGAAAAAGAAAAAGTCCTCTTGAGTGTTGACTGTAGAATTCAAAGTAGCTAACTAAGTTAGTGCCACATCTAGGATTTTATTTTTGGAGGTTTTAGGGCAAAACTTCAAAATGCCACCTTTCCTCCCTCCCTTTCCCCAAATGCACATTAAAATCATCTCACTTTAAATTTTTCTGTCAAGTTGTATTTTTGCATTTTTAATAAACTGTTAAGTATGATAGGGTTTGATTCAAACTTCATTTTAAACTAAGAATATATGAGCATGTACAGACCCGGATCTATAAACTTAAGGCCCCCCCCCCCCCCCCCCCGCAAAAAAAAATCAGTAGGGCCCGCTAACTGCCTAATCAATATCTATACAAATAAGGGCTGCAAGCCTTTTAGGGGTTTGCCCCCACCCTCCCCCTGCCTCATTGCGGGTAGGTGGATTTGGGTCTTAGCATGTCAAGGATGGATAAAAGATCGCCCCTTCCTTGAGGGACCCTGCACCGGCAATTTCTTGGAATTGAAGTTCTAACAGGCAAGCGTAGGTCAATTTTGACGAGGCTAAGGAAAGGGTTAAACTTTTCTTATGGAAGTTTTTTGGAATTGAAGTTTCAAAAAGACAATTTTAGATTTTCAATGAGGATATTAGGACGACACGTTTTGAGGCTTTTCCCGGGCATTTAGCAAAATTTAAGTCATGGTTGTAGACATCTTAGGTAGTGTTAGAGGGAAAAATGGATTCAGTTACTTTACTCCGGTAATTTTCCGAAACTGAAGTTTCAAAAAACGCAGTTTTAGAATTTGAGAATATTAGGAGGAGAGAGTTTCGAAACATTCCTCCGGAATTATTATGAACTTGGAGTTTTAAAACGCAATTTTAGAGCACTTTCAATGGAAAAGGCTTGGGGACCCTCTTGACAAAATCACTATAGTTTGGTTGTCTTAGATAAAAATGCTGCGGCAGCCCCCCCCCCTCCCCAAGCCTGTGTAATCAGATATGTGGTAAAAAGTAAGTGGGAAAATCACCTCCCCCCCCCCTCCTCCTTGAAACATTTCTGGATCCATTCTTGTAGCATGTATACTAAGAATGTATGGGCGAGGTAGGCATTTTAAAAGAAACAACTTCTATTTGTACACTTTCAGAACACATGATATTTGTTCCCAAATATATAATCCCAACAATAGTACTAAACATACCTGTAATCAAATCCTGCATCCTTTCCTGCAAGGAAATTTTCATACATTATATTTGTGAACTCTGCACGCAGGAGAGCCCGTTCTTCATCTGTGATGGTGCTTTGCTGTGATGGTGCTGGGACATCATCTTCTAATTCTAATAAAAAGAACAATCCTAGTTTCAGGTATGATAAAACATTAAGCAGAAAGAAAACTCTAGGGTTAATATTGTTAAAAATTCTCAAATACTGAAAGAGGGGCGGTCACGAATGATGTCATTCTTAGGGAGGGAGGAAGTTCAAAAAAGTGAGCCTGTGACAAGGTGGAGGGGACGAAGGGACAAATGATAACAAAGATGGGGCTCTGTAATATGGGGTAATATTTTTAGTTACTACGAGGCAAGTGACAACCTAATTAATTATTAATAGTAGTTAATATAAGTATAATATCCCTTTAACATTTTCCCTACTTTGAAGTGTCCTTGAATTTTACGACATTGCCCCCTCCCCATCCCTAACAAAGTTTCTAACAAAGCTTTTGCACTTAATTAAATGTACAGAATGTTTTAGAAAGGACCTCCCAACCTTAAAATATGACATAATAACAAAACAGTAAGAGGCAGAAAGGTAAAAAGTGTGGTAAGATGGGCAACCGAGGTTTGGATATTTTTATACACTGTAAGTCAGAAATAATTTTAAAAGTGAACATCACATCACGTTGTAGTCGCAAATGGCTTTTAAATAGTGCTTAGTGAGCCTAATACGAGTCCCATTACATTTGTTTTGATACGGCTACTTTGCACAGAAGTAAATTGTGCTTACTAAACTAAACTAATAAACAAGGTAGAATCCATTTCAATTCAACAAGGGGCGTAACTTGATGGTCTCAGATTTTTTTGAATTTAACATATGTTAAAATTCATAAAAATTAAGATATATGCTTGTTTGTTTTTCTTTTTTTTGCCCAAAAAATTCCTGGGCCGAGATACAGGCCGCCAAAGGATGCTGTCCTGTCATGATTTCTCACTTGGGATTTTCGTTAAAATCTTTAACGTACATTATCTCAGGAACGGTAGAACATATTTCGTTGCGGTTTGTTTTATTTAAAAGGATATTTTATCTTGTTTAAAAACATATGCAACATTTTTAAATGTGTGCTTTAGTTTTTTTTTCACCACAGTCTTTTGAAAAAAAAGTTTAAAATAATATTTTTAAATTTTTCTGAAAACTGTCAATTTTAAAATTTTTCATTTTTTTTTACAGTTCATTAGTACCACTGAGCAGTACGTTCCCTGAAAAGGAGAGCTTCCACTTTTTTGTTTAACAGATTTTAGAGGTATTTGAAAAGATGAGGGGTTTTTAAAAGAACTCTTTACATAATGGCAGACCTGAAAATTCAAGAAAAAGATTTCGCAACAAATGGCCAGAAAACACTTTTAGTTCTGTTATATAGCAAAAATTTCATTTTGAGTCTCCACTTTATCCAGAAGTTTTTTTTTTAAAGAAAACAAGAACACGGTATCCAGCCGAATCGCTGCATTTACCCACGCAGCCTTTCAGCGTAGCGTCGAAAGAATCATTAAGTGCAATATCAACTTGTTTTCACTAAATTTAATGTACTGAATAAAATAGGGACTCAAAATTGAAGTTTCGCTGTATGAATGAATTAAAGGTGTATTCTGGCCACTTGAAAAAAAAATTTGAATTTTCAGGTCTGCCTTTACGCAAAAGTTTAATAAAAACCCTCATTTTTTCAAATGCCTCTAAAATCTGTTAAACAAAAAAGTGGAAGCTCTCCTTTTCAGGGAACGTAGTGCTTAGTGGTACCAATAAATTGTAAAAAAATGAAAACTTTTTAAATTGATATTTTTGAGAAAAATAAAAAAAAATATTTCAAACTTTTTTCTTTCAAAAGACTGTGGAAAAAAAACTAAAGCACATATTTCAAAATGTTGCATACAGTTTTAAACAAGAGAAAATATCCTTTAAAAAAAAGAAACCACAACAAACAACCGTGTAAAAAAATCCCAGACCTGTCTATCACAAATCACTTGCTTCACTTTCATGTTTTCATATTTCAATTATATCATTTCAGCGTTGGGAAGTCCATTCTGAAATGTCCTGTAGTTGCTCAACAATAGCCACAACCCTGCTTTAAAAAATAAGTTCTACATGTATACAACATTGGATATCAATTGGTACTAATTTGCACCCACAATAATTAATCACAATATTCTCATGTCTCACAATACCTCAACCTTGAAAAATATAATTACATTAATTATTTAACGAAATAAAACATCTAACAGTAAAATTTCAGCTGTCAGATGACAAATACTGATTTCTTAGTCATACAATCAGGAACATAAAAATAACTAATAGGAGATATTTAAATACTTAAAAAGACTTATTACCTGATTCTTCTTCTGTGTCATCATCTTCTTCTTCAATAATAGCTTCATCTTCTTCTTTTTGGTCCTTATATAACTGGTTTTCAACGTTACGCTCCATCTGGTCCATAAGAAAAGTTGCAAAGCTGCAATAAAAAGATTTTTTTCTGATTAACATAGGGAAATGTAATTGAAACAGAAAAAAAATCTTATGATGAATGAAAGTGATTTAAAAAGCACAAATAACTATTGTGATTGTTTCAAATTAAGGGAATTGAGGACAGGTCATGTCAGTATAGTCAGAAGCTAGAAGGCTGGTTCTCGGGGAGGGCATAGCACAAAATCGGAGTATTTTATAAATTTTATGGAGAGACAAGACTGGTGATCAAACTAACAAACCCGCCTTGGTGGCCCTGGAGATTAAACATGATTCATACAGCCATGACATCAAACCATGCTTTGTGCACTAGAAAAAAATATGTAATAACTAGCCTCCAAGGCAGGTAGTATAATACCGCCTCTGGTGGATTGATGTACAACTCTGTTCTTCAACGGTACTAAAGCAGCACAGTAAATCTTCTGCAGTACTAAAAAAACTTCCTTTAGCTTTGCTTAGTGAAAGAAATTTAAATGACGTTTTTATTACGTAAATTATTCCTTCAAAGGAAAAGATGAAAAAATATTGCATCAAAAAACATATCCCCTGCGGCGGTACAAATTAATAAAGCATTTGTTTGTTTGTTTTTTTTCATGGCATAGCTCTAGAATCATTCGATTCTGAGCTATTCAAAAACTTCCGCTTTAAGCAGAAAAAAAGAGAGAAATTACAAAAGCAGGTTAAAGTGACCTTGAGAAAAAGAAAACCCTTCTCTCTGTGAGCGACTTGAGGTTAGCTGCTTGCCAGAATGACAGGGAACATAAGAGAGAATATCATGAGAAAAAGTGTTCCGAAGAAGAATTGCTAGGAGAGAGTTAGGGTTTTAGTCGTCTTTATCTTTGCTGATTAAAGTCGCATAGCTATGCCACATAGCTAAACATGCAGCCAAAAAAATTTACGAATATATTGACGCCTAGTCGTATCACTCAGTTTTCTGTTGTTCACTAGGAGTGGCGATGACAGAGATAAATAGATAGTCATATGTAACAACTTAAATATAAATAATAAAATATTAATAAAGATATAAAATAACACAGAAATAAAAAAAAAATATGAAAAAGACATTTTAATTTTTTTACAATAGTTTAAGCATCAGTAAAAAGTGCATTTTCAACTCAAATATTTTTTTTTGTTAAGTATTTCTACTTGATTGGAGCTTAATTTTTCTTCTTTCAAGTTCCTTAACTTCAAATACTTAGCACAAGTTTTCTATTTTATTTTTCTTTCATGTCATTGTTTCAGAACAAGTCATAATAGTAAAAACTTCAAAACATGATATACCGGGTGGTTATAAAATAAATATCTCTATCTGGAGCAGTGTGTAGCTTGAAGGAATCATACAATTGCAACCAAATTTGAAACACTTAATAATCTTAAAGGGGGAATGAGGACAGTGCAATAAAAACTTTTAGTTGAAAAAAATTGCCAATAGGTGGCATTTTTGTATATATAATGTGTAATACAAGAAGAAAGGATTAGTATGTAAAGCTTAGTGGTTTATTTAAAAGTGTTACAGGCATATTACGCTTGTGCATGGCGGTGCAAGTTCAGGTTCCATTATTTTACCATAGAGCAGGACACAATCTAGGCAATGCACGATGTTTTCAACTGTGGAATGCAACTCACCTGGAGTGATATTTCCCACGTGTTGAGTTATGTTATCTTTTAGTTCAATGAGGTGTCTGATCCCCAAAGCAGAATATTTGACGATGTTCTACAATGTAAAATCATTTGACCAAAATGGTTCTGCAAGTACTTCAAGAATTGAAAACACAAGCAACCAACTTGACCTTTTCCATAAATCTGGAGCCCTAAATCAAAATCTTTTCATACAGGACGTTTTTTTTTCACTTCAAACTTCAGTTGCTATGCATTTCTGTGGAACCTAAATCAATTGAAATTCTCCAAAAATACTTAAGGAACTGATATGATATACCCCACCCTTGGCGACTTTTTCCTGTTGGCGCCAAGAAAGCGTCGCCAAGAAAACGATGTATGACGACATATGTCATACATCGTTCTTAGCGATGCTTTTTTAGCGCCAACAGGAAAAAATCAGATAAAAAACATGATCAAAGCACTTCAGAACACAATATATATAAAAACAACATAAAAGCACAACAAAAAACATCACGAATATATGCTTCAAAAATGTACAGGGTCGGGATTTTTTGTAAACATATTAAAATACAATGAAATAAATTATTGTATTAATTACAAGTCGAAATTAATGCATTAATTTTTTTTTCATCATTTCTCCGGAATATGAGCCTCGGTCTCATAGTACTTTCGTAATGAGACCTCGGCTTGCCGGCCCTGCCTCGGTCTCATTACGAAAGTACTATGAGACCTCCGGCTCGCCAGGACCTCGCTCCGCTCGGTCCGTTATCCCTCCGACTGTTAATATACATTACAGTCGGAGTATGGTCACAGTTATGTATATTTTCATGGAGACACCCAAGGGTGGCTCCTTCCGTTCAGTGTGCAATAATGACACAGTTTTAAGTGTGAAATATGCACCATTATTGGGCAGATTTATAATAAAATACAGCATTTTTAAGAGTAGGACTGAGCAACAAATACATTAAGAAGACAATCATTAAAAGAACATAAAACAACAATAAACATCGCGATATATGTAACAAAGATATCAAAAACTAACTATCTAAGAACACAATACTTAAAAGTAAGTGCACTTACCTCTTTTTTAAATTCTTTTCCATCCACCCCCGCATCAGGCCGTGCACATATGTCCCGCTCTTACGGAAATTATCCTCTTTTTTATTATTATTATTTTAATTTAAGTTTAAATTGAAACTTTATTTTAGAGTATTCAACTTAAAAATACTTCAAATTAAAATCCCCCTAAGAGCGGAACATATGTGCACCTACCTCCACGGACACACGTGCGAAAAGAATTTGTTCACATCTGTACTTCCCAGGTATATTCTGCAGGGTTACTAGGGCTACCGGAAAAAGTTTTATCGCCAACGTTGGCGATTTTCGAAATGAGCTAAAAATTCTATCCTCGCCAAGGGGGGGTATATCACATCTGTACCATACTTAACATGCTACATGCTAATATGCTTTCTAAAATGCATAGAAAGAGCAAAGATACAAAATTTTATAAAAATCCGAACGTAGGTGTCAAACGATGTTCTTTTGGTTAATCTTACATGGCATGAAGGAGCAATTTAAATAATGTTAATAAATAAATAAATTACTAAAATAATAAAGAAAATGAGTCGATTTAGGGTAGCATATAATAAAACACTTCCATATACTTTCTAAATTATTGAAATATTTTCAAGATGCAAAAGGATTGAAATCTCAAACAAGACACGCAATTTTCGGTGATGGACGCATTTCAATGTTGGCATGTTTCAGAAATATATGTTTATAGAGGAAATTGCAGTGGATGAAGATCGATTGGGAAAAATAAGGAAAAGGAAAACCAAAAACTCTACAAAAATCAGAACTTTTTCAGATTTAGACAACGAAATTTCAGCAGAAAATCAGCAGAAACTGCCGATTTTCTACAAATAGCTTCCAACTCAAGAGAGAATTTTGCACAAATTTGGCAGATTTCTTTAGTTCAAAGTAAATCTCAAGTTCCTGCAGATGACTTATAGAATTCAACATTTTTTGCAAGCTTTATGCCGAATTGTTGTACTATCCGAGAACTTTAGATTTTCTTCTAATTTAAAGAAATCTGCTAAAATTGTGCGAAATTCTATCTTGAGTTTGAAGATATTTGCAGAAAATCTGCAGTTTCTGCAGAAATTAAAGATATCTAGAATTTCTGCAGAAAATTTGAGTTTTCCTCTCACATTCGAAAAGAATTGTTCTGCAACTCAGGCATCTGTTCTGCGACGTGCCTCGCAAATTTAGTAGCAGCAGTAGTATCCTGCTTTGGGGTGTCTGACACATCCATGGTACACATTAGACTTTAAGAAACCCCCAAAAACAAAAACCATATGGAGTCAGATCAGAGGATCGAGTTGGCCACGCCGCTTGAAAATACCTGCTTAACACCCTATTAATCATCTGAAATGTTGCCATAAGAACTTTTGGACTGCTCATCTAATATGGGGTGGGGCGGGGCTCTATCTTGCTTTGCTTTCCCTTTTTCATTCTTAAATTCATGTAAAACAGACATAGCAATTGAGCTGTTAATGTCGAATAGCTTTAAAATCAAAGCGCTATAATGCCTCTTTAATTTACTCATGACTACTACAGTGTTTGCACTGTCAGCGCCATTTTTGGAAAGTTGCAGTGCCACCTTTTGCAACTAAGTTTTTTTATTACACCATCCTTCTTCCCCTTTCAAGATTAGTAAGTGTTCCAAATTTGGTTACGATCGGCTGATTCCTTCAAGCTACAGACTGCTCCAAATAGAGATATGTACTTATTTTATAACCACCCGGTATTATATGTAATATATGAGTGTTTGATATGAGATGTATGAATAATATGAAAAATGTGAGTGTTTGAATTTTAAATTTATGAATAAATACTACAACTTGGTCTACGGTTAAAAAAAGCTTTTCATATTTACGTGTCATTTTTGTGTTGCTCTTTGTAGGCGGCGATTTTTTCATTCTCTGTCATATGTTTCCCGATAAACTGTTCGAAAAGAAATGGACTACGTTTTTTCATTTCGTTTTCACTAAAATACGAGCCTTTATCCACCATTTGTTTAAGAGCTTCGTATCTACGATTCCTTATGCATACTTTACTTTTCCTAGAATTATGAAATTTGCACATTTCCGAGACATAAAAGTTTACTTCATAATTTTCTTGATATTGGTCAAAAAACTGTACATCATTGCTTTTAATAAACTTCCAATAACGCTGCAAAAACACGGGCAAATTGTTTTCTAAGAGATCGGCCGCTATTTCTCTCTTCTCAAAAAACGTCAAATCTTTTTCGCCAATTTGCTGGCTTTTGAAAAAGCCATCGCTGTGAGCAACGGAATCTAGAATGCTTTTCTTCATTTTATTTTGAACGTCGCCATCTTCCTCGCACCCTTCGATAGAATTTTCATCCATGTTTGTTTCTACATTTTGTTCTGAAATTTCCTTAGCAGTTTCTATTTCCATGTATTCTCTATACACCATTCCTTCAGTTTCGCCATCATGTTCTGGTTTTGAAAGCATTGTCAAAAATTCTTGAAAGAATTCAAATGAAGTGCTTCAGTGTGCTCACATCTTAAACATGTAAAACACAGCAAACGTATTCACGCACGGTTTTCAATCTGAAGACTAGTTAATTTTGCGAAAGTACAATTGCAAAAATTAAAAGCATTCCTACAACTTTTCGCTTGAATGTTAGTAAACAAATGATCAGCAAGGAGTTTAGCTGCATTCAAGATACCGCTCACTAACTAAATACATTTCTTTGAACCACAAGCAAAGGAAGTATGACATAAATAATTGATATTAAGCCAAGTTTTCCTTTTACAATTCTGGAGACAATTCTGTTACAGTATTTCTATTCTGAAACTTCATATATAATTAAAAATTGAGTTGAGCCTCTAAGGATGATTTCTGCACTTCCGGTTCGGTTTTTCCGGTCCAATCACATTTGTTTTGATTTTGTTTCTCTTTAAAAGCAATCTAATCTCAATTTTCCTTAAGCATTTGTTGGAGTGTGAGAGCAATTTGATACTGACTCACGACAACGACAATGGCAGCTGAAAAACGCAAATATGACATTGCTGTATTTGGAGCTAGTGGAGTTACTGGTCAATATATAATCGAAGAATTAGCTTTACACGGTCAAAATGTAACTTGGTGTGTAGCAGGTCGTAATCCTGAAAAACTGAAGCAAATTTTAAGTGAAAGTAGTGAATTTGTTGGTAAGTTATAGGGATAAAGAAGTTTTCTTATTGATTCATTTTGTGTTTTAATTTTAAAGAAATTGATAGTTTAATCATTGTTAAATTTTAAGACTTATTTCCCGAGATTTGTTTGTGGAGAAACGCTGTGCTTTTGTTTTGTTTTTGTCGATATCTTAGGGTAAATGGTTTTCTAGCTTCAATGCGGATCTACACTTTTCTGAACCGGGGCAAACACTTCAAACTGCCGCCCTTCCCTATCTTCTTTCAAAGTTTTTACATGGAGTTTCAATGAAAAAAAAAAAAAAAAAAGAAATTGGGATGAATTTGCCGCAATGCAGAAAATGCAGCCCGGACAAGGACCCCCTAGATCCAACATTGCCAAACGTTTTGTACCCGTGACCTCTACCCGCTCTATCTTTTTCATAATATTGTTATTTTTCTTTTGTAGGCAAGAATTTGAACTCTATTGAAATCATGACTGCTGATGTTAGCGATGATTCTTCCTTAGCTAATATGTGCAAGAGCTCCAAAATCATATTGAACTGTGTTGGTCCTGTAAGTTTGATCCTATCTATTAATGATATCATGTGGATAAAATCTGGGTTTGTGCTTGCTCTGTTATGGAGCTTATTGTTGCTGTGATAAAAAAAAACAAATTTTACCTTCATTTAATATGCTATTACACCATAGAAACGGTTAATGGTACAATTTTTAGAATACTGAATTATTATTCAAAGGTTTATTATTATTCAAAGATTTTTAGGCATCATTTTATTTATGCTTATTTTCTCATTTGTACCTATAAACTACCAGTGACAGTAATAATTTATATATTAACTCCTCCTTATGTAGCACATCTGGATATCATAGTTTTCCATTGCCTCCCCAAATTACCATTGATAAAACATGCTATTTAAACTTATAGATCACTGAATCAAAAATATTATGTTTCCCAGGAAAAATATTTTCTTTAAATTAATGAAATACATGAATATGTTTTCCATTCTGCCGAGTTTACTGCAGTTTAAGCTCTCTTATGTTTTTTTTAAACCAAAAAACAGTAGTTTATCTGACGAGAACAATTGGTATTTGATTGATTGATGCACACATCATTTATTTGTACTTAAATTAATTGTTATTTTTTACGACCTCAATTGTACCCCTTTTTTGTTGTCTTGCAACAAGTGTGACATAGCGTGGGGTTAAGGTACTATATAGATAACTATAGTTTGAAAAAAATAACATTTTGATGAGGATATTGTGTAAAAGATTTCCTCATCAAAATGTAACTAGGCTACATTTTTTAACTTCTGCCTGCATAGAAAATGTTTTGTCCACAAGTATTATCTCCTGCTTCAATCATTTATGCTATTCATGTATTTATGACTAAACTGTTATGACCCATGCAAGTTATTAATTAAAATGAGTCTTTTATAGCACAGGGGCAGTTTTGCAAGTTTGGGGGCTTTTATTAAGCAGTTTTCAAATACATTTTTCACATTTTCAATGCTTACCCATGCAATTGTCAGTGCAAAAGGGGGGAAAAAACTAAGAATTATCTACACCCAATAGTCATAAAGCAGCATAGGTGTATAGCCAATGAAAATCTTTTGAGCACACAGAATCCAAAAAAAAAAAAAAACACCAATGGAGAGTAGTTTATATGTGAAGATTTATGTATTTCTCAATCAATTTTTACACATACATTTGCATTTTGTTCTAGGAATTTAAAAATTTGTCTTTTAATCTTCCTACATTATAATATAAGGAACTATTATGTATCATAATATGAAGTATAAACTTTTTTTTTTTAAATTTGATTCAAAAAATATTATTTGTGTTCACCTGCAGAACAAGTCTTAATTTTTATGTGCAAACAATTAAGTTAGACTGTTGATTACCTTACAAGTCAAAGTTAAAATTCCAGGAAAGTGCAAATAAATGGACAAAAATGTCACACCCCTGCAACAGGAGTGACAATATAATGGATTGCATCTACAATAAAAGATTCAATCCTTAGTAAATCTTAACTAATCATGCAAATTAAGCATAATGATGGAAGTTGACTGAAATCTGCTTTATGGCACATATATGAAGTAAAAAATATATTAATATTTTTTTTCGATTAAAGCTTGTAATACATTTTGAAGAAGCAATTTTGCAATTTTAGTATTTATATCTACAACTTAGCTAGGAACTTAGCATAAATGGAATTTTACATTTTTCAATATGTGTGGGAAAATCAATGTAAACCTGTAAAATGGATTTTTTTTTTTTCTTGGCTTTTTAAAAAAAAAACATTTTTTTAAAAAAACGCATGGTTTTTTTAAAAAAACCAATTGGTTTAAACCATGGTTAAAACCATGGTTTAAACCAACGTGGTTTAAACCAAACAACCCTGATACCAATGTAACAAAATATCTGTTTCAATGAAATACAATTTCAGTCACTATTCGATTTCCGTTACAGTGCTTGAATTTCGTTACAATCAAGTTCAAATCACACTGAATAAAATTTGCAATGCCTTGAAATTCATTATAATGGGATTTCACTGTATTGTTTTTGTCCTGAGCCTATTATCTTAATATCATGCACCTGTTGTTTTTTTTCCTCTTCTTCCTTATGGTGTAGAATTTTCTCATTAATGCATCATTTCCTGCATGTCATTTATGTACTATGGCATAAAATGTATCACTAAGGAAATAAATCTGATGATTCGAAAGTCAGTGCTTCTTTACTTACAGGAAGAAGACATTGCATCATTTGTATGTTTAATTTATGTATAAAATTTATTCAGTTAATCTTTTTTCTCAGCATATTACTTATTCATTTATTTATTTGGCAGGATTAATTAAACAAACCTTCTCTTATTAATTCATACAAAAGGAATACAAATCTTTATCATACACACAAGCCTCACTAATCTTCTAATTATAAACAAATTCTGAATTTTGTAGACATTTTTACAATGAGTATTTAATTTTTAATTTTCAAATTTAGCATTGGTTTAGATTTTATATTTTTCAGACTAGCTGAGTTCAATCAATCGAAAGTTAGAAGTCCTCTAAAAGGCATTTGTGAAAATATGATAATTTTAAGAAATTTAACTTCTTCCCTGCCAACCTGCCATAAATACAGCATATTATCAATTACCTTAAACAGTATGTTTTGCAATACATGTTATGAAAAATAGCCATTTTATTTTACATGAACTAATTGGATCACAATGATTTAGTTTCACTTTTATACTTTTTTTTCATTATTTTTAAAATATCCTGTGGAAAATCTAGTGATTAGTTGTTACTTGTATTACAAGGAATGGTTTCAAGAAAACACTTGTGCTTTGAACTTCGATTAATTGATTAAGACCAGATTCATTGAAAGAGCTTGTTTCTGGTAATCTCTTTAGTTAAGTATTTTTATTTTAAAGAGTGCTTTTTTGTCAGAGTTGGTTTAAAAAACATTGATTTGAAATATAAGTAATTCTAAATGATAAAATCAATGTGTTTAAGTCACAAAATTGTTGAATGATTTAGTTAATTTTTCTTTTTTTTTTTAATTGTTTTTATATTTATAAGTTTTTTTCATCTATTATTTTTCTGCACGGCACAGAGGTAAGCGTTTTAACTATAAAAAATGAGGCTTGTCAGGTGTAGAAGTACCTATAGATAGAACAAATTCACAGCTAAAATAAACTATAGGGGGAGCTGCAGTCTTTGGCTAATGACAGCTGAAAGAGGTTAAACCAAGACTGACCCACTTACATACCTGTCCAATGAACTCTCTGCCTTGTCAATGCAAATTATATATGTTATATGTCTTTGGCTAACTACTTAAATTACCGCAAAGTGGCAAAAGTGCTTTAGAACTTCAAATTGTCTTTTGTCCCTGATGTAATTTTGATATTAAGAAGAAAAAAAATGCAATGCTTGTATTAACACAATATTTCTTTTTAGTATCGCTTTTATGGAGAAAAGGTTGTAGAACACTGTATCAGGCATGGAACTCATCATATTGATGTCAGTGGTGAACCTCAGGTATTAATGTTTTGAAATTAATATGACTAGAATTATTTTTTGGTTTATCATCAACATATTTGAAGGAAAAAAATGGCTTCATATTATTTTACTTAAATTTTTCCAGTACTTAGAAACTGTCCAAGTGAAATACTTTAAAGAAGCTCAAGAAAAAAATCTTTATATCATCGGTGCATGTGGTTTTGATAGCATTCCATGTGATCTTGGTGTTGAAGTTTTACGTAAAAAATTTAATGGTAATTTATAAATTTTTTTATATATTTATAAATATATATATATGTATTTAAATCTTGAAAAATATTTTAAATCTTTATTAATTTATCTCTTTCATCTTCTTCTCATTTTAAAACCTTTAACTACCTTAATAGTTTAATTGCTAATAGAAATTTGTTGAATCATAAATTTTTGCTAATACTTTTGTTTTTTAGTTTGGAAGGTTCTTCTAATTGTCATATCTTGTTATGCGTAGTACGATCCAAAAGTCAGGGGACAAGTTTTATAAAACTTTACCCTGAATAGTTCACATCCCCAAAGCCCATCCACCTTCAAAATAGCCACCTTGAGGGACTATGCACTTCTGTTAAGGTTCATATAACTTTTGGAAGCCATTTTTCGCAACCTCCTGTAAGGCCTCCTGCAATGCAGCTTTAACTTCATCTGACGAAAAAAAGCAGCATCCCTGTAAATGTTTTTCAACTGCTAGGAAAAAGTAAAAGTCACACGGGGCTAAGTCCGACGAAAAGTATTGTCGTTTGCTTGACATCCAATCAAAGCATGTATCTCAACATGGAAGCCTCCTTCTTCACTACAAGTGCTTCCAAAAGTTATACAAACTTTTGAAAAACATGCGTCTGTAATTATTTGCAAATTTTATGCTTAATTTATATTTTTGCCATAATATTTTTTTTCCTCTCGATTTTAAAATTTTCAATGCTAAGAATAATAGAAGTTTGAAATTATTTCAAGATAATGCCTAACAGCCAGGGCCGTATCCAGAGGGGGGGGGGGCTGACGGGCCTGCTCCCCCCCCCCCCCGAAACCCAAAATGTTTTGTACCGTAAAACAGAAGGTTTTTTTTTTTTTTTAATTTTTTTTTTAATTCCTAATGTCAGAAAAGGAAAATAATAAAGTTTTTTTATTCTTAATTTTGCTACTATTCAAAATTTATAATATTTTGAAGAAACACAGAAAAAGCAGTTCTAGTTCTCATTAAGCCGCAAGGCACACTTGAAATTTAGACCTTTAATTAGGACTTCCTGCTCTCTTTCCCAATTCAATTCAGGGCAGTCCAGGGTTAAGGCAGGCCCTTTGTCAGTTCGTTGTTTTTCAAGTCTACCAAACTGACTTCTGTGCACTTCCTCTTCCAGGGGCGTGCACAGAAATTTTGGGGCTGTTGCAAATGTCTTTTTTGGGCCCCCTCCATATTGTTTGCCCATATTTTCAACCCTAGATTTAAAAATATTGGGCCCCAATTTAAGCTCGGGCCCGGGCCAACAGGTGTTCCTTCTCCCCTCTGTGCACGACCCTGCCCTCCTCCCCCTATAACTCTTATAAAACTTACACTGTACTGATTTCGAGCCGGGGACTCCCCAAAGGCTGGGCCACTATTTTCTGATTAGGCGAGTATCTTGTTACCAAGATGTGCCGAATTCAGCTCCTTGATACATCTTGAGAAAATATCCTGATATGTTTCATGTCTTGCATTTATTTAATGCCGAATTCAGTATCATGGAAGTTCTTTTGTTATTGCTTGTTTTTTTTTCTTACCTCTACTGCATACTGTTAATACCTTAAGTATGAGAAAAAAAATATCACTTACTCTACTCTCTTTCATTTTCTGCACTACTTGTGATTGAAAAAAAAAGTTTGTTTCGAGAAATATTTCGTCGCATTTATTTTTTAACTGAAAACGGGTGTGTCTTACAAAGTTATAATCATTTTGTAAGACTGTACAATCAACTTCTGAAAAGTGTAAATAAAGAGCTTCAAATGATTTCAACTGTTCGAGAGTCTTTGAAAATTATTTAAGTTTTTGAAATTCCTTGAAAAGTTCTTCAATTTTGTATCTTATCAAGAAAATAAAGTATGAATTGTCCAAATGGTCAGAATATTACTCTTCTGCTCTTATTTTCTGAATGTCTACACCATTTCTTTTAAACTATTTCGTAGAATTTTCATACTGTAGGGCATTAAAAAAAATGGGAGTAGGGTTAGTGATCAAAAACAAACTTCACTAAAAACCAATATGAGCAGATGACTGAGTGCTTCTCTTTTCTCCTCTCTCGTTTTTCCTCTCTGTCCATTAATTTCCATGATTTGTTGAGCAAGCAATTTTTATTTTGTTTGATCTTGATTTGCAAAAGAATGTATAACTTTTGAACGACTTTGTTTGCCTATTTTTTTCTTCATATTTTTGTAGTCTCGATTACCTAATATAAGGCTTCAAAATACAGATTTTTTTTTTCAAAAATTTTTCGGGGGAAAACTCCCGGACCCCCTGAATTTATGGATGTTCTACATCCGACTTAAAGGGACACTCTCCTGTTATCCTTACCACTACAAGGTGAATAAGAAAAATAATAAGAAATTAAAATAAAATAACAACAGTCCAAACAGTGGAATCATTAAAAATCGAGACAAAAAGTCTTCTATGTTAACATTTTTATGAGTTTGGTGTGTCTATGTATACTATATGTGTGTGTGTGTGTGTGTTAGGGCAATGTGCTAATCTGGGCCCTTCCCTAAAAAAATTTCTGGATACGGCCTTGCTTGAAAGAATGTTTATTTTGTATTGAAGAGGCTATTGCAATCGCTAAAAAGGAAATTTAACTTTTTTAATGCCTAAGTAAAATGGAATATATATTTGTATAGTGTATTTTTTGAACTTCATTTGTGTTTGTAATAAACTCATAAAAATATCATTTTGTAGGTGATCTAAATTCTGTTGAAACATACATGATCATTAATAGACCTCCTGTAAGTATTGTTCACCTTTTTATTATATAGTTTCATTATTGTGCTTTGTTCTTGCATAATTTTTTAAACTTTCTTTACTGGTTAAAAGTTTCTTATTTTTGCATTTTTTGAAAACTAAATAGTCTCAGATTTTACCATTAAAAATTCAGGCTTCTTTAGGTGTAGCTCTTGTTTTGAAAAATTTTACAAACAACCGTTTGCAAAATTCTGCAGAGCACTTAATAGTCCAGTCATATGAGTCAAAAAGGGAGGGTCAACCCCAGAATGAGTGATAAAAAACTAAACTCATATAAACCTTTATTTTACCAACCTATAAGTTGTCTCCAAAGTTTCATAAAATCTTGTGTCTGCATCTTAAAATATCCAAGGTCTAAGATCACGAAATTCGTATTTTTTGCAATTATCTGGCTTCCTATGGGTTTAATATTATAAGCCTTTATTATAAACATGGGTGCAAGACCTTCTGTCTCATTACGGATTTCCATCTTGGACAAAATTTCCGAGACGGAGGTCGGGATGGAAAGAAATTCAATGACTTTCTATCAGTTTTTACTTTTTAAAAAAATTGAGTGTTTGAAAATATACTTTAATTACTGGAGCGTTCCATTACCACGAATTTACATCGACATTCTCTCGATTTTCTGCCATAAGCTTGTTATGTTTGCATCGTGCTTCTTGGAGGAGTGGCTTTTAGACTTACGCTGTTTGACTTTTTTTAGGTATAGTTCTGTCGCAGAACTATACCTAAAACACAATACAACTACTACTACTAACTATACCTAACACTACTATTAACTATACCTAACACTACAACTACTATACTTAGTAGTTGTAGTGTAGTCTGCATTTTTTTTCCAACTCACTGCATTGCAGGCCATAGAATTGCTCGCTATTCTCCCTGAATTTTCAAAATAATCGTCTCTTATTGAACATTTAGTCTTTTTGATCTCGGGAACCCAAAGGAAGGGGGTTATAAGTTTGACGTGTGTGTATCTGTCTGTGGCACTCTAGCGCCTAAACGGATGGACTGATTTTGAAAAACTTTTTTTTGTTCGAAAGGAAAGTTGATCAAGAGTGTGCTTAGCTAGGTTGCGTCTTCGGATGACCCTAATCAAAGAAGATATTAATTAAATACCTCTAAAAGGTTTTTTGCGATTTTGGCAGTGAAAACATATTTAAAAATTTAGTACCAAAATAAATAGTATTTTTTTCTGCGTCTGATAAAATGTGTTTGGAACTTCCATGTTTCATAGAATTCGAACTATAACGCTTTTTAAAGCAGCTTTTAATAACGGCTAAGCCTTTATTCACGCGATTGATAACCGAATTCATTGTTGGCCGACAAGAAAGTTAAAAGCAATGATTTAAAATTTTTTATCTGTTGCCAGTTTCTATTTCTTAACAAATAAAATTCTTGTAATAGATTTTAATAGTATAAGGCTTTTAAAAGGATTTTAAATTGTTCCTCTTGATTCTACATTTGCCACTCAGTCGGGGTTTTTTAAATTTTTAATTTTATCGTTGCTTGTCTCTTGCTATTTCCGATCATCCTTTCGTTTTTTTTTCATTTGCGTTTTTCTTTTTTTTGCAAACTTGACACGCATAAATGAAAATTATGTGCTCTCTTAAAATTTCTTAGAGTTGAACCTGAATCACCGGTTGAGAGTGATTACTGACGAGATGAAATGTTTACACAACAGCAAAGGGTGTCCACATACCAGTTAAAACGGGAATTATCAGGAATCTTGAAGATTTTAGTGAAAATGGGAATTTTGCAAAGAATCTGGGGGAAATTTCAAGCTGGTTTGAAACACCAATGGGCAGTTGTTTCTGCATTTTTGACAAAGACTTGAGGAATCACTAAATTCCAATGTCATTCAATCTAACATGCTCTAGAATGGAAATATGGGGGGAGGGGGGAGAGATACTGAGGTCTTAAAACGTTTATATCTTGGGCAATCTAAGAGGGAGGGGGCTACTCAAGGGCTCCAGTATAAAATATCAAAAAAATGAATTGAAAGACATTTTTGAAACTTGGAGTGGTTTGGGATTTCTCCTCTGCAAACTCAGTTTAAAAGTCAAAATATTTAGGCTGTCTTTAATGATGTAAAAGTGGAGAGGTGGAGGTTTTAAAAGAAAATCGAAAACTGGAATCTTAAAAACACTAATTTAGGCAATCTTTAGTGAATTTATGAGAGATGGTTTTGGTGTTTTAACATGAAAATGTTTTGTAGCTGATGCATTAAAAACTATTTGAGGCTATACTTAAATGACTTAAGAGAAAGGAAATTTGGGACCCTTTCCCGAAGAGTGTTGGTAATTCAAGTATTAAAACTTTTAGGCTGTCTTTGGCAATGTCAAGAGGGGAGGAGGGGGGCTCTTTTTAGGCGAAATTCCAAAACTGGAGTCTTTAAAGTGCAACTTTAGACCGTCTTAAGGGGGAAGGGTATAGGAAACTTCTTTCAAAACGTTTCCGAAATTAAAGTATTAAAACTTTTGGGTGGTAAAACATCATGTTCATAGATAAGGGGGTACTATTCCTAGAAAAAAAAAGAGAAACTAAAGTCTTAAAAATTCAAATTTAGGACATTTGTGGCGAACTCAGAGGAAGGGGTTCGGGAGTTCTCTTCCGAAAATTTTTTGATACTGAAGTATTTAAAGCGCCACTTTTGGCTAAAGAGTGCCTTAAGAGGGATGTGATTCGGGGACCCTGCCTCGGGTAAGGATTCAGTTCCTCTATTTTTTTTTTTTTTTTTTAATTTGTGAATATTGGGAAGTGTACCTCGCTTACAAAATATATCTACTTCACTGAAGCTTTTTTTTTTGTTGCTAAGTTCACCACCTGCTATCTTTTCCAAGTGAAGACTGTGTGGGGGAAGGGTGCCAGTTCATTATCATTAGTCGCTTCTACCCTTCCCCCACCTTTCCTACTTTTCTGGTTTGTTGGCGCTACCTTGGGTAGACTTTCCGATCAGAACTGCAAAAGTGAAAATCTTATGTCTCAAGGGATTTTATTGCTGCAAATAAAAGTTTACGATCAGCAAAAAACTAATGGTGGGGAGCTGCGAACGCTTTTACCTTTAACATTATCCAACATCGTCTAAAATTGTGTTTTTGGAACTTCAATTTTGAAATATTGCCAAAGGAGGTCTCCTGAACTCCACCCCTTCCATAATGCATTCAGAAAGCATATAAACGTTATAAAAAATGGAGTACAATTTTGTTTTTAAAGCTTCAATTTCAGGGAGAGCTCAGAGCGCGCCCCCCCCCCCCCTCTCTTTCTCTAATATATTTGAAGGTCGCCCAATATTGTGATTTTGGCACCATCAGTTTGAAATAATTGATGTAAGAGTCCCTGAACTCATCCTTTCCCTGAACTTTACCAAAATGGTCTACCATTGCGTTTTTTGGACTTCAATTTAAAAACATTTCTGGGGGAGAGCCGCCAGATTCCCTGTTGTAGGCGCTATTTAGAATTACGATATCAAAATGCTTAAATATTACAATTTAAATGCTTAAAATTCAAATCAAACACAAATTCCAAAACTGGCATTGTTAAAATCTATAACATTTATACACATAAATTTATCCTTAAGCACGCATGTGGGGATGGGCTGAAAATATTTTCCGTCTTGAACACATCACCAAACTTGCACCCATGATTATAAATATTGTTGTGAATAAAATTATCTGCAATGTTTTTCTAAAACATTTTTTATACATTTAACCATTTTTGAAATCTAAGGCGAAGAACGCGCAGGCCTTTTCGTATTTTCAGTTAATTTGTAAGAACCCCTGATCAATAAGCTCTAATTTTATTGCAGTAGCAGAGGGTTTTTTTTTTTTTTTTTTTTTGGTGGGAGTTCTGTCGTTAAGCAACATGGCAATCTTCTGAGTAGTATTTTGTTTCTATTCACTGTCCTAACACATAAAAAACTTTGGTTGTGAGATCAAAAATGTATGCAAAATCTGTTTTTTAATGAAATGTTTACTAATGTTTAGGGTAGTTCTGTAAATTTTGCAACATGGCAATCTGCTATATATGGACTGGCTCATGCTGATGAATTAATACCATTAAGGAAGGCTTTGAGGGAAAAACTATTCACTAAAGAGATGCCTAAACCATCTTATTACTTAAAGAAAAGGTAGGTAATGAGAAAAAGAATGTTTTGCAAAATAAACAAAAAAGATGCCAAACAGTATCTTTCAAGTGTAAAATAATTCTGCAACTCTAATATTGTTTATCGCCAAACTCGCCCAGCAACCACACTACCCCGTAGCTAAAACATTCTGCAATCAGCTTAAGAAAAGGCAAGGAAGTTCTTTGGATGCTAAAAACTTATAATTTTTCAATTAAAAGATTTTAGTTTCTAAACATTGATGAAAACTGAATCTTTGCCTCAAATTGGAGAAACACTTTATTCTTTTTAGTATTTGGTTTGCTTAATCATTTTGGAGATTTTACCAAAAACAACATGGAGACTCGTTTTTCATAGCAGACAAATGCTTCAACATATAGCCTTAAATAGCTAGAATTCGTTTTTCAGGTCTTCTGTGCATGTGTACTGTTCAAGATAGTCGCCGCTCTAGCAGCCGAAAACTTTAACAACACAAAGCATTAAATTTTGCCGCAACTCTTTTTTTCCCAAACTTTCTAAACATCTCTTAAAACTCGATCTCAGCTTTTATTTGAAGGAAACATTTTACCTTCCCGTCTTTCGTCCGAGTAATTATTTTGAGAGGTTTTATCAAAAACGGTTTGGATAATTGCATTTATTGCTGATGAATGACATAGGGTTACATTATGCTGTTGTCTCCCTTTGTTTCAACGTTTCTACGCGTGATAATTCATTGCTCGAATTGAAGACTAGAATTTTTTTTATCTCCGCAAAAATTCTCTGCAGTTTGAGAGTCGTTTTGATTTTTAGAGCTGTTCGAGTAATATTCTGAGTGAAAGCTAGAATTCTTTTCTCAGGTCTCCTGCGCATGTGTACTGCAAAAGATGGCCGTCTCAAGAATTGATGGAAATTGTCGACAATGTGTTTAAAAATTCATTTAAAAATTTCTAGTCCAAAATTTAGAATTTGCACTTCGATGTACAGACCCCTGGACTACGTTCAATTATCGTTCATTACTGCAGAAGCATATTTCATCTTTATACCGAAGATGACGTCACTGCAGAGATACAAATCAAGTTTAACCTTGAAAATTGGCTCAATTAGAATTGCTCATATCTCCTGTTCTAAATACAGTGGAATTCCGTTACAAAGAATACCAATACAACGAAGTTTCCTTTTCAGCGAACTACATTTTCAGTCCCTATATAACTGCCATTACATTATTTGAATTCTATTACAATGAAATTCCTGTTACAACGAACGAAATTTGTGGTCCCTTGAAGTTCGTTGTAGTGGGATTTCACTGCAATTGAGAGAAATGGATCGAACATGTTCTTGTTCAGAAATTAAAACCCTTTCCAAGGACATACAATGTTAGGGGCTGGGGGGATTTAGTACCCCCTAATTAGGCAAAAAACGTGAAAAAAAAACATGAACATTTTAGCTTAATTAGTTAATTATGAAAAAACTAATTTGAAATTTAGAATTTGGGCTTCGAGGTACACACCCTCAGGGTACATTCAAATTTTGTGGCAAGTTTCAGGGCTATAAGTGCTATGGGGTCTTCTGGCTATCGGGTACAAAGAAAGAAAGAAATAAACAAACAAAGAAACACTATCTGTCTTATATATATATACAGAGCTGCCAACTGCTACAAAAAATCGTAGTTTCTATGACTTACAAATATTAACTACGATGCTACGAAAGCGGGTCCAAAAATTACGAGTTTCAGTTTTTTTAATTTTTAATCCCAAGAACGCAAAAAAAAAAAAAAAAAAATAACTTGCACGAAAACTAAACCGGTAAGTTCAGAAAATAAAAACTTCTACACGCGTGCTGCCAGTTTAGTTTTCATGTAGTTTATGGGTTCTCGGGCAAAACAGCGGACAAACTACCAAAAATATCGTGAAGAATTACGTTTTATTTCATTTGAAAAAAATTAAAGAGACTAAGGCTCCGGGGCCAGATAATATTTATCCGAAAATTTTAATTGAATGTGCAGAGGAATTAGCAGATGTAATCGCAAACATTTTCAATGCTTCTTATAATTCGGGGACAGTGCCAGAGGACTGGAAGCTGGCTAACATTACACCGCTCTTCAAGAAAGGGTCTAAAGGGAGTGCGGGAAATTATAGACCTGTGAGTCTAACTTCGGTGGTTTGCAAAATTTTTGAAACATTGATGAAAATTAAGATAGTAAATTTTCTAGAGACTAATAATCTATTGACTAAATAAAGAATAAATACCTTTGTGCTGAAAAATTAAAATGTCAGTAATCCAACATTATTAAGCACAAAACTTGCAAATGATTGCAGACACGTGTTTCGGTGTTACAAGGAACTGCATGTTGCTCTACTTAGCAAATTAGCTGATATAGGAATAGGAGGGAAAACTTTCATTTGGGTAAAAAATTGGCTGACCGGAAGGAAACAAAGAGTAGTTGTAAGGGGAAATTATTCTAATTGGAGTGAGGTCTTAAGCGGGGTTCCTCAAGGATCAGTGTTAGGGCCTGTTTTGTTCATTGTCTTTATGAACGATATTCACAAAAATATTTCTGGGAACATGAACTGTTTTGCTGATGATGTCAAAGTTATGGGGACTGTAGAAAATGAAGAACAAGCAAATCAGCTGCAAGAGGATCTAGATCATATTACGGAGTGGGCTGATAAATGGGGTATGGCTGTTAATGTTGGGAAATGTCAAGTGCTACATTTAGGGCATGGAAATAAGTGTACAAGTTATTATTTGCAAGGTTCAGTCATTAGTCAGGCAGACAAAGTTACTGATCTGGGGGTCCTAATAAGTCAGGATTTAAAGTTTAGCCAACAGTGCAGCATTGCTAGCAACAAAGCCAATAAGATGCTTGGGTTTATCAATAGATCTATTTCAAATAAATCTAAAGAAGTTCTTCTGCCCTAATATAGAAGTTTGGTAAGACCCTATTTGGAGTATGCTGTTCAGTTTTGGTCTCCTTATCTTAAGAAAGACATTAATGTATTGGAAAGGGTTCAAAGGCGGGCTACAAGGCTAATAAGTGGACTTTCCCACTTAGATTATGATTCCAGGCTTAGAAGGCTAAAAATGTACAGTCTTGAGCAAAGAAGAGACCGAGGGGACATGATTCAGCTGTTTAAATTTATTAAAACGAAAGATGTTACGGGCTAAAGTTTAGCACTGAAAACAGGACAAGGGGTCATTGTTTTAAGCTATTTAAATCTCAGGCTAACATGGATATTAGGAAAAATTATTATTTTAGCAGGGTAGTGGAACCTTGGAACAGCTTACCGGAAGAGGTGGTAATGAGCAAAGGAGTAGACAGTTTTAAGAGGGCCATTGATCTTCACTGGGGATTGTAAATTGACTAGGACCAGTCTAGCTGGGCCCAGAGCCTGTTGCTGGTCGTCACTTTTGTATTTGTATTTGAATATAAAAGCACCTGGCCATTCCTTATTCTGTCTTCAAAGACAGGTTATGCAAGATGTACCTAATACCTACTATTTGCAATAGCGATTTCTCAGTTAAACATGGTGGTCGTGATGATTGCCACAAGCATGTTACTTCAAAAAGACATGCCGACCGGGTGAAAGGTACAACTAATAATCAAGAATTTATCATCTCAAAATATTCAGTATAAAATCTTTTATAGCATATTAATATTTTCTGTATCATATTTGCAATTCATTTAAGAATCATTATTTTGTTCTTACAGTGGCGGATCCAGACAATCCTTTTGGGAAGAGCAAATTACTAATGCATTATGGGGGGAGGGGACTAATAAAAATAAAATTAAAAAAAAAACTGAAGCATAAGCATTTTTTTTCGACTAATTTTGTTTGGGGACTCATGAGGTATTTTCAGTAGCAATTTAGGCTCTCAATTGTACTTTCTTCTTATGAAAGAAACGTTACAGTATCAAGATGGCATCTCTTTTTACCAGTTTTTGTTCTGAACAATAATAAAATACAAAACTTGCATTCATAAGTAAAATTTCAAGATAGTTATGGATTTGTTTGTTGATAAAGCTGCTTAACATCACGCATAAATAAGTGTTTGCGGGCTCTCCCCCAAATTTTTGTGAAAGAAATATATTTTTAGATGCTTATTTTGTGTTGAAAAAAGTAGAAAGGCAGGTTTCAAGGTTCTATCTGGAAAACTTTTGATATTTAAGGGTATATTCTCAAAAATACAATTGTTTGCCATTTTTGGTGGCTTGAATCTCAAGCCAGCAAAGATGGCTTGACTTGGGAAAATTTCTAGATGAAATTCAGGAATTTTCCCCAATCACTTTTTTGATATTAGAGCTCTAAAAATGCAGTTTTAGAGATCGTTAATGATGCTAAAAACAAGAGTGTTTGGGTGCTTTCCCACGCAAAAAATTTAGGAATTGAAGTTCTAAAAACGCAATTTTAGCTCACCTTTGATGATGAAGCAGAAGACACGAGGTTCAGAACTTTTCCCCAGAGATGTTTCGATGTAGAAGTTCCAAAAACGCAGTTTTAGACGTTCTTTGAATGATGTTGAAAGAGGAGTAAAGAAATGCTTGCCTCTCCTTAAATTTTTCGAAATTGAAGTCTTGAAAACGTTGTTGTAGGCCTCTTTTTTATGACGTCGGAGGAAAAAAACGAGTTTCAGAACCACAAATTGTTCGAAATTGGAGTTTCGAAAACATGATTGTTAGCCATCTTCGAGTGTGTTAAAAGAAGGGATGGGATCAGAAGCTGTCTCTCAACTTTTAGAGCTTCAAAACGCAATGTTAGAGGATCTTTATTGATGATAGGGGATGGGATCGGGTGCTCCTCCCTGTAATTTTTTCGAAATTGAAGTCCTAAAAACTCAATTGAAAGCCCTCTTTAAAGATTTTAGGCAGAAGCATGTGGTCCTAACCCCCCCCCCCCCGGGAAATGTTGTTATTAAAGTTCCAAAAACAGATTTTATGATTTTTTTTGTGATGTTAGGAAAAGGAGAGGTTTTGTAAGTTCTTTGGAACTGGAGTCTTAAAAACGCTATTGTAGGATAACTTTGGGAACATTAGGTAAAGGGATGGGCTTCAAGGAATCTTCCACAGCTATTTTTCGAAATTGAAGCTCGAAAAGTTCAAAACTTCTGAAGATATTCGATTACATTGGAGAGCTCCCCTGGAATTTTTTTTTTAATTAAAGTCATAAAAATACAGTTGTAGGCAATTTTTTGTGATGTGCTGGTGGGGGGGGAGAGTAAGAGGTTTGATGGGCATATACTAGAAAGTTTTCGAATCTACAAGCTTTTTTAAAGCAGACCCCTACCCTTCTCCGCAGAATGCAGCTGTGATTTTGAATTTTTAAAAGTTGGCTGCTCTGTATAGATAGCTAAACAAAAATATTTAAATTTGTTGTACAGTATTAATCACTCAAAAAGTTAATATAACAGTTTCAAATCTGAATCAAGATATATTTAGATATAAATATAAAAAAAATTAGTTAATTAGTTTAAATAATAAGCAGGGTCGGATTTGGAAGTTTGGAGGCCCCAGGGCAACGAAGGAGTGGAGGCCCCTAATCAGGATTCAAAAAGATCATCATATTTTCGAAAATATCCTATACTTTGATATATATCCGAATATTCTGATATATATATGTATATCCAATATTTTGGATTTAAAAAATTTCCAGTCAAGTCATTTCGTCAAATAATTTTTAAATTTTTGAGCTCAAGAAGCGAGAAGTTGTAATAATGACCTGCAAAGTTAACCATTTTTCGGATTTTTTTTAAACTTACTTTATTTCTCTTTAACTCATAGGTACAAATTACAATTAAATGAATAAAAAAATATGGGCGCCTGTGATGCAGGGAGTGTTATTGCTGCTGATTTGATAAGTGTTTTTTTACTATAATTTTTCATTATTACTGTCTAGTTTTAGGTTTTTTTACTTCACTTTATCATGTAATTTAGTTTTATTGTGTTTTGGGGTCTCATTTTTGCTGTTATTGTATTCTTGAAGTGTTTTTGCATTTTTTGGAGCTAAGCCTAACATGTGGTGATCTCCTGGTTTTTGATCTTGTGTGCTTTATTGGGTGTAGCAACTGCTGTTTATTTACTGCTGTTTTTAGTATTTATTCTGTGTTTTTTTGCATTTTTATCTTTCTGTTTTGCCTTTTGGAACATATTCACTGAGTAGAAATGGGTGTTATATGCATTATGAAAGAGGTAAAGAGTGGGAAGGGGGACAGGTGGATCTCTTGTGATTTATGTCATATGTTCTGCCTGTATAAGGGGGAAAATGAGTCTGTTTTTGAGGAGGATTATATTTGCACTAAATGTGCTGAACTCTCAGACTTAAGACTTAAGATGCTAGTTTTGGAAGCCCAGTTAGCATTAGGGTGTAGGCCAGTTGTAGAGGGTATAAATGTTCCAGAGATTCAGGGGGAAGTTTCAAATGAGGAGTTAGATTGGGAATCTAAGGGTGTAATTTTGGGGGACTCTATGGTAAGGGAGGTGGGTAACACAGTTGGGAGAGTAAAGCGTAAGGTGGCTAGGTGTTGTTTACCAGGGGCTCGGGTAAAAGACATTAATATGGTTGCTGAAAAGAAGGGAGTATTGAATAAGGAGGATATGGTTACTTTGTGGGTGGGAACAAATAATGTAGGCCACAGTAAAAATGAGGAGTTTTCTAGGGAATGGGAATCCCTGTTGGATAAAGCAACCAGCTTTTCGACGAATGTCCAAGTGGTTGGTTTGCTTCCCAGGTATGGAGTGCATAGGAGCTGGCTAAATCAACGTGCGAGGTGTATGAACTTGCTACTGAAGTCAATTTGCGAAAAGCGCAGTATCAGGTTCATTGATGTATGGAGTCATTGTAAACGGGATTGGATTGCTAGGGATGGCCTGCATCTGAGCTCTACAGGGGTCAAAATGGTTAGTGGATTAATTTTAAGGGCTTCGGAGTCAAAAAACTAAGTTGGAATGGGGGGCATGGTTCAAGCATCAGGTATCGAGAAAATGAAATTTTTTTGGGTATTGCTAGGAATGGAAATAAAGTGACGAACAAGAGTAGTAATGTTAACAATTGTAATTTAGGAAATTTCAGGGTGTTAAATAAAAGCAACTTAGGCATGCTTAAAGTTTTCTATACCAATGCTCGCAGTATTAGGAACAAGATGGATGAATTGAAAAGCATAGTTATGGATGAGCAGTTGGATGTTATTGGAATTACAGAGACATGGGCTACCGAATCTGATGCAGAGTTATTACATATTGCTGGGTATAATTTGTTCAGACAGGATAGAGTAGGTAAAAGAAGTGGTGGGGTTTTATTTTATGTTAGAGACAATTTTATTTGCAATGAATTGGTCATAAATGATAAGCCTACTGATATTGATATGGTTTGGCTGGAGTTGATGAGCAGTAAGGGCAAAAAGCTACGCTTTGGAAACATTTATAGGTCACCTAATTCAAACCAGGGACAAGATGAACAGATGTACCGTATTATTAGTGACATGTCCAGTAAGGGATCCGTTATCATAATGGGGGATTTCAATTTTCCGGGTATTGATTGGAATAATTTTTATCCTGGTAATGGCAAAGAAGAGGAATTTTTAAAAGTAATTGGTGACTGTTTCTTAGATCAAGTTGTAACTCGGGGAACTCGAGAGGAGGCCATTTTGGATCTAGTTTTTTGTGACATAGGTAGTTTTGTTCAGGGGTTGAGTGTAGGGGAGCATATTGGAGATAGTGATCATAACAGCATTAGGTTCCGGGTTAAATTTGAAGTGTGCAAAGATGATAATTTTAGGTTTGTGCCCAATTTCAGAAACACCAATTTTGTTGCACTTAGGCAGAGCTTGAAAGAGGTTTTTTCGTCAGGGTTGGAAAATAACGACGTAGATCAGCAGTGGACGGAATTTAAGAATAAACTTGCTAAAACCGTTGGGGACTATGTTCCATTTAGGAGAAAAGGTGTTAGTACCAAAATTTGGCCCATGTGGTTCTCCAGGGAGACTAAAGAAGCTCTTAATTATAAGCAAGCCACTTTTTGTAAGTTTAAAGAAACTGGTCAGAGTGCGGAGAGGCTCCAGTATGGCAAGGCAAGGCGAAATTTTAAGTATTTGGTACGGATTCAGATAAGAGAATTGGAGCAAAGGCTGGCAGATGACATTGATGGGAACCCTAAGAGGTTTTTTGCTTACGCTAATTCTGGGAAAGCTCGAAACAGTCAAATTGGGCCTTTGGTTGATGAATATGGAAATTTAATCCAAAACGATAGGGATATTGCAAATGTTCTAAATAACTTTTTTTCCAGTGTGTTTAACGATAACTGTATCTCAACAGTTGACACTAACAAGACACAAGTTATTATACAGCTTGAGGATTTTGTATTTTCCAGGGAGGAGGTTTTATTTCATTTGAAAAAGATTAAAGCAACTAAAGCTCCGGGACCAGATAATATCTATCCAAAAATTTTAGTTGAATGTGCAGAGGAATTAGTGGATGTTATTTTGAATATTTTCAATGCTTCTTATAACTCGGGGACGGTGCCAGAGGACTGGAAGCTGGCTAACATAACGCCACTCTTCAAGAAGGGGTCTAAAGGTATTGCTGGGAATTATAGACCTGTAAGTTTGACTTCGGTGATTTGTAAGATTTTCGAAACTTTGATCAAAATTAAGATCATGATGTTCTTAGAGACTAATAGTCTGTTGACTAGTTTGCAGTATGGTTTCAGGAAAGGTAAATCCTGTACTACTAATTTATTACATTTCTACGACAAGGTTACCTCAGCTTTAGATAACAAAAAATGTGTGGATGTTGTTTATATTGATTTTCAAAAAGCTTTTGACAAGGTACCGCATGTTGCTCTTCTCAGCAAGTTAGCTGACATTGGAATAGGAGGAAAAACTTTACTTTGGGTTAGAAATTGGCTTACTGGTAGGAAGGAAAGAGTAGTTGTGAGAGGAAATCATTCTAATTGGAGTGATGTTTTAAGTGGGGTTCCTCAGGGATCAGTTTTAGGGCCTCTTTTGTTTATTATATTTATGAATGACATCAATGAAAATATTTCTGGAAGCATGAATTGTTTTGCTGACGATGTAAAAGTTATGGGGATTGGCGAAAATGAAGAACAAGTGAAACAGCTGCAAGAGGATTTAGATCATATTACTAAGTGGGCAGATAAATGGGGTATGGCAGTTAATGCAGGGAAATGTCAAGTGCTACACTTAGGTCATGGAAATAAGCGTATGAGATATCGTTTACAGGGTTCAGTCATAAATCAAGCAGAAAATGTTATGGATCTGGGTGTCTTTATAAATCAGGATTTCAAGTTTAGTCAACAGTGCAGTATTACTAGTAACAAAGCCAACAAAATGCTTGGGTTCATCAATAGATCTATTTCAAACAAATCTAAGAAAGTTCTTCTGCCTTTATATAGGAGTTTAGTAAGACCTCATTTGGAGTATGCTGTTCAGTTTTGTTCGCCTTATCTGAAGAAAGATATTTTTGTATTGGAAAGGGTTCAAAGAAGGTTAACTAAATTAGTAAAGGGACTCTCAGATTTAGATTATGATACCAGACTTAATAGGTTTAACATGTATAGCCTGGAGCAAAGGAGAGTCAGAGGGGACATGATTCAGTTATTTAAATTTATCAAAATGAAAGATGTAAATGGATTAAATTTTTGCGGGGAAAGCAGGACAAGGGGTCATTGTTTTAAGCTATTTAAATCTCAGGCTAACTTGGAAATCAGGAAAAACTACTACTTTAGCAGGGTCGTGGGCACTTGGAATAGCTTACCGGAAGAGGCGGTAATGAGCAAGGGAGTGGATAGCTTTAAGAGGGCCATTGATCTTCATTGGGGACTAATTAATTGACTAGGACCAGCCTAGCTGGGCCCAGAGCCTGTTGCTGGTCGTCACATTTGTATTTGTATTTATTTGTATATTGCCACTGAAATGCTCGAACAAATAAAAAATTGATAGTAAATGGCTACTTGCAATTAAGACTTTCCGATATATCGATAATATTATTTTTGTGCTAGCATTATTTGTAGAAATACAAAAAAAATTTTTTTTTTAATATCTGGGAGAAAAAACGTAAAATTTGCTAACCCGTGAAAGTTAGGATATTTTGCAAAAAAATTATTGTGGAGGCTCCGGGGCAGTAGCCCCACCTGCCCTCCCCTAAATCCGGCACTGATAATAAGCCGTCGTTAAAATTTACAAAATTTAAATTATATAAAGGGGAAGATTGCCTCTACACAAACCAGAAACACTCAACTCTATTTTTCTACTCTACTTAAGGCAATCCCTGTTGCAGTAAATGAAAACATTCTCTTTACACTCGACTTAAAGCACATCCCTCACTGACTTCGCCAAGGATTCCTAATGATTTTATGTTTGTCCAAATGTGAATTTGGCAGCTCCGCTTGAAATACATTTTGAGCTCCAGTAAAGATGCGATAATTTTTCAATAAAGTACCAAATAATAAAATTTTTAGAAAGAAATACTTGATTAAAAAATAATAGAAAAAGATTCATGCCCGATCGAATTTTTACATACCGGGCAGACATGTCAAGCTATGTTATTTTCGAGCCCTCCCTCATATACTGATCACATTCATTCAATCTTCACAGATAACCATTAATCTATTAAGGAAGGAACATAGTATTTTGTGCTTCTAAGTACCTAATGCTTTAATTATCCATTAGATCCTTGTTTTATTAAGCTCCTCTTTTTCCCCTTGTCACTCTTTTTGCTGTAAACAACAAATAAATTGTTTGTAAACCCCAAAAATCAGTCTTATTTTTTTTAAAACAAAATTTCCGTGTTTAGCGAATCCCTTTAGTAAACTTTTCCCCTTAAATTGAATCTGACAGTGGCTTTTTGGTACATTTTTGAAATTTTTTTATCCTTTGCTTAACAAAATACAACAACCTTGGGACTATTATGGTAAATATCAAATCCTTCTGATCAGTAGTTTTTAAATTGTTGCTTTAATTGTAACGTAATAATTGTTCCACCAACAAGGAAAAAATTAATTTTAGAAAAATTGCAATGTAAAAGATGTTTTAATTTTTCATATATTTTTTAAAAAATTTTCATGTATTTTTAAAAATGGTTATGAAACCTGATTTATAATGCTCAACTATAATAGTTGTTTTTCTTATTATGTTTGTCTTATGAACTAGAACTCCTTCCATTTTTATGTACACTTACATAGGGCAAAATTTTATTTAAATGTTAGCAGGCAGTGTAATTATCGTTCTTTAGGTGAATCATTTTTGAAGTTCAATATACTATTTTGAATATTTTTAAACTATTAATTGAAGTTTCATTTTTGATTTAGTATGGAGCTTATTTTTCAGAAGTATTTTAAATTTACTTCATTTTTTTTTCCACCTAGGCCAACTTTATTCAACAGTAAAGACGCAGGGGGTTGGTGCCTACCCTTCATTGGAAGCGACAAATCTGTGGTTCTCAGAACCCAAATGTACAATCATCAGTTCAAAAATGAAAAACCAGTATGTCATCTTTTCTCTTATGTACTGCATTCAGATATGTTGTTTTCTCTTTAATATGAAAAAGTGTAACTAAATTATTTAAAAAATGATAAGTGTGTGCAAAAGTTATTTTTCAATGGTAAATCGCATTGTGTTCAAAAAGTCATATTCGTTTTGCAGATCTATTCACAAATTCAGAACTTTTATTAGCATCACCCTCAAAACCAACTGATCTGTGCTGTGTGCTATTTGAAAATAAAATCTCCATTCAGAAATTCCGAGAATACCGCTCATATTCACTCCAAGCAGAAAAACAATAAATAAAAATATGCATGAGATGCTATAAATCCATGAAATTGTAAATCCCTTTTCCAGATATTAACAGCCATTTAAGATTAAAGACAAAAGAGGGACGGAGGAATAGAAACCTTTTTTGCATTCACGTGGGCTCCCTTTTTCTGCCCTCCGAGCTATTGTTTCATACACGTGACATGAGTAAATTATTTCCCACCTACTGTTGCCCTTAAAACTGCTATTGGGTGAACATATTTTTCCAAGGGCAAAGGAAACTGCTGCCTATGCAGTAGGAATCGGGGTGACACGGACTTGCCATTTTGGTGTCTGATTGAATCGTCGTGATGGTTAGGAGCGGAGGTGTGGCAGGGACAACAGTCGGAATACTCCAAAAAATCATTCTCAAAACTTGCAAGCTTGAACGCTAACAGATGGTGCACTTATAATATTTTATTAGCGATATGCAACGTGCTAGAAGTTTAAAATCTGTTTCACGCCACCAATTCTTTGTTTGTTTTTTTTTAACCTTAAATAAAAAATGTTATTTTTGACTAATTTATTTAATTGTGTGCAATTTTTCTGTGTGTGGGGGGGGGGGCAAGCTCATCCATCCCATAGTGACCGCCCCTAGACATTAATTAAAAGTTCTATTATCAAGGATTTTTCTTCCGTGGGCTATTGGCACGTTCTAGTTTCTCTTCTCAGATCTTCTTTCGCAAAGCAGCCCTTTGCCTCTCCAAAACTATGGACTTCCTGTGATTTATAATTAAAGTGGTAACATTTCAATGTTTGAATGGTTCGAGTTAATGGTTAAAAGGCGATAGGCAGACTAGCAATATAATAGTTCTAGAGATGTGCCCCACTGAAAATTAAAGTACTGTTCATTAATGAATGTACCACCATAAAAGGGGCGAAATCCCCGAAGTTTGCTGTCGAAGGTGGTGTACTTCAACCCACAGTAGGTAGTGAGGTCATAGCGACTAGTATTGAATTATATTTCAAAAATTTACCCACATAGGTGCTGAATGTTGCTTTACACTCAGAAAAATACTGATATTTTGCATTTTGTAGTAATTTTTGTTACCTTTTTTTTTCCTGCATTTTATCTATTTCTCTATTTTACTTTATTATTTTTTAAAGAATAGTTTTGAATATTTATTATATTTTTTAAAATATTATGCTTAAAAATCATATTCTGACCTTAAATTTTTCAAAGCGTTGATGAAATTTGCCGAGTTTTCTGTAACAGGGATTATTTGGCTGCATTTTTAGTCATTTTAGCCAAATTTACTTGTTTTATTTCAAAAATTTTCAGAATTTCTGAGCCAATGTAAATTCAAAGTCTTAAAATTTTCTTTCAGATTCAAGTTCAGACTTATATGAAGACATATTCATTATTCTATGCCTTGGTAACAATGTTGATGGGTGGAATTTTCATGTTAATGACAAAGTTTTCAGTTGGTTGCTATCTTCTAGAAAAGGTAACTACACTATACATTTTGCTTGATTTTCACATTATGTGGACATGCTCCATTCCAAGGTAGATTGATCATAACTTTCCCCTGATCAATCATGCTATACATTTTTCCCTATTAGCTTTAGAGCTATTGGTATTTGATTTTTTAAATTAATTTTTTTAACCTTTTTTCATTATTATTATTTATTTTTATTTTAGTTTTTTTATTTACTGTTAAAGCACTTACTTTCGTGTGTCTTAGTATCACAAAATAAAGATATTAGTGATTTCGCAAGCTGAAAATTTCAGGAATTTTATATGAACAGAACCCTAAGTTGAAAAATATTTTCTGAGGCATAAATTTTCAAGGTGACGATGGGCTCACAAAAATAAATGCTTTTACAATGAGTATTTATTCCTCCTGTGTTACGCTAGTAGTGTACAAGACATTAGAATTCAAGAAAACATACTGAGAAATACTAATTGAAATATTATTCTTCATCAAAATTCCAAAAACAAAAAATCTAACACTTTATGTGAAGCACTTTGGAGAAGTGGTATCTCTTTGCCTGTTGGCTTTTCTAAATCAATTTGCTTTTTAAAAATTAATTTTCTTTACTCTGTCTAACCAGATCAATCCTATTGCTTTGTTCTAAATGCTCTTCATTATTTTGATGTAATTTCCATCAGCCTTCATTGCATTACAAAAGTGTTGACTCAACAAAAGCCTAAAATTTGTTGAATGCTTTACAGCCATAATGTAACATCTTTAGATTGTAGTTAGGGGTAGCTTAGTACATAGGACGTTGGTTTCAGAACTGGAAGGTTTCGGGTTCTTAGCATGACATTGGCAAATATCCACTGTTTATATGAGGCAGTGAGAAGCAAAGGGATGTAAGTGCAAAAATTAAAAATTTGGAGATATCCTGTACAAATGATAGGAGAACCCCTCCTCTGCTTTGGGGTAAGCAATAGTACTAGTAGCCCTAGTTAAGGCCCCTATAGTGGAGGAGCCGACACATTTTATACAATGAAAAATAATTATTTCACATCAGAGGGGGAGGGGGAGTCAATTTTTCTTATTCAACGGACTTCTATTAAATTTCCAGCATGGGCAACCCTGTGCAGGTACTGCTAGTCTTAAATAAAATGCAGAGAATGCAGTTGAAAATGAAAAAGAACAATGATGGTGATGCTAAAAAAGTGAAGTGTTGACGCAAACAGAATCCCTCAAAGACTTTTTTTTTTTTTACTATCTATAACAAAGCTGAAAAAAATTTTCAAGAAAATACAAAACTTAGATAACATTGGACAAAAAATTAAAGAAAAATTGTGGCAGTCTTGTATTATGAATTAATTTAAGTAAGGCAAGTTGTATATCAGTAGTCTGATGGAGCATTATTTGTATGCAACCTTTACTATTTCTCATTGATTCAATTAATTTTGATTGGTTTAACTCAATTAAAATACTACATTATTTGTATGCAACCTTTACTATTTCTCATTGATTCAATCAATTTTGATTGGTTTAACTCAATTAAAATACTACAACCCAATGAATGTGTTAAATTTTGCAAAGAAGTATTGTATTTATGTACATGTACTATGCTTTGTGCAAGAATTATGCTACTTATATATATTATATTGACAAATTAGTATGAATCGGTTATAAGGTCACTTTTGCAATGTCCCATGGGGTTGACATTTTGAGGCCTGATTGTATATACAGTGAAATCCTGCTACAATGAACTTCAAGGGACCGCATAATTTTATTCATTGTAATGGAAATAAAGCAATGTCGTAGCAATTAAATCGGGACTGAAAATTTATTTTGTTGGAAGTGATATTTTGTGTTGTTTTGGTATTCATTGTAATGGGATTTCCCTGTATATGTATGTTAAGTTACAGATCTATTTTCAGAAATTTATTTGCTTAATTTTTTGTGAGTTTCAAATTTAGTTACTGATGTGCATTTTTCCTCTCATAAGTTTCCGGAGATGTTTTCCCTTGGAACCTTCAGTCGAACGCCTTCAACCAGAGATGAGGTATTATTTTTAGCTACTTCATTAATTCCCCCCCCCCTCCCACACACACAATCCTATCTCAACTGAATTTGTATTTTTCTGAAATTTAAGGCTTCCAATGGCTCTTTCAAAATTATTTTCAAAGCAAAAGGTTGGTCAGAAAAGCTGCTCGACTCCACAGATAAACACGTTGAACCTCCAAACAAAGAGCTCATAGCAACTGTGGAAGGCCCAGGTAAGAGACTAGTCTTAACTTGCAGAGTTGGATATAATTTTTGCTTCCTCTCTCTCTTAAGTGCTTCTTTTTTTAGTGCATACTTCTAAATCTTGAAAGCAGACATATAATAAGAAATAATCTTCCTCTGTTTATTCTATTGCCTTTCGGCTCTTTTTTTTTTTTTTTAATTAGCATTTGAGTGGGCTTGTAAAACTCTGATATGATATAGAGTAGTTTATATTTCTTATTACTGTTTTCTGAAGTTACATGTAGTTTTGCAAAAACGTAAGTAATATAAATGGCTTTGTGCAATTGCTGTATTTATCTTTTGTTTTATTAATAAATTTCAGATCCTGGATACATAACAACAGCAATTTGCATGGTTAATGCTGCATTAGTTGTCCTCAATGAAGCAGACAAACTTCCTGAAAGGTATATTGATTTTATTTTCTGATTAGGTTATGAAAATGTTCAATCGTAAAATATATGTTTTATATATGTACAACACATAATTCTTCAAATTTTATTCTGAGGTCTTAAACATCCTAATACTGTTAAGCTGGGCTGACATACAGAGTCCATTCCAAGATTAATGCAATTCTGTTTTTTTTAAAGTAATTTATTGAACAGATTTTCACAAACACTTAAAATTCTTCAAAGTAGTGTCTTTGGGCCTCTACACATTTTTTCCAGCATCTCTGCTATTACTGGTAAGTGCCCTGAAAGGCGTCTTTGGGGTCCTCTCCCAAGGTCTTTGTCACGGCTGATCGGAACTCTTCTATGGATGAAAAACAGGCTCCTTTCAGGTCTGCCTTAATTCGAGGGAACAAAAAGAATTATGCGGGGGCAACTTCAAGAGGCTGTAGGAGGGGTGGGACAGCATTGTCACCTGGTGTTTCGTCAGGAATTTGGGGACTCGCAGTGCAATGTGGCAAGGGGCTTCGGCACGAGCTTCTCGCACTCTCATCATCTCTAAATCTTGAGTAACAATGCGAAACACAACAGCAGAAGACATGTTCAGTTCATTGCAAGGGCGCCCATATAGGGGGGCAAGAGGGGCTTGAGTCCCCCCCCCCCTTTGAAATTAGAACTTCCTTGCTTTTAGTACTTTTTTCTTTGCAAAAATGTAAAAACATTTCTTCTCCAGCCATTAATGAACAAGTTATTAAAAATGTCAAATTTTAATGACTCTAATCTGTCCTGAAATCAGTTTCCACTGGGAAAATATCCAGCTAAACCACGGGGAAAATATTTGAGCCCCCCTTGCAACTTTGCATATGGGCGCCCATGGTTCATTGGCAACCATCTTAATAGTCAATCAACATTTAAACTCCAACAATTGACAAACACGAGCCATTTTGTTGTCGGTTTTGCTGATTGACGGACGCCCAGAGCGTTGTTCGTCTTGAACCTCTTCCGGGCCCTCTTTTAAGGTTTTTAACCACTTCCAAACTTGTGAGTGGGACAGAGAAGAGTCCCTGTAAGCCTCATAAATCATTTTACTGGTCTCCTCAAGAGATTTTATTAGTTTAGCTACAAAACTTAATTGTGTACTACTTTTTCCGTGACACAGTAGGCACACGGAGGCTCACAATGACTGATGTCCGGTCACTTCTACTACTCGGAGAACACCGAGAACTCCTGCTATAATTTTAAATATTTTTAAAATTGTATGACAATTCCTCATACTTGTTGCTTTAGTTTATTTTGGTTTCCATTATTAATTATCTTTATCCTTTTTAAACCAAACTTTACTTTTTTTTAAATTTATTTAATGAACCAAAATTGTTCTTGTTTTTTAAAAGCAGCTAATACATTATTACATAAAAAGAGTTGAAATTAAACTCAAGGAATTCATGAAAAATGCATAATGTTGTGTGGCACTTATTTCCTCTGACAAAGTTTTTTGGTCAATAAAATTGAAAACTTGCAACAACAAAAAAAGCGCACCTTTTCGTACCACTCAAGTTACATACGTATTGCAATCAAGAGTGGATCCAGTTTCTAGTTTAAAAGTGGCTCATTATCAGAAAGAGGGAATACAATATTCGTGCACAAATAGTGGGTCTGGGCCTGTTTTTCCTTAATATAAATCACCAAAATGCAGTTTTGGGCTTTATTTGGTCATTTAGAAAGGGGAGTCATGACGCCCGTGACCAAGCTTTAATAGGTCATTTATATTTGAAGAACTTTTTCAGACAGAAGAATGCAAAGTTATCAGTATTTAAATTTATTTTCTTCTTCCCTTTAGTGGTGGTGTTTTCACTCCTGGTGCTGCTTTCAGTGATACCAGTCTTGTGTCAAGGATGGAATCCCGTGGGATCAAAATAAACATTCAGTGAAAATTAATATTTCTGTTGCCCCATTATTTGGGAACAATTTTATGGAAATTGTTTGTATTTTGATAGATATATATATATTCTCTTACATAAATGTTTATTTTCAATTTTTGACTGTTTCATTTCAAAGATAACAAAACAATCTAGTGTTAAAAAATGATAAAATCAATGTAATTGAATCACAAGTTTTCTAAAATAGTGCATTCACAGCAGGGATGTGTCATTCATGAATGAACAGGTCAAAAAGAACAAATCCTTAAAATGAACGGATCTGTTCATTCACGTAAAAAATGAACAACCATTCTTTTGAACGATGAGCAGTTTGGAACGTTGTATTGGTGCACTTGTGATAAAATCGCTGTTTTTTTTTTTTTTTGGAATTACATTCATCATCAAATTTTTAACTCTCAATCAATCTCAAATTTCCTTTTTCTCAGTGCAGAACAATGTATTCATTTCAAACCTTCTCATTTCTGCTTTACTCATCATTTTTCTTTAACCATTGCAGTGCATTTTCCATTTTCCAATGTATCCATTAGTAATGTTTTGTGTAACTTGTTTGGGCTAGTAACAAAATGTTTGGCTTTACCATTTCCTAACTCTCGCATCTGCTAAATATCCTATTCACGCTTTCAGTCGCCAAAATTATTTCTAAAATTACCTTGTAACACTTTTCTGGCGATCCTTTTGTCTTCTATAACATCATTTCTATCAACCACCATCTATATTGATTTGGCTTTATTTTTTAAGTTGCTTGGCGATTTCTAAGTTGCTTATTTTATATTCAACTAGCTGTACCCGACGCTCGTTGCTACTCCAACAAAAAAATACATCATTATACTGATTTTCATGACAATCGGTTGAACGGGGCAGAAGTTGCTACTCTGCAGTGCCACCTGGTGGCGAGTGGCTTCAATGAGCATATTATGCACCTTCTCCGTGGAAAAATACATATATATAGCAATTTTCATAATAATCGGTCCAGGTATCAAGTGAAGCCGTGACTATACTCAAATTTCGTACTCACGCAGTTTGCAAGATCAATCAATCGCTAAAAATATCAGATATAAAAAGTTTTAAATCCCCCCGTTGCATGAAAAGCCATAAAACAATAAGAAAGAATTTATTTGTTCAAACTCAAGAAAAATGGCAACAGCTAACTTCTTATCAATGAGATCTTTCACGCGAATTAATTTCTGTAGCCGATAATTTTATTCGTATTTATCCAATGGATTGTGACTTAAATTGGAATAAAAAAGGAACTATCAATCGGATTTTTTTCGAACTGGTCTATAAACATTCCCAGTACCAAAAATAACAAACGGTGAAAGTTTCAGCCAAATCTGCCGGGTAGTTTTTGAGTTCATGGATGACATACAGACAAACATTCATTTTTATATATATAGAAGATATCCAGAGATTTTTAATAAGGCAAAATACAGTCCCATTTTTCCCCCATTTAAAAAAGTGTTGAGTTTTTTTCTGTTCTCATTGGTACTGTGGAATAATTGTGAAGCTATAATATTTTAATTAAAACAACTAGATGCATTAATATTTGCCATTTACAACAAAGAGTGAAGTGCCTACAGGACCTGAATTAACTATGGGCCTAGGAGCCCAATTTAGGAGCCTCCCAAAATTTAAGACCAATATATACCTATATATTTTTTTGTTTTAATATATTTTTAATCGTCATTTTAGTATTCTAAAATTGTAGTAACATATTTATTGAAGTTAATTAACATCAACAACTCTCAAACTGTGACTTCTGGGATACATGCAGTTGGCTGAACTTTCCTGAACGACCTGTTCAAATTCTCCAAATGGCACACTTATTTTTGAGTGGGTACATGTTGCACCCTTAATTTCTCTTTACTTTTTCTCTCTTTGCAAGTAATTGTAGACTGGTTTAGGGAAGGAAAAGACTCTGTGTAATGTTTTCAGTGACATAATCCAAAAAAAAACTTATATATTAAATTAATTCTCAAATGTATGTAATAGCAAATTTACTGATCGAGTGACACTCTGACATCATCAACGATGAATCTCGCGCCATAGCATGATAATGTGATAATATTTTTTGATAATGTTTGACCAAGGCTTCACTCGATACGTGTCTTATCAGGCTCAAAGATCAAAGGCCCAAAAGTTCAAAGGTGCCGACTTGCCTGCAAGAGAGCGCTGTAGTATAACCGGGGAAAACGTTGTTTACATTAGATAACAAATTATTTCTGCAATAAAAAGTGATTTTGTTTCAATCTTTAAAGTAAAATTTCATTGATATGGTTAACTGATGCATAGTACAGGGTGAATTGATGCCATAACGCCGTATGAGTTCTGCTTTTTAGGGAAAATAAATTTCTTTTTCAGGAAAAGCTGGTCTCGACTCATGATTCAATTACTTCTCATTGGTGTTCGCAACTTGCAAAATGTACGAATTCTTTCTTGAAGCACATCATGTCTTATTAAATAAAAGTGAATAAATACCATATACATTTTTCCAGATTCCGACTAAAATTTTTGAGATATTTAATGTGAGTAAATTTTGTAAAGGGTTTAAACATTAATTTTCCTCTGAATTAAAAAGAAAAAGTCTAGAAAGAACCTTTGTTGTTTATAAATTGTATAGTATTTTATTGCATATCTAAAGAAGATATTTAATGGCGCAATCGTTAAGATTTCAACAATAATCGTTGACAACATCGGTAAAAATGCAATACATTTTCTCTTACGATATTTTCTGTTCGAGGTACGTCACTTCGTTGGAGAGTTGTTTCCTCTCTACCTTGGCGAAAACTGAAAAATTACACTTAGATTATTGACAGCGAAATTTGAAAAATGAGGCTCACATCACCGTTATGTTTGCTTCTCTTTTCTTATTTTACAAATTTACAGAGCCTTTCAGTTTTTATTTATGACTCTATTTATTCAGCTGATTATGTTACATGATAATGAAGAATTTAAAATTGATTTGGCGCAATATGTTAACAATATTTTTCATATATTTTAAATGCTTGTTTTTATGTGGTGAATAATTTTACTTTCTTTTGATTAAAAATCACAAAAAAAAGAAAAAAATGTGCGGTTTCACCAAATAAATAAATTAGGTCATAAAAAGCATCCAAAGTTTTATTACATACATATTTATTGAAAGTTAAAATAATCATCCTAATAAATGAAACAAGCCACAAAACGACATTAAAGTTTCAATATAAGGTGAAATAATCCGTTAAAAAACTATATTAGAGGCAACAATAAAAGCTTCATTTTACTGAAACCAAACGACCGAACAGGGCGACAACAAATAAAATGAAAAATAATCACCAAGATTACATTTCTTACCTTTTAATACTCACATTAAAATTTGGGGGGAATTATCATGATGTGGAATATGCCAAATTGGTGAAAAAAATTTCTATTGCTAAAATTGATACTGTCATTGTTTGCTCTACAACCATTTTGATGGAACTTTTATTGTTTCTTAATAAATTAATGTATTTACTTTGCAGATTATTTTTCAATATAACGTGTCTCGTGGAATAACTTGTCTTGCTTAAAAGGTAAACACTAAATTTAAACTTCAGCAGCATTGTTTTCGGCAACGTTGGACTGATTGAAATTAAAAGTGACCTGTCATTTAAAATTTTCTCCTGGCAAGAGCGGGCGGGGGGGGGGGGGGGGGCAAAGGATGTATACTCAGCTCAAATTTTATCGAAAAACAACAAAAACTACATAAACCTCTGTGGTAAAGCATTCATCTTTCAAAGTCAGAAAGAGGAAAAAGTTGACCCCACTAGCCCCCCCCCCCCCCCCATAAATGACGAGCCTGAAACAAAAGTTTATGTTGAATGCTAGAAATACATAACATCAGAACCAGACTATTTCTTTTAAGGACTCTGGGTAAAAACCTTAATTTAGTGCTCCCCCCCTCCCCCTCCAATTTCAAGTTTTTAGTGAGGTGATTTATTTCCTCTTCTAGGCGCTTTCTGGTGCATTTGTGCCTTTTCTTTGGGTTAATGCTTGAACTATCATGTGCAACTAAAAACTTGTTGTTATCACTCGTACCAAATCGAACATATTAATCTGAAATTGTGAAGTGAAAAATTCTAGGCGCCATTTCAAAAAAGCTTTGCTTTAAAATTATCGTGAAATGAACTTAAATAGCAAAACTTCATCTAAGTAGAAAATTTTCAAATTACTATTCCCTATCATTTTAGATTGATAAGACATAAAAAAATACTTAAAAAGTATTACACTGTATATTTAATTGATGAGTACACAGGTGCTAGGTTAAAAGTTGCTAGATCTTTATTACCGCATTGGTGGATTATGGATATGGGTATGGATATGTCTTGTTACATAATCTAAAAAATCACATGTGCGAATTTCTTCTCCATTACCATTCCAGCCATTTTTGTAGAAACAAGAAAATCAACGTGTAGGGTCCTGTCGCGATTTGTGATTGCGAAAAACGTAGTTTGAATTCGAGTCAAAATTCATAGGATTTTTTTTTTTTTTTAATTCGAACATCTGCTCATTGTCCTGTGATAGAAAGTTATACCAGTTAATCATATGTGTTGTATTTGTACATTATCTTAAATATTTTTTATACATTATGTTATTAACTTTATCTTTTCTTCTTGAAATGAAATTTACTTTCAATTTGTATCCTTTTGATTTTGATTTTTTCTTGTAATCGTTTCTTTTCCTTTTTTTTAGTGATTTTTCTCTTACTTTTCCGATTTTATTATTTTTTAATTACTTTATTTCTACCTCCCCCCCTAAAAAAACTCACTTTTGGGGTCTGTATAGGACTCACCCTTGTATTAGAAATTAAGCCCTGATTTTGGTACTTGGATAAAATCCAATTTGTCATCGAAAAAAAAAAAAAAACCTTCTCAAAATCATAGTGCTGCCATCTACTGATAGAAGTATTGTTTATTTTATTTTTTAACTCGTTAAAATGTGTTATGAAATCTTCGAAAAATATACGAACTTGAGAAGTTTGTTTTTCGTAAATTTTTCGGAATATTTGCTCTTAATAAATAGTTTAATTCACCACAGGGGCCGCGAACTCCACCCCCCTTTAAACGATCAAAATAACTTAGATATGCGTTGCTTTATTTTTTATCCAAAACAAAGAACTGCAAACGATTTTATTTTTTAAGGAAGATACTTATTTATTGAAACTTTTATTTATTGTTTCCATCTGATGTTTATTAATTTTTATTTTTTGACAACGGAGAAAAATTGAAACTAAAGACGCTTTATTTTTATTCGGAATAAGAATTAGTTGCAAATGATATTGTTTTTGATTTTTAAAAAAATGCTCATTTCTACGTTTGCTTCTTCCTTTGTTTATTTCTGTTCTGTTCTTTTTTTTTTTTTTTCAAACCACTGGAGAAAAAAAAATTAAGCCGAAAAGCCGCATTTTGGGCTGTCCACAAATGACGTTTACGCTTTGAAGGGGGAGGGGCGTAAAATTGTTACAGTTTGAGACAAAGGGGGGGAAGGGGTTACAAAAGAAGAGTGAAATCACTCTTTTTTTTACAAGAATGTTTACGAAAAATAGCGTGACTTGTAATAAAGTGAGGGATGATAGGGTGTAAGGTAAAGTGTGACAATGAGGGGAGGGGGATAAAAAATCTTAAAAACAAGTATGAGATCATTCGAGGCTGTAAGAAGCAAAGGGATGAAAGTGCGAAATTTAAAATTTTGGAAATAATTAGTTCTATCAAAAAAACATATATAGTATTTTTACGATTAGAAAGAAATACAATCACGCAAAAGAAAACTGCGTCGGCCGGGAGTCGAACCCGGGTCAACTGCTTGGAAGGCAGCTATGCTAACCGTTATACCACCGACGCTTGTATACGTGGTGAGAAAATTATGTTTAAATAAGAAGTGCTCCATAATGTTGGAGTTAATTAGGGCAGGGCTGTAGCCTACGAAGATGCATCGCTGCGCGGGGAAAATTTGTATAAAACCTCTTTTTCTATGTAAAAGATTTTTTTAAAGAAAAAGGTAATTATTGAAAATTCGGAACTGTATTATCTGGGGGGGGGGGGGGAGTATCGGCCTCGATCGGCCCTATCAATTTGACAAATTGATATGTAGATCTTCTTCAAAATAAGCAAAATAGATTTTTACAGGTAAAAATTTTATTTTATTTTATTTTTTTTTTTTTTTTTTGACATGTAATAATTTTTGAAATGCATTTGAATTTAAAACAGGCTGCAAAATTTAATCCAAAATAAATTCCCCACTTTCCCAGGAAACCCACGCAGGGACAAAATTCTAAAAGAAATTTGAAGAGAACTAAGAAGTGCCTTTTGTTAAATTCTAAACAGGTAATTCTTAGAATTCGCATCTACTTCAATGATACGAGGGAAACCAATGTTTTGGAGACTGCTGAGAGGAATATTTTCGCACACTAGCGAAAAAATTGAGAATCATTGCAAAAAAGCTCAACATACAGCGCTCCCTCCTTTATCGTCCCTCCCTTACCCCGCCCATTTTACTTTATATCAATTTTCCCTTCAAGGTTTTTTGTATGTTATACATTGTACTAGAAAAACACATATGCATATTTTTCTTGTTCCATTTTTTTTACTAACACAATGCATTTTTTTCTGCTATATTTACACTTAATCATTTCGGAGAGGGTCCGGACCCCTTTGGACCCCCTTCCCCTTGGCTACGTAAACTGTATTACAAAGAGTGAAGCTGTTACCAGGTTGTTGAAATGTGTTGAAAACGACTACTTTGAATTGAAAACCATTAGAGCAAATATATGAGAGAAAATATAAGTAATCAGCCGCTATACTTAAAATAATCAACGGACTGTTTCAACAAATTGGAAACCTAAAACAAAGATTTTTAAAAAAACTGGATTTACCTATAAACTAAACAAGTTATAGTTGAGGGCACCCGCTTATGTTGAAGGCCCCCGACTCCGGAAAATTTCACGATTTGTTCTTTAAAGAAAAGAAGAAAAGTACTTGAAAAAATAAATTCCATTTTAAAATGCTTGAAAACCTTGAAAATTTGGAAAAGTGTGGATACAAACCATAAATTTAATAATTTATAGCAAATAATGGGGGGGGGGGGGGGGAGAAATGCCGAAATGTGTCAAGTTTAGCTCCTTGCCACATCCTGTATCAAAAATATAACAAGAAGTTCCGTCTAGAACTACACGAGCCTACTTTCCCATATACCCATACTATTTTCTAGTACCTGATCCATATTCTCAAAAATAGCTAAAATCGCAAATTGTTTCAAACATATTTTTGCTAATTTCTAGGAATAAAGTATTCCTCACACATCTAAAAAATATTAGATGCGTAAAAAAAAGCAGCACCTTTTAAACAAAGCTAATACACTTTTTTCCCCCTTTAAAAAAAATTCTTTAACAGCTTTTAAAACGAAAAAATAATAATTAAAATTAATAAGCTTATTAAAATAAATACATCATATCAAAAAAAAAAAATCGTTTCTTTTTCCCCTGTTGCCAAAAATAATTTTTTAAATGAATTAATGCATTTATCAAAATAAATAAAAACAATAGAAACATAAATGACTTTGAGTTTATTCGCCGAAAACTGAATACCTAAATTAAAATTTTATCGTGAAAATAAAAACATATCAACAGTAATTATTTCACAGAGAAAACCATAGCTGTGGAGTCAAAGTCGGAGTCAATATCATTTTGGGATAAAGGACTCGGGAGACGAATATCCAAGAATCGGAGTCAGTCATTTGTCCTCCGTGTATAAATTTTTGCCAAAACTACGAAGTCAGAGTCGAAGTCAGGGAGTCGGAGTCCAATTAATTGTCGGGCACAGGAGTCGGAGTCAGGTGCTTCTAAATTCTCGGAGTCGGAGTCTGGAGTTTGGCGTCAAGAGTTCCAACAAAATTTGTTTGAAATAAATCCGCCTTCAAGTACGGAATCTACTTTGACTTTCAGTTTCCCCGTAGGCGCTAATGGTAAGTTTTTTTTAACTGTTCAAAATTGAACAAAAAAATAGTTCAAATCAAAAAGTGAAAGTATGGGAATGAGGTGTTCTCACCGAGATCTTTCAAACAAAAAAAAGTTTGTTTGAATCGGACTATTCATTCAAAAGTTATTAGGGGTGGGGACAGGCAGACAGACCGACAGACATTTTTCCCCATCTCAATACCCTACTTTCCAATTTTTAATTTTTTGATATTTATTTAATTATTTGATTTTTTAATTTTTTTTTTTTTTTTTTGTTTTTCGCGACATTTTTAAGATGCATTAAGCCTTCTTTTATGCTTTTTTCTTCTTTTTCTGACTTTTACTGGGAAAGTAGGCTAAAAATCTTGGTTCTCACGTTTCTGTAGCATATTACTTGAGATAAATGTTTGTGACTCACATGTTTCATATATTGCTGTTTATTTAATCCCAAATGCAGTAATTTTGGAAATTATTTTGTATTACTTGCATTTATTTTACTTCTTCTGCATATCGTTAATCTGTTCAGCCCCAGAAGGGGAAAAAAAAACACTACCTCTTTTTTTTTTTTTTTTTTTTTTCGTTTTTTGCACTACTTGTAATTGAAAATAAAAAGTTGTTGTAATGAGAAATCAATAGTTTTTTTTTTTCTTTTAAACTTAAAATGTTGTTGTTGTTCCTGATGACCCTTGGAGCATCCAAGGTAATGAATAACAGAGGCGTTAATCCACTTTTGAGGCTAATATGAGCGGCTTCCGTTTGTTTGAGCCCCATTTTAGGTGGAAGTCCAACTTTTGCTCAGACACATTTGACAGATAGCACAATTCAGATTTATTACAATACTAGGAAATCAGAAGAACACCCAGGGCAGTAGGGGGGGAATCGAACCTGTGCCTCTCTGCATGCAAGCAGTTGCTGAGCAATACCGCTTGGCCACCGAAGCCCCAAGCTTAAAATAGTTGTTTCTTACAAAGTTTAGAACAATACTGTAAAACAGTACAATCAAGTACTAAAATTTCAGAGACTAGAAAGGCCAATTTAAGTGCCTTAAATAATTTTAACTATTCTCAAGTCCTTGAAACGGATTAGATGAGTCTTTGAAATTCCTAAGCAAAGTGGTGCTTCAACTTTATTTCTTATCAAGTGTATAAATTATGAACTGTCCAAATGGGCCCTATTTTCTAAATCTATACACCATTTCTTTTAAAGCATTTTTTTTTACTATTGATCATTTTGTATTTAATTCACTGTTGTATTTGTTGGTGGGTTGGAGGCGTGATCAAAAGCTGATTGAATTGAACCGACAGCCAAAGTAAGCAAATAACAATGCATAATCTTCTATTCTTTCTCGCTTTTTCTCTCTGAGAACTGTTGCAATTGATTTGTCAACCCGAAAACAATTTTTACTGTGTATTATCGTAATTTGCAAAAGAGTGTTTTGCTATTTGTCTCAGATATTTTAGTAGTTTCCAATCACCCCTTCTAAGGCTTCAAAATACAGAATTTTATATCTATTTTGCAAAAATTCCTCCGGAGGAGAAACCCCCGGACCCCCTACAAATTGGAGATATTCTATCCCCTACTTAAAAGGGACTCCAATTTCCACCTTAGACCTTATGTATAATGCATGAGGGAGGGGGGCGCTTTAAAAAATGGCCTTTTTTGCCACCAATGGAGAAGTTGACCAGACTACTTTTCGAAAGAAATGTCTGTAAATTTGGTATCTCCACCCCCCCTCCATATCATCTCACAGTTTTCAGGCCGACAAGACTTTTAGCCAAATAGAAAAACTTCTGAAAATCTAAGCAGATTTCTTCTTGATAAAAGAACAGATTTATTTCATAATCATCCTAGAACTTGAAGCAATCTAACGTGTGAACTTGTTTAAGTCTCCCCTACAGAAGTCTTTATTACTGTCTTTAACGATCATCTTTTCAATCAGAGTCAAAAACAAATTATTTTGTAGGAAGTTTTTGTTTTTTTATATATAATTTTTTCTTTTGTTTAAACATTTATTTACATTAATCACTCGTAATAATATTGTACTGTTCGCTTTAAAAATTGTATAAAAGAATAAACTCCAATATTTAATTTACAAGGGTGTCCAGAGATTATTCTCCAAGTTTTCTTATTTTGATAGCTTTATCAAAACTAATTTTAATGAAGTTGTTTAAAAAAATAATAAAACTTCCATACATAATATGTTTTTTAAATAAAAATCTCTATCTACTTAGTAATTAATAGACCTTGCATACGTCTCTGTTTACGTTGCAATTGAAATTCGAAATTGAAACTACTTTAGGGTCTCATTACGTTACCCTCATAATATATATATTTTTTTAATTTTAAGTAAAAGAGAATAAATCTGAAATTTTCTCATGCGTGCTTGTTTGACAATTAATAACTTATGTTCAAATTCAATAATCTTGCCCATTTTTTCAATTCAAAAAATTAAAATATTTCAACTTTTAAAAACCCTAATATAAGTTTTTTTTAACCTTTGGTTTTATTTATTACTAGTGGTACCCGCACGGCTTTGCCCGTAATAGACAATTAAAATGTTTTTTTGGTTCGCCTGTATATTTACAAATAATGTATGGTGAATTTTCTCTCCAATTGGGCTTGTGCCAATGTTACGGTTCCACGTTATGATAATTTCGTAATTTACTCGTCCATCTAATGATATTTTTGTTCTTAAAATTGCAATAGAAAAAGAACCACATCGAATTTTCGAAAATTCGCTTCGAGGTGCACACCCCCATGCTACAAACGAACTTTGTGCCAAATTTCATGAAAATCGGGCCGAACGGTCTAGGCGCTATGCGCGTCACAGAGATCCTGACAGACAGAGATCCGGACACAGAGAGAGAGATCCTGACAGACAGAGAGAATTTCAGCTTTATTATTAACTAGTGGTACCCGCACGGCTTTGCCCGTAATAGAAAAATTAAAAGGTCTTTTGGTTCGCCTATATATACAAATAATGTATGGTGAATTTTTCTCGCCAATTGGCTTGTACCCATGTTACGGTTCCACGTTATGATAATTTCGTAACTCGCCAATTGGCTTGTGCCCATGTTACAGTTCCACGTTATGATTATTTCGTAATTTACTCGTCCATGTTATGATAATTTTGTTCTTAAATTTGGAATAGAAAAAGAACCAGATCGAATTTTCGAAAAATCGCTTCGAGGTGCACACCCCCCGTGTTACAAACTAACTTTGTGCCAAATTTCATGAAAATTGGCCAAACGGTCCAGGCACTATGCTCGTCACAGAGATCCTGACAGACAGAGAGACTTTCAGCTTTATTATTAGTAAAGATAAAGATATAATTAGTTACTTTTTTTTCACATACTACAGAACTGTCTTTTGCATATGTAATCGCTAATTTTGGCCCCTTTTGACGTTTACTGTATATAAATGGATAAAAACGGTAATTAAAAAAAAATGCATATTACTGTGTTTTTCCCAAGATTTTTCTTCAATTCTTTCTTCGCGTAATTTTTTTTAAAAGAGCAAGTATTTTTAGCGCATATTTTTTAGTTTCTAGGAATATTTTTAGTGTTTTTAGTGCATATATATGCATGCTTTTTTTTTTTCATGATTTTTTAGTGCATATAATCCGTGCTGTAATCAATTTCCTTGTCTTTTTTCCCTGTAAAACTTAGTGAGAGATATTTTTCTTCACTATTTGCAATTTTTATTTTATTGCACGTTACTGTTAGTTTTAGGAATTGTAAGACAATTTAATGAAACAAAACTCGACTTTAGAAGTCGCAATTCAACGAATATTTGTTTCTGTAACTGTGCTTAATTTTAAATAATTTTTATTACATGATATTCATGCTTCGTTGCGTGTTTTATAAAATTTAAGTTTCTTATACATTTGCAGTGTGACGGAGGACCGTCAATATGAAATTTAATAATATTTTTCTCGCTTAGAGTGATTTTGTGTACATTTTAATGATTAAGAAATGTTTTCATTACTTTTTTTTGGTATTTCCAATAAAAACTTTTGTTTTTCATAATATTGCAGTAGTACTGTAGTACTGTTAGTCTTTTGATCTGTTACATTTTTATGAGAACAACATAATGAACCAGGAATGTTCCTTAAAACTCATATCATTCCACGCGTGGACGCATACAGGGATTTATTTGAGGTGGGGCGGGGAATCCAAACATGAAGGAAACTTCACAAATTGAAGTTATAAAATTATTCAGAGTTGTAATTTTGAATTTATTTCTCGAAGGGGGAGGGGTGCCCCGCTCCCTTTAATGTGCCTTCGCCCCTCCCCCTCAAAGCAAAAGGTCTGAAAGAAACACTGGAGCCTTGGCCCCTCCCAAAATCACTAAAACGAAATTTTCATAAAGGTAGTTATTATTTGGTTTGAATTTGATAAATAAGTTCTTAAAATGAATAAGTTATTTAATTAATGAGTTATTGAAAATGTCAAATTTTAAAGCGCTAATCTGTACATCGGTTTCCATGGAGAAAATATCCTGCTAAACCATGGGGAAAATATCTGAGCTCCCTTAACATTGTGTATATGGGTGCCCATGTAAAATAAATGCTTTAAAACTACTAACCCATTTTGCTTCAAAGTAAGAAGTTGCATAGCAAGTATTTCTCAAAGGGTGAGGGGGTGGAGCAAAAAAGTGTGACCCCCCCATTTTTTTTGTTGAAAATACTACTTTCCTTTCTTCTTCTTTTTTTTTTTCAAATCTGCACTACAATATTTAATGCTAATAATACATTGATTTTATAAAATTAAAAAGGAAACTTTTTTAATCATCGTTACTCCAGTGGTTCCCAATCTTTTTGGGCCCATCGCCCCCAGTTTTGGGAAACACTGTCAATCTTAACTCTTTCCTTTCACCTGAGACAGTCTCAAAAGATTTCATTTTAAAAAACACGGATCAGAAGGATGTACTTGTCCCAGAAATTTTTTCCCCCTTCGAGGAGCATGGGCGCCCAGTTGCGTAAGCTGGGGTTGGTCGGAGGGGGGCGGTCCGCCCCAGGCGGCACTATTTAGAATGCGGCAGTTAGACACGTATAATGTGAGTAAAAAAAAAGTGATTTAACTTATTTTCCTATCAAGGAAAAAAGTTATTTTAATCTGTTACTGGAAGCGAAAAGATAACTTTCTCCGCCGTAACGTCTACAGCCTAAAATTCACACTTTTCACTCTTCCATTGTGAAAAATTTTCTCCAGGAGCCCCGATCCTTAACATCATCAAAGAAAGCCTGAAACTAACTTCAGTTTCGAAAAAAAGCTTGATAGAGAACTCAAACCCTTTTTTCCATTCGTGTTATTAAAAATTGCCAGAACTTGCGATTTCAGACATAAATTTTGAAATGTTCGATGGGTTTATGAGCTCTCTTTTTTTTCTTCTGAAAGAAAAATATTTAAATAAAAGTTTTCTTTCATCAGAAATTAAGATTTTAGTTTTATTTTAAGTACTTTTCACGGTTTAATGCATTAGCATTTTAGTAACGAAAGGGCTGCAAATTGAAGGGCCGCCCTGGGCAGTGTTGCCAGATGGTCAAATCCAGATTTCCCCAATTCCCTTCCAACTTTTCCCCAAAAAGCGATGTTTTCTATCAAAATTCCCCAAATTCAAAAATTATTTTTCCACTAATATTTTCATAAAATGAATCGTTTTCTTCTGATATTTTTGTCTCTTGAAATTTTTTTTTCCCCCAAATAGCCAAATTTTCTTTTAAAATTCCCCAACTTTTGTTTTCTTCCCATTTTCATTTTTTTTCTTTATCTTTTTTTATCTTTACTAATAATAAAGCTGAGTCTCTCTGTCAGGATCACTGTGACGAGCATAACACCTAGACCGTTCGACCGATTTTTATGAAATTTGGCAAAGAATTAGTTTGTAGCATGGGGGTGTGCACCTTTAAACGATTTTTCGAAAAGTCGATTTTGTTCTTTTTCTATTCCAATTTTAAGAACATTTTCCCGAGCAAAATTATCATAAGATGGACGACTAAATTACAAAGTTATCATAATGCGGGCAAGCCAATTGGCGAGAAATTCATCATGCATTATTTGTAAATATACAGGGAAACCAAAACACCTTTTAATTTTCTACTACGGGCAAAGCCGTGCGGGTGCCACTAGTCATTAATACAAGCGCCTGACCGAGAGATAAGAAAAAGCCAAACATTTTTTTTCTACTGGCATTTACTACTCTGCTTTTGTATGTACATTTAAACTATGATTTTTGTATATATTTATCCAAGAACATTCTTCATCAGACTTATTTTTGCCTGTTTCACGTATCAACTAGTTACTCACGCAGAACTATTAATGCGAATTCCGTAGCATAATATTCCACATAATGCAAAATGCGAATTCCATAAAGTTGAGCAAAGCTAAACCAGCGCTGCTTGATACAAACAATATAACTACCAGATGTCAAGACGCGAATTTAAATACAAAATTTTTTTTCCCCCAAGAAAAAAATTTTTCCCCAAAGAATTCCCCTCAAAACCCATTTCCCCAAAATTTCCCCAGAGAGCACCAGATTTCCCCAAAATGGGGAAAATTCCCCCAATCTGGCAACACTGGCCCTGGGTAACAGAAACTGTAGCTACGCCACTGGGGGCACCTTGATGAAAGGTCACTGTGACCTCCTGAAAAATCTCTTATTCGACAAATTTGGAGACAGCATTGCAAAATTGCCCTTTTTTTTAAACCTTTTCTAAATTTTTGCTTGCGACAATATTCAAATTTATGCTGTTTCTTATTAGACATTCATGCGTCTGCATCAGGGGCGTGCACAGAAATTTTAGGCCCGTCACAAACGACTTTTCCAGGCCCCTTTCTATCTTATTTACCCCTATTTCACATCTAGCTTTTAAAATATTGGGCCCCCTTCAAACTCGGGCCCGGGCCAACAGGCTTTCCTTCTCTCCCCCCCCCCCCCCCCATGCATGCTTGTATTTTATCATTCAGTAAAATTCAGAGTTTTATTCATCAAATTGAACCCCCCCCCCCCCTCCTCAAAAAAATTAGTTTGAGGCGTCCCTGTCGACGACAAGAACACATAATCTGAATTCTGAAACAGCGTGAAAGTTACAAAGTTACTAAGGAAGCAATCGATAGTGATCGATTCTACTTTAAGATTTCTCAACTTTTTAGGAGCATTAATTATAATGCAAATCAAAAATAATAATGCAAATCAAAACCTCTTTTTCCAAACAGTGCATCGTTACCCCCCCTTGCTTTCTTTCCCCATAAATGAAGAATTCACTCTTAATAACAATCAATAATGGTGAAATCGCCCAATCCCTTTTTCTGCAGAAAGAGTTTGTAACAATACTTGCATGATAATATTTTCTATAAATACCAATGTAAATCCAAAAGCATCTTTGAATTTCAGAATTTGCTGTTTTCTGGACGTATCACCTGAAAACGCGTGTTAGTTTCATTGGTGAAAAAATAGATGGCAGCATTATGCGTTAATTGCTTTATTTTATTTTCTGCTTCTTTAAGCTTTTTGAACGATATTTATTTTATTATTATTTTTTTTCAAATAATGAATGAACGTGACCTTCACATGTTTGATGAGCTTCTTTCATTATGACGTAATCTTGAGGATTTTCTTAAATTTGCGTAAGCGGCAGCGAGAGCAACTAGACACGCTCGAAAAGGAAGTGCGCTGCGAAAAGGGGTGTTAATAGCACCCCTTAGAATTAATACTAGAATAGACTTGCTTCGAAATCGGCTAGAATCAGTAACACTCAAAATTTCAAACGAAGGTCAAATGGTCAAAACTCAAAATTTACATCGAGCATGGCATCAAGTCCACTCAATTATTTAGGTGGTGCTGCCATCTATCAAAATCAAAGCTACTCATCCTCATTGTACCTCCTCACTTTCTCAGGAACCATATCCTTTCTGCCTTAAATCCCCATAACCCCATACCTACGCGAATTGGGCGAACGTCTCTCATATCAAGTGGCATTAGCAGTGATTAATACTGTGTAACAGACATTAAGTGTTACAGTGTTCAAGCAACACCCCCCCCCCTCCTTTATAGATGGGCACCCCTAAGTAAATGATTGTACGGGTTAAACAGAATAACATATAAATTGAACCAAGGTCCACGGTAAAAATTGTGTTTAGAGTTCAAGAGGATAAAAAATATAACTGTGTAAGAGAAAATTACACAAATACATTGCGAACACGGCCGGGTTTTTAAGGTTCAAGCCTCCTCCGAAAATTTTCGAGTGTATTAGGGTTAGGGTGGGCCGAAAAACTTTTTTTTTATTTTATGATGGCTAGAGCGGAAAAGGTGCCATTGATGCGCAGGCCCGCGCCGAGCCTGATCGGCAACGTCGTGCAAAAGTCTTTTGAGCGTTTTTATGCAGTGGTGTTAGAGGAATATATAAGTCACACCTGGAGTGAGGTTTTGTAGACAAATAATGTATGAAAAATGCTTTTGCCATTTAATTTATTTAAAAAACAGTGTGTAAATATTTAATTTTGGAATAATGTGTATGTTTTTATTTCAACTCTGAAAGTTATTTCGTGTTCAGTAGCTCCTTGTCCTTTCCTATGCCAATGCGTTCAGGAAAAAGAATTATCCTAAATATCAACGCCACTCTAAAATATCTATTTGATGAATAATTAATCAAAATTTTATGGCTGTCAAAACATGACAACAGAATACTGATTATATTTCTAAGTTGAAGCAGAAGATATTCCATCTTAAAATTTGAAACAGAAATCCTCCCCCCCCCTTTCCAGTAAAACCAATAATTATGTACGGAATCGTTAAAAAGGCATTGAGTTTAGTATCTAAAACAAAGACATTGTCCAGAGCTCAGATCCCGAAGTGATTTTTTTGGGGGAAAAAGTAGGAAATAAGGAATCAAAAATTGAAAAAGTAGGAAAAAATCACTTAAAAAAGTAGGAAAAAATAGGAAGAGATGGGACTAGCGACACGTCAAGAGGAAACAAATTTAGAGTAAATTTTATTTCTAATGTAAAATAAACTAACAGTATTTTTGATTTAAAACTGTCCCAAAAATAAACTAACAGTACTTTTGAAGTATTAAAGGGATTTAATGAAAGGTCGAGTCGCAAAAACAAAACGAAAGAAACAAGCTGACAATTATCGGTATGAAAAATGAACTGGTTTTAAACAAAGATATATGAAAATAAAATCCAAACAAAGAAACTTTTCAACAATACAGTAATAAAATTTTTAAGTATGAAAGAATAAAATGCAATACAGCGGTCGCAAAAAAAAAAAAAAACAATAATAATAAAATTCATATTTTGGTGAAATAAAACCATTTTTGTCAAAGATTTGTTTTGTCAAAAACGAAGACATTTCTTCGAGAGCATTCATTTATCGTTCGAAAATACTATCACTTTCAGCTCCTGTTGTCATAAACTATGACACAAAAAGCAAAGCAAATATTAAATCAGTTTTAGTTAAAAATAATCAGCAACTGACATGCATTTTTGCATAAACAGGGGCACATGTTTGAATTTGAAGAAAAAGGAAAAAGACAGAAAAAGCAGAACTAAAATAAATTTATTCTTAAATATGGGACATAAAATTTAAAATAAAATAATTGAACTAAATAAATAACGAAATAAGTACACTATAGAGTTTGTATGTATTATGTCGTGTACTTTTAGCATTCAACATAAGTTTTTGTTTCAGACATGTCATTTATGGGGGGTCAGTGGGGTCAATTTCTCCCCTCACTGGCTTTTGCAAATTAATGCTTAACTATACAAGTTTGTGCGGTTTCTGTTTGTTTTCAGATAAAATTTGCATTCAGTATACATCCTTTGCTAGCCACCACTAGGAGAAAATCAGAATGACGGGTCAGTTTTAATTTGAATCAAGCAATAAAAACGAATATTGTTTTATTGATAAGATAAATAAATACCTTTGTGCTGAATAGTAAAGTCAGACCAAACAACGTAAGTAGAAGCACAAATTTGTAAATTACAGCAGACACGTGTTTCGGCGTTACAGGCGACAAAAGCCAAGCTTTTGTCGGATGTCTTTTCATCCATATGCTCATTATTTTTTACATGAAAAAGGCGTTCCCTGTAACGCCGAAACACGTGTCTGCTGTAATTTACAAATTTGTGCTTCTACTTACGTTGTTTGGTCTGACTTTGTTTTATTGGTTTGATGATTTTTATCTCTTTCTTGTTCCAAAATTTGTCACTGAAAAAAAAAAGGAAAAATACATGCAGGGTAAACGCAACATTTTTATCAAAGCCAAAGATCAGTTACTTATGTTTCTCTGTGAAAAAGTGAAGATATGTAGTTTCATTTGATCCTCATCATACGACAAAAGTATTTATTCGGAAATTGTTCACGAAATTGAGAGTGAGGGGGAGCACCTGGTATCAAATGCCAGCATATATCTCTTCCATCCCCCCCTTTGATCAAGCGCCCTAAGTACAATAACTTACAGTAGATACGCCGCATCGGTATAATTGCCGCACCCCGAAAATAGTAAGAGTCTGTCAAAAAAATTATATGTTCCGAAATGCTACATTGCCATAAATGCAGCACATAAAAAATTATGAGCAACTCCTCGATATTGATGATACATCAGAGTAGAAAATACCCATTAAAAAGAAAAAAAATAGAGTACATATTTGCTTGTGGTTCTATCTTAAACTTTTAAAAATGTTAAGAAATAAAAACGGAATCTCGCATTTAAATTGATTTCCGGTATTTCTCCAAAAATCGGGAACGTTTTGCCCACATAGGTTTTGCCGTGTGTGTGTGTGTGTTTTTTTTTTTTTTTTTTTTTTTTTTTTTTTTGCAAATACACTTTTTTCAAGGAAAGAAAACGAAATTTTATAAATTTTATAATCATGTTTACGATTTATAATGAACAATAATCATATTTATGTATGAAAAAAGTTTGTTTCCGCGATTATTTTTGAAGTGATCCGTTTTTGCGAATTTCTGTTATCTGTGCCTTTTATTCTATACTAACATCAATAAAATATGTACAATGTAGAGGTTTTTCATTTTTTGCTTCCTTACGTTCCTTTAATGGTTTTTCATTTCCTTTCTGTTTAAATAGAGCTCCATTTCACTTGTAATCAACTATACAAAAAAATTGACAAATAGGAAATTCGGCTTTTCCCGCACTTTTTGGACAGTCGGCCGTTTACTTTAATTAAAGCTTCTAATTGAGGGGGTAAATAATATATAATTGAATCATATTGGGCCAGTATCTGTTTCTTTATTGTTTCGTTAAAACAGTAGGACTGAAGTCGGGACGATAAATAGAAAATTCGATCATAAACGCCGCAACGGCAAAAAAAAAAAAAAGTCACTTACGAATATTTAACTTTTAAACACGCGGACGCCGCAGTGTTCCTTCCAGAAATTACTGTAGTCAGTGAATTAAAAACTTAGAAGAAACAAGCGAATTCTGCTTTTTAAAAATGAAACATGCAGAAAATTATCGGTGCGGCATCGTAAAAATAAGAAAAAATGCACAATTAGAAGTGCTATACTAAAGAAAGAAAAAGTAGGAAAAAAAAGGAAAAAGTAGGAAAATAAGGAGAGAGCTCTAAAAAGTAGGAAAAATAGGAACTCTTCGGGGTCTGAGAGCTTTTTTTTAATTTAATGCACAAATGGTTGAAGAAAGGAAGAAAGTGGGAGGGGGGGGATCGAGTAATTATAGTCTGATTACTTTTCGAAACTAAAAAGTTAACCAAATTATTATCAACTCCACAATATATAAATACTATGTACAAGTTTGCAAATTGTTCTGCTAAGTTATGCAAATGTGCTTACCATTTTTCTTAATGTATGAAAACATGAAGCAATCGAATTAACATCAACGAAAGTTAAAATTACGAAAATACATAATGCAGAAATTGTAATACAACATAGTCACTGCAAGAACAAAATAGGGAATTCTTGCTCGACTTTGTGTACTATAGACATACCGAAATGAAATAGCATTCACGGCTCCATTTCTTAGGAAGACTGCTAATGTGTGCAGTAATTCGCATCGTTTTTTCAGTGCAAAAGGTTGCGTTTTTTAATAACATGTTTAGACACAACAAGGCAATAATTTGTTCTGTTAGATGGGCAGCGCGACGGATTGTTTGTTTCAATGAACAGTATGGTTTTATAGCCATTCTTTGATGTAATGAAAAGTTATTTTTTTATTTTATTTGGGTGAAGATGCCCCCCCCCCCCCGATTTGGAGCATTTTTGATTGGTAGTGCTCGGGGCCTTCTTGATTCTAACGCCGTCGTGTGCCGCACGACCTTGCACATAGGGACGGCGCAGCCCTGCATTGATGGAGCTAAGTGCGCATTTAAAGTCGTTTTTTTCTTTTGGATAATTTCTTGATCTGCTGCAATTGGTTTGAAGTTTTGACTAAATGCTGTCTTTTAATGCTTTTTAGCAAAATTAGTAAGAATATTATTTTTTTTTCCACTTTAGATGATAGGTATCTTGGAAAAGGCTATTGGTGGCACTAAATTCCCGTAAAAAATTAATAGAAAAATTCTCTCCTTTTTGCCACAAATGCGTATAAGTTTTGGATTTTTTTTTTTTTTTTCAACATTTTCGATAAATTTGGTCAACGGAAAAATTTGTTTTCGCCAAAATTATCTGAGGTAAATCCATATTTTATTTCACGAGATGAATTTTTATATGCATTGGTATGTTATAAATTAACTACTGATAAATTTTTTAATTGGAAATATATGGTGCGATCCAAAAGTAATGAGCCTTCGTTTGAAAAGACAGACTTATTGAGCTGATCGGTACAACTGCATACTAGTCTTAAAAATAGGTGCCTCCTGCAACAATGTACTTCTGTATGTGGCTTTTCTAGGATTTAAAGGCATCCCTTAAGCCCTGTTTCGAGGTATCTGCAATGGCTGCCTTGACATATGTGTTTGGATGTCCTCGATGGAGTCGAAACGTTTCCTTTTCAGCGCTGATTTTAATAGTGGAAACAAGAAGTCATGAGGCCACAAGTCCTGACTGTAGAAAAGCTAGGGCACCACGGGGGCGTTGACTTGGACCTTCTTCAGTCAGAACTCTCGGCACAAGACTCGCGCAGAACTTTCCGCATGTGCAACTTCTCCGTAGCAATGCGTTGTACCGTCGTTTCCGATAAGTCCAGGGCTTTTGCTACTTGGTAGAGACTCAAACACCAGTCAATGTTCAAAACTTCACACACTCATTGCAAATTTTGCGTTAGTACGGGCCCGAGAACGAGCGTCCAGACATGGTTTCGTCAGTCACCACTACCAGGCCTTACAAAAGGCCTCGTGCGATTTTTCTACTTGTGAACAGAACAGACATTCAGTCCCAAGCGCTCGTGGAAGCATTGCGAACGTTTGGGAAGGAAACCGGAAGCATAATTTGAGCTCTTTGCGTTGCTCTGACGAACTTTTCCTATCTCCGTGTCACGAATCACCGCATAGGGGTTACTGTTAAGGCCGATGGTGCTGCTCCGAAAGCTGGGAAGCAACTAAACTGCGTTGCGCTGTAAAGATATCAACCCCCCCCTCACCTTTGAAATCAAGCGGAACAAGCTGCAGGGTGTGCATGCGTCAGTATAAAGTATGGCTCATTACTTTTGGATCGCATTATGTATGCTGTTAGAAAACTAAGTACCGCTCTAATTAAAATACTAGAAGTCTGTTTAGAAAGAAATTAAAAAAAAAAAATTTCGATTGCATTTTTTTTTTTTAAATTTGTTTTAAATTAAAAAAAATCACGAACCTTGACGCATGGGTATTTTTCTGAAAATTGGAGAGTCGTCTATTCGCACTTTAATCACCGCTTATAAACAGTAACAAAATGAGCAGAATATCCTATTAAGTCAATTGGAACTTCTCAGAAGGTATGCGGGGGTGACCTTATGACGAGGTTTCACTGTATCTATAAAATAACGTTGTATTGAAATGAAGTCAGATTCCAATCAGAAAAAAGCTATAAAACACTGACTCGTTGTAAAAAAAATAACTCAAAAGCCTTTTATTCTCCACAAAAAGGAAAGGGAGCAAAAAATATCACAGAAGTATAAAATATATACAAGTCGGGCAGGAAAAGACACATTCATTCGGAATTCTGGGCAAATCCACATTGCACACTTCCAGCACAGCTAGTTTTGTCTGAAAAAAAGGGAAATAAACTCATATGATAAACAACCTAAGATTCAGTCCGTTAATACAAGCTATATATATATATATATATATATATATATATATATATATATATATAGTCGAGCCCGCTTAATGGAATATCGGTCGGATTATAGAATATCCCGCTTAATGTAATAAAATTCCAATGTACTACACCGTTGATGTGTGTTATTTTTATCCCGGATAATGGAATATCCCGCTTATTAGAATATTTTTTCCTGGCAAATTGCCCATTCCATTAGGCGGGCTCGACTGTATATATATATATATATATATATATATGAGGAAAAATAATATATTCTACACTCAGCCAGCGCATAATTGCGGCTAAAGCATTAAATGTATTTTAAATATTTGGTGTAATGCATGTGTTCCACCTCCAGACGTGCACGAAGTAAGTGTAAAATTACGAAGTAACAACAAATAGAAAAATTTTGAACAAGATATGGAAGAACTTGAAGAAGTATTGCAAATGCAAAATCGACAAATATAAACACAACTACATTTAAACAGCAAAAATTAACTGGGTGGGCACACACACACACACACACACATATATATATATATATATATATATATATATGTATGTGTATATATATATATATATATATGTGTGTGTGTGTGTATTTATTTATATCGACCTAACTACCGCGAGCCGATGCGCTCTCTCGCCGGTGGGCCGTTTTTTTTCTTAATTTCATTTTTTACACCCCGACTTTTATTTTTGCACTCTTGAAACTTCGCGCCTTCGTCTTTTTTCTAAGCCCCCGAACCTGTGAAACTTTTTTTTTTGCACCCTTAAACCTATTTGACCTTTTTTCTGCGTCCTTGAACCTGTGTGCGCTTTGGGAATCAAGGTTTGTGCCCCCTTGCGGTACGCAGCTTGCCTCTGCCTAAGTATAACTTAAATTGTTAAGGAATTACGGCAAACGCTCTCATACGACTTTGCTATTGTGTGTTGAAAGTTTTTGTGCTAATAAATTGAATCCATTGCAAACTTTTACAGTAATTTTCCTTAATTTCTTCTTTTTCTCAATTATTCTCGGATAAGCCATGAATCGTAAGAGATCGTTCACGAAATAATCTATATCACAAATCACACTGAACAATTACAAGCGTTACAAATTAGCAAACGATCTCTTGTGATTCGTCATCTTACGAGAATGATTAAAACGTGATTCATTATGTCAGTTTTAGTTTTTATGACATTCAAATGAATTATATATATATATATATATATATTTAGGTTGCGACATATACTCAGACTCAGCTAAAAAACGGTTATTGGCGTTGGGAAAATGTAAGAATATATCCTCTTTCTACCGCTGCTCGCTCAAGGTCAAGTCTCTTGCTATCAAAGCCATTCGACACCCTAATCGATCAGAATTTTGCAAACATAAAGCTACTTTCAAAAATTCGCCAAAAATAATTAATTTCAAAACGTTCCTCCGATTGCTCGACCCACCTCTTTCGAGGACTTGTTCTTTGATACACGTGCAGCAGCCTCCGTACATCTCTTGTGCCGTGTAGGTGGTGTAGAGGAATCCGTCGAGATCCTTATGTTCCCAGTAGACTTCGGCCATGTTCCGGGACAGCGTGGTCAAGCAGCGATTCTTCACCATCAGGTAGAAGGCTTGGTTCTGCTTCAATCTCAGACGACTCCTGCGAAGACGAGTACGAACACTATCAGTCGGGTCGGATTGAGTCGAGACTTCTTTCATAGATCCTGATACGTTTTTAATTACCGCGAGTTTCGACCAGCACATAAAAGAAAAATACAGGAAAAGACGGTAGGCAAAATAAAGAGTAGCCGAAAAAAAAAAAAAAATAGACAGAAAGGGCTGCAAATCTAATAAATACGAGGGGAGGGGGTCCAAAAATAACAGGAATAGCATTGCTGTGGGCAAGTAGTTTTTTTATATTAATTTTTAAAGTTCAAGCGCTTGTGACGTCAAATGGCATAGGAAGTGACGTCATGCGCGCTTCCGATAGGGGAGAAACCGAAGGACGTGCATTCGATTTCGAAGACGAAACGTAAAAGGCTTATCTCCTTGCATTTAACTCTTCGCGTTTCTGGAACATTAAACCTCTCATCCTCTCGGAAATATTCGAATATAATCATTGATGTTACTTGAGGAAGATTATTTAGATAATGCTTTAACGAATTCGGCTTCCATAGTGTGTACAAAAGGATTATTGACTTTCTAAAAAATAAAAATATCAGCGCGCTCAAAATGTCCCTAGCGAAAACAAGGGATCTTCGGCGGAAGGCTGCCCATTAGTGCCCTGTGACGTAAGCTCATGACGTTTCAGAAGAGCGCACTTTTGCGCGTGGATTTTTAAAAATTCATTAAAAATCAATCCCGGTGTTTTAAAATTCGGTGATGGTGAATTTTTTAGTTTTGAGGGTCAATTAACAATATCCAATAGCCAAAATATGAACATTTAATAGGTTGCAACTTCCCTATTGTCGACCACTTTTCCTCACCTCAGTTGAAGTGATTGTTTTGAAGGGTTTTGTTTATGCTTCATTTTCATGACAAGTTTAAATAAACAACACGCAGGTGATAAGTTTTGCTTTCTATTCGAAGCCTGGATCAGCGAATTTTAACAAAAGATTTGAGAAAAAAAAAAGGTTTTCTGCTTTCTAAAGATGACTTCAAAAATTGTTTCGAACATTAGAAGCACTGGTGAGATAAATGTATTAGTTGTAACGAGCGGTATTTTGAAGGGGATAAGGTTGTTTCGTAAAAAAAAAAGGAAAATAGATGGCTTTAAAAAAGTAATTATAGTTTCTTTTGGGTCTCACCACGTACATAAGACGACATTAGGAGCTAATTCTCCTTGATTCCTGATCTCCCAACTGTTTTCCTTCTTTGTGAATCATAATTACTGTTTTACAAACGCTCATTCACAAAAGCTAAGCTGCCCACATACAGTCCGCAGGCCGCATGTTGAGTAGTGTAGTCTGACCAGTAAATGAACACTTCATTTTCAAAATTCATAAAACGTAGTTTCATTTTCAAAAATTCATACCATCCCCGTTAAAACTAGCATTTGAAGTGCCACGGGGAAAAAGGTAAATCCCTTTTTCCTGCCAAACTCATGCTTCTAATTATCATGGGAACTGGTAGATTATTACAAACAGTATTTTATTCTAATATTATTCAGACAAGGAAGATCATAGTCGCTAAGTTATAAAAGGGAAAATATTGATGGTAACGCGGGTAAAAATTGGTGACTTTAAACTTGATGAAATAAAAACAAATGAACAAAAAAAAAATGTAACTCCGAAATCTTTTATTTAATGAACTATTATCTTTCTACTCGCATCCCTTTATTTGCTATTCGGTAGCAAAAGCATTTTAATTTATTTATTAAATCATTTTTGAAAGATTAGGAGGACTTTTATGGCTTTGAGTCGGGTGTTTTGTGGTGTTGAAATGGGAAAAAAAATAATAAACGCATCGACCCGGTGAATGAACAAACGCCCCAACCAGTCGTCGAGCAAACAAACACAGTATTTTCTAGTCAATTACTTTTAGGAAACGATTAGTAAAGAAGGAACTTATGTCTCAGCGTTCTATCTAAAAAAAAACTGTTGAAATTTTAATATTTTAAGAAAAATTACAAGCTTATCATTCACTGGTCAGTCTACCGCACTTGTTCTATTTGCCTTAAAGTGTATACATACTATTAAGTGTATAAAAATTCTTCGTTTACACTTTAAAAATCATGACATTGTAAATAAAAATAATTCTTATACTCATTTACGACTGAAACTTTTACCCTAGGTTATCTCGAGTGCCTTATTTAAAAGGAGAAAACATTATGTTGTGAGTGATAAAGGAGATTGTTGAATTATGTAAACACTTTCTCAATCGCCCACTCGAGAGAAAAATCAATATCTGTCAATTGTCCTCAATATCTCGAAATGTCTAAACGTTCAAGACGAGATCTTGGAAGACTTGAATAAATAGAAAGGTTATCTCACTTGTCTCACTAAGAGTTTCTTATTTTGGAAACCCCAACGCCATCGCAATCAAACCATTCATTTTCTTATCCAAATTTTTACTGTTTATTTTTGATAATAGTGGTAAAGATCTACAGATGTTACTAAAACTTAGGGCCTGACCACTGAACGGGAGCGCAGGTCACAGTTCTAATTCCCTAAATTTTAGAGGGTCTTGTTAATGAAATATTTTTAAAGTTTTGCTGATTTTGCCCTGATGAATTAGAAATTTCAACATAAAACATTAGTAATGCAATGGAAGTGACGTAGGGTTTTCAATTCCGAAACCCGCGGGATCTGTAGTCAGCGCCAAAATTCAGTCACGTGTATCCTTTTCTTCCATGTATTTGATTTAGCAACTGCTTTTCAGGCAAATTGATAAAAATCCACCCTCTATTTGTTAGCATTATTATTTTACTTGCTTATTATATCGATACTGCTATAATTAGAAAACTGTTTACATCATCTTTTATGAACATGTGGACCGATTCAACAACGCAAAAATGTTTTACGTGGTGGAAAATGTCATTACATAGAAATCAAAATTTAATATATCGTTTTCTCTCTCTTTTTTTTTAGTGTGAAAACGTTTTTAACGCGAGCAAGTCAGCACAATCTGAAAGAGAGGCACATGTCTAAATAGACAATCATTGTAGATGTGCCCTTTTTATTTTACCTGTGTAAAGTATAAATCTGAGGACCGGTCAAAATTTTCTGTGACCGGTGTCGGGCCGCTGAAGCTGCGATTGAGAATAACAGGTGCGAATGAATTCTGTAAAAGTTGTTTCTCCGCTAGTATATTGTCGATGCTAGAAAAACAATTTGTCTTCGCTACGCTAGTGAGAGAGTGATGTTACAATGCAAACTCTCTCCCAAAATATGAAATGTACGCAGGCTCTTTAAAATTGTAAACTATTGAATTGATGCATTCAAAAGATTTAACATACCTTTTTGTTAGTAACTAGGTAAAGTTCCTTTATGCTGCCGCCCGACAAACAATTCTTAAAGGTGGCAACTTGAATTAAAAAAAATATTTAAAGCATTACTAATTTCGAAAATAAACTTAGTTTTTTTTTCTTCTTAAGAAAGAAAATCGCATTGTAAATAGTTTTAGAATATTGATATTTCTTTAAGTTTTTTTTTTTTAATTTAAAGATGCCAGTTTTAAGAACTGTTTTTGGGGTGGCACCTTTAGAGCGCTTTACCTTTGTACGAAATTTTATTTTGTAGATAATTTTTTATTATGCAGCGAGTACAATGACTGACATTTCATACATCTTTAATCCATATTGAAGAAGTTTTTGCTACAGCAGAAGATTTACAGTACAACTTAGCCCTCACCACAAATCATTACCTCGATTCCCAGTTAGGGAAAAAATATAATTTCCCTCTTACTTATGGTAGCAAGATTCAACTTCTCCTAAACAGATTTTTATGCTTTAAAAAGGCATCGAAGCAGGCCGGGATCCCGGATCTATAATTTTTGCCCCCCCCCCCCCCACATAACAAAATCTGTGGACCTCTCCCCAGAGGACTGCAGTGTATTTTTTGCGACGTTAATAAGTTTTTGGGCAAGCTTTTATAATTTTTTTTTTTCAATTTCTTGGACCCCTTTAGGACGTGCTCCCCCCCCCCTCCGCACTGCAGGGTCTGCTGATACGCAAATCTGGGCCCTGCATCGAAGATTACTCAAATACAGTGAAATACGTTTAAAACGAAAACGCTTAACATGAAAAATCGGTTTACGGAAACTGGTATAGCGATCCGGACTGTAAATGCTGCGCACTTAAATATAAATTTTTCAACACGAAATTCGGTTAACATGAAATTTTTTTTTCGGTCTTTTCAGCTACGTGTTAAACGTTTTCCATCGTAATGCCTTTCAGCGAACCCTAAGTCCATAGCACGTTCACGTGTCACCTGCGTTGTGTACATGCTGCTGAGGTATATCAAATGTTTCTTATGATTCGTCGACATGTCATTCGACACACACGTGACCCTGAAAAGGAAACTTAACACATGTCTGATTCAACAAACACAACAGTTTCTTTCTTTTCTCGTGAATATGGTCTGCCGAACGCTGACGTCATCAGCTGAGACATGGATGGTGAAGTACAACTGTCAGTAGAGTACGGAACTACGTGAGATCACCTGCTGCCCTGTGAGTCACGAAAGGCAAATAGGAAACATCACGGACAATTTTCTGAAAGATAAACGGCAGACTGCGCGGTTGTTATGATGGCGATCGTTCACATTAAATCACGTGAAATTAATGGAAGTATTTAGTAAAATGAATGTGTTTCAACAGAAAACAAATATTTCAGCATAGTTGAAAAACATTTACTCTCATTTCCAGAACTCGCTTGGAGAAAAAGCTTTTAACGAGTTTATTATAATTCAACGCATTTAGTAAGAACGCTTGGAAATTCAAATACGCAGCGATACACAGATGCTCATTACGTGGAGAAAAGCTCAAAGTTATGACGAAAGTATTTATAGTTACTAATATGCGAACGGCAATGGTAACCGAAGGTTATTTAACTGAAGATAGAATCGTTGCAAGGGTCATTCAAATTTAGTATATTTGCAGTTGATTAATGGGTCCAGTAGCGCGGGGGGGGGGGGGGATTGAAACACACCCTCCCCCAAGAGGCCTTGGTTTGTACATTATTGCAATCCTAGTACAGTGTAGTTTTTCACATGCAAGCAGTGGCGCAGCCACGGGAGGGGTTTTGGGGTTAAAACCCCTCCCAGAATACAAGCACATTCATTTCCTCCGTTAAAATCAAGGAAAAAATGCAAAGTATTTGAGCTTTTCCAAGCGGAATAGGTTTCAACAAAATATCTTACTGCTTTTAATGATCGGGAAACAGTCAGAAATTATTTTGCAATTCTTAAATATAAAATTTGTATTTCATGATGAGCACCCCACGTCCCACAGGTATAAGATAGCTAAAATAGTGTCAATAGAGCTCTACAGAGTATCATGGTCCCTCAGCACTTCCATCACTGCACAAATCTTTCTTAGGGACATCTAGAGAGAGGAAGCCTACCGCACCGGATTTTCTGAGGCTCTTAACCAATTCTCATCAAAATATCGAAACCGTTATTAGTTAGCATTTGACATTCATAAAGACATGAATGTATTCGAGGAGGAGGTTTTAAATGATCTCGTGAAAAACATGCAAAAAATGAATATAAGATTAAAGAAAAACTAATAATAAATATTCTGTACTTTTGCCCACTTTCTTTGTTTTACAGTGATATCAATGCGAATTATTAATTGTTTTTAGGCAGTTACTTTGAATGAATAATTTCTGATCTGTAGAAATTCTTTGATATTGAATAATTACGCATTGTAAATGAATGGGAAAGAAAGCAAAAATTTTCCATTTTGAAAACCCCTCCCAGAAAAAATTTCTGGCTGCGCCACTGCATGCAAGCACTGTTGCACCCTCCGGAAGTTAATTCTCGCTGCTGATAGTGATAGGTACTTATGATTTTATCCATTGAGGAGAGATATTTCATTCATGAAACCGAGACCCCAAGTCACGTGATGAGTTTTAAAGCAAAGCATTGGAAGAAATCGGGTTTCTTTCGCTTGTTTCATGCAAATCGTGTCGATCATTCGTCGCTGTTGAGTCACATGACTTGTGGTCTTTGGGTCAGCTTTGGTAAGCTAATGATTGGACTTTCTCCCTCCATTTTAATTCATACTCTAAGGTTTTATTTATTGTTGACTCGTTGATAAAATGCAACCGCATTTCATTATCATACAGGATGTCAACAAACTAGTTGCATTGGCCAAAATAAAGGATTAATTTTACGAAGTTTTCGAGGAAAAAAAAGAAAGTTCATACTGTTGTATACTGGGAGGCCCAACGGGAGGTCACTCGGTCACTGTGACACCCCAAAAATTTCCTAATTCGTCAAATGTTGCACATGATTCGATCACTTTGAACCATGTCAGAAGTGGGTTAATTTTTAAAAATGGTAATAAAAGTTGCGCAACTCCGAACCAGAAGAAAAATTACAAAAATCCTCATTTTTATTTCATAGCACCACAAGCATTCTATAATTTACTATACTGCCTAATAATATTACAATGTAACGTGAAATTTCAACGACTTCTCATCAGAATTCAAGTGTAACGGTAACAATTTCGAAACGTTTCTGGCAGAGAGGTTCAAATCCTAATCCTTTTCTTATCATCAAAAAGGGCCTATACTTTCATTTAAGGACTCCGATTCGGAAAAATTCCCGGTGCAGGGTTCGAGCCCCTTAGCGGAGGGGCGATCGACCCCCGCGCCCCTACCTTGTATCCGTCCTTCTTGCCCCTACTGTTGAAATAGGGGTGAAGGTAGTCGGTTTGTGTTGCGATAACGGTTCTTGGCGTTGTTCCAATCTAAGAATGTCTCCTCTTTCAACCCAAACATAACTGAGCTTTTCTAAGGTCAAGCATCAAGTTACCTAAGCCACACTGTACCACTTCATAATATTTTTAGGGATCTTCAAGGAAGTTTAAAAAAGAAAGTGACGGCTGAGAGCATTTACTTTTCAACAAAACTGATTCTAATATAAGGATGAGGAACGCCCAAAATCGGTACCAGCTCTCAATGCGTTGATTCATTTATTCCTTACTACACTGCAACAAATTTCGGAAACGTTTCTAGGTATATCGGAAACGTTTCCGAAATAATAAGAATCCTTCATCCAATAGCAAACTCCTCATTATTCAGAAAGCTTTCTGTTATTTCAAAAATCTAGAAGCGGAAGTGAGGCGCAATGCTTCGAAACGTATTTTATCCTTCCAGCACTGGCGCCAGTGAGTCAGAAATAACGAGAGCTTATTTTTTTCCTTATCTATGGTTGCTGCAGTCAGCAACTGTTTAGCATTGGATTACTTGTTATTTCATGTCTAGAGAGTAGTAAATTGTGTCGAAACTAATTTTACGCCTTTGCATATTGGGCTGCCCTTGATTTTTTAGACGATGTACGCAGTTATTAAGTTAGTTAATAACGATTTGCTTCTTTACAATTTCCGGTGCGACCATGATTACATATATATTGTGTGTTCAAGCGTGAATAGTTTCAACACCCGTTTTTATACTTAATGAAACGAAACCCTTTGGATTACTTATCCAGTTTTAATGGAGTTACTTAGATTTTCTTCCGCTCATGTTCACTAATAAGTATTAATGAATATTTTAAAGCATGTTGTTGTATACATTTATATTTTTGTTGATTTGCATTTGATAAGGCTCCAATTGTAACTGTTTTTGGGTTTATCGAATTAATTTAAAGTTATCCTACATACCTATGTGCGCAGTGTACTATTTGTTGTAACCAATTGAAACTGATTAATTACGCAAAAGAAATAAGATTAATATTTGAAAAGCAATCGCAGAAAAGTTATTTCGAAATACTTGGATATACATACATTGGTTCAAAAAAAATCAATTGTTTAATTCATTAAAAGTATGGTAATGCAAATGTTTTTTAGTATTGTAATATGCTTCACAAAAAATGTGCCAGTATTATTTATCTTTTTTTATTATAATTTATTCATTTATTTAAAAATATTTATACCATTAGAAAATGGCCCAGTTATCTCTTAGAAAGCAACATAGTTATGCAATTAATTCATGTGCTTATTCATTTTGTTAAATGTGGTTGACAATAAAAAATTCCTTGACATTAGTTGTTCGTTAAATAACATTTCCTTCGTGGATATACTAGTTTAATATAGGATAGTCAGGAGGAATGAGTTGGTGGGAAAAATGGAACAGCTGTATTTACAAGCCGAAATAAAAAGAAATATTATTTCATGTCATTGTTTTAAAAGTGATCATTTTTTAAATACTATGTTATTATTTTCAATGTACATGTGGGGAGAAGACGAGGGGCGTTCACCACGCAGACTGCCATTGACATTTTCAGGGATTGCTTTTTTTTTTAAAAGGGGGGCGCTTTATAGCATTTTATGGGTTCACCATCACTCTTATGGTGGGGGGGGGGGAATCTCGTATATATGAGATGGCGTAATCATGCAATAGAATTCAGTGTTTTAATAAATAAAATCTTGCGCACATTGTAAAAATAAAATCAGTAACCTATTTTAATTAAGTATTTATATTTGTGATGAACTGGAAAAGGGGAAGAACAGAAGAATCAACCCGAATGGTTCCAACAGGAGGACTTGGTGTCATATTTAAATTCACCAATTTCTCTGTTGCACTTTTCGGTACACTTTGTTCGTCAGAGAAATAGACATGACGCGAAGGGAAGGTAAGTTCTGTCAAATTTTATCCGAAAATAAAAGCTATCAAGTTCGATACAAGATATGTTTTTAAGTTCTGCATTAAAAATACAAATATGTTGATAATTTTGTCTTGAAAATATTGAGAGAAAAACTGAAGTTTAAGATTGCTTAACAAACAATCCCACTTTTGAGAAAGTACCCCCCCCCCCCCTCCCCTCCCCTGACGATTTTGTGATTAGGAATGAAACTACTATATTATTTCATAAATTTTCAAAAATTTATAACTGTGCATATGTTATGCTGTTAACCATGCTATTTGTCATTAGAAATTCAGAAAAAAAAAATCCACGAATGATTCTAAAATTGCTTGTTTCATTGCTGTTAGATATGAAAGAACTGAAACTGATATGGTATGCAATACTATAGTAAAAAATTATATTTTAGAAAAAATCACGGAAAAAGGATTCCGAAATTCTCGGAAACTTTTTTGAAAATTGTTTGGAGAGTTCCGAAATACTCGGAAACATTTTCGAAACTTTCATGAACCACAGCTGCACAGAATACTCAGAAACATTTCTAGAAATTACGGAAAGAGGATTCCGAAATACTCAGAAACGTTTCTGAAAATTACAGAAAGAGTATTCCAAAATACTCAGAAACATTGAAAGAGGATTCCGAAATACTCAGACACGTTTCTAGACATTACAGAAAGAGAATTCCGAAATACTCAGAAACGTTTTTGAAAATTTCATGAATCGCAGCTGCACGATATACTCAGAAACGTTTCCGGATTTTTTTTTACAGTGTAGGGTTCGCCCAGCGTTCGAAATTTGACCATAATCATTACTGAATATTTGAGAAAACTTACATATAATTTTCCCTGTTTCTAACAGTTTTATTTTTGCTCTTACACATTTGCTTAGTGTACATCTGGGAACATATAATTTCTGCATGGACTTACAATACCAAACAGTAATAATTTATTCCGATTTTACTTTCTGAACGTGGTGTAACATAGCCTATTAATAACGCTTTTGCGCCAATAAATAAATAAATAAATAAAAAATACAATCAAAGCTTTTTGTATCTTAACCTCAAGATAAATGAATGAAAGGGGATATTTTGATGATTGGGAAATTGGCGTGGTCGTCAAATTCTTGGCGGGAATAATTTCATTTCGGATAACATATGATCCCTTGTGATAACCCTAAGCAAATGTATATTTCTCTATTCTTTGTTTACGTGTGCGAAGGTAAAACATTTCTCGCACTGGCATTCGTTCCGAAAAATTGACGCCAATGGATAAACATCGCCTATTTCCCAATAATCGAAATATTCTCGCATGAAATGATACCACAAAACTCAGTTTATACGTAAAACTTCTGTATAAAAAAACTTCTTATAAAAAGTCGACTATCATTGATTAAGTTACCTTGATCTTTGGCATTAGAGGTATAAAGTTTCAAATGGTCAAATGAACCAACCCTACTTGCTGCATTAAAAATTGTCCATTCGAAAACACTGGACGTCGCAATAACAGTACAATTTTAAAAAATTTGTCTTTGTGATTTTTTAATGGTTAAGGGCTGTGCATAGGTAATGTCACTTTTTTTTTGACATATTTGACCCTCTTCCTCCCTTTGTCACAAAGTTTCACACTTAATCATATCCCTCCTCTCTTTGTTTATGAAAAACAGCGTGACAAATGCCATTTTCAGTAAAAAAAAACTTGCGATTGCACATTCTTCCACTGTATGTCTCTCTCTCTCTCCTTCCCATTGTCACAAACTTCCCTTCCCCTTGTCACAAACTTACAATTTCATGAATCCCACCTTAAAACGTGACTTCATTCTTGAACAGCACTCTGCTTTGCGATAACTCTGTGCAAATAGATATTTCCCTACTATTTGTTTGCGTATGCAAAGGAAAAACAGTTGTAGCCCTGTCATTGCTGCCAAAAATTTGATGCCAATGGATAAAAATCGCCAAATTCCCAGAAAAACCAAAATCTTACTGAATGAAATGATACTGCAAAACTCACTTTATGCGTGAAACCTTTATATAAACGAATTTCATTTCTTAATACTCAAGCAAGAAATGGCAACACGTAATATCATCTAGCAATTTCTTCACGCTAACCATGTCGCGTGAAAAAGCAAATAAAAATAAATGGGGTCTTTTCAAAAATTTTAAAAAGATTTTTTTCTGAAAGTGCGTGCTTAAAAACATAGGATCTGACCACTTTTTAAATAATTTGTTTAAGTTTAATGTTTTTAAAAAATTACTTGAATCTGCGCGCTTTCAATGTTTATGCTTCTGTCCGATGACATCACAAATGATGAAATACTATTCTGTGTTGCCATTCACAGAGCAAAATATTTAATTCGCATCTTTACTCACGTGTATTGGCAACAATATGGTTGATAGCAAACGTAGAGCGCAATTTTAATTTGCTTCTTGATTATCATAATGTGGAATCGCGGTAGAAAGATGGGGCAAAGTGCATCATTTGTGACGTCATCAAGACCATGCCTTGTTTCAAAAATCAGACATTTTAAAAAAATAATTATAAAATAACTGTTGGAAAAAGTATTTTCTGGGTCCTTTTTTTTTTTTTTTTTTTGCTTATTCTGTCAATTACAGTGACAAAAAGTACTACTTTTGACTGAAGGAAACAACCCCATTTCACCAACTTTTAATTGCTTCTAGCGCTTTTTATAGCGCTTCTAGAGGGTTGGCGTTTTCGCACGGTAAAACCGGGTAAAACGTATTTCAAAGTATTTTTCACGAGCTAGAAGCATTAAAATGCATTTTTCGTGTAGAAAAAGCGGTTTAAAAAATGAATTAAAACTTAATGTTTCACGCTTCCAACAATGAATTTCAACAATGGAAAAGAGATAAAATCAAAATTTTTGAGTTTCGCTGACTAAAAAACGCTTATAACTTTTTTTCCAGTGGATTTAGGTTATTGGACCTTGGGCGGCCAGACAATTTCTTCATTAGGAGTATTTTTTAAAGACCTTTCCAACCATATCAAATTCGAAAAGAATGGACCATCCGTTCGCGTAGAAAGAGCCCTTTACGAAAGGGCTCTTTCGAACGGAGGGCGAAAATGCGTTTTTAATCTTCGTTAATAAGCGTTCGATTTCAAAAATTTTTGTTGATGACACTTAAACTCGGAAATAGCTACTAAACAAAAAAAAAAAAAATGGAGGAAATCTGTTCACAAACAGAAGAGAAATCGGTACAGAAAGAAAACGGCTTGCCTATTAATATATAAAGAATCATTTGATAGACTTCTCTGTAGATTTCACTGTTTGAACTGAATATTTCAGAGTCAAAAATTCTTACCTGACGATACCAACGAATTGGGACATTGTCATATCGTCCGGGACGAGAAATTTGGACCGGTCTAAGTCCGGGAGATTCTTTTCTCCATCTGCTTTCTCCACAATAACCTGGGGTGGGGGAAAAAAACTAAATGAATCATTTATTTTTGATTGGCACACACCCGCGCCAAATCTCAATTTATGATTAATGCTCATAAGAACAAAATCGACTCAAAATAATAGGTATCGAATATATTCATCCACTTTTTAGAGCTTGACTTGGGAAATGCGATTTCTTATTCCTTAGCATACAAAAAAAAAAAAAAAAAAAAAAAATGCAGTTTGTCATTATAGAAGTTGAAAACTGAAAAGAACACACTTGGGAGAATTTTTTTTTTTTTTTTTACGGGAATAAACTTCTCTATTTGAGATGCACTGAATCAATCACCGATAACGTTTATAAGACCCCATAGAGGATGTTCATAAATGATATCACGTTTTTTGGTCAACATTTTAAGCCTCCCCCTTGTTACAAAGTTTCACACTTCACCTTACCCCTCACCCTTTGTCACATGTCGCGCTATTTTTCATACACAATTTCTTCAAGATTTCATGATTCTTCCTTCCCATCCTTGATCGAGTTTGTAGACAACACCACCTGAAAACTATTTTTTTTTTTTTTTTTTTTTGAAGTTTTCCTCATCTTCTCCGGAAAGGGGGTCTCCTGTCCAAACTATAGGCCGTGGTGGCCTGATCGGTAAGACATCGGGCTTGTGACCGGTGGGTCCCGGGCTCGATTCTAGCCTATCGAAGATCCACCGTCTTCATTAATGGTGACTAGGGTTCGTTAAATATGCTCGTGGTCACAAAGTTCTCGAAGTGAAACGATACCTCTGGGGTTGCTTTCCCAGGGAATGCTGGGCTTCTGATCTGGAACTAAAATAAGAGCTGTCTTCAGGGTCCTATCCAACTGATTAAACCACAAATAGTGGTAGGTACGGGGACCCTGGAGTGAAAAGTGTCCAAACTATGTTCCTGGAAGGATGCGATTAATATGAGTGGGAACCCGGCCGTCCTGCCCTGAATTTTTAGCCCTTACATGCTTTCAACTTGAGACTGATAATTTTATTTCAGATACCGGATTTTCATTAACTTATTTTTGAGCAATAAAGAAGATCGTTTATTGATCTCATTTCAATCACAGTCTGGCGTAAGGATTTCTGTTGTCTTTGTGATTGGTCAGCCCAGTAACATGACTAAGAATTAAATAATCTCTAGCAATGTCATGATAGACCAAGAGCTGACCCCCCAAAACACGATTTATCTCTTTTATGGCTTGTGGCCGGTTAAAATAATAAAAAAATGCAATTTAAAACTTTGGCTCGAATCCCCCCCACTAATTTTGGGTCACACGGCTGCGTGGGTGGATGAAAGGTCAAAAAAATGAAAAATATCAAAGTGATGAGTTAAATGGCTAAAAACTATATAATAGCATTAAATTAATAAGAAAAAAACCCGTAGCTAATTTCCCCCCCAGCTATGTTGGGGCGAACGTGGTGCCCCCCAGGGGTAAAGTATCGATTATTAAACTTAAAAAAAATGATCACTTTCGTGGGGGGGAATTTTACAGGGTATTAGTTTCATTATTTTGATTGCCAAAAAAAATTCCCCCCCAGTAACTATGGGTCAATTTGTCAAAAAAAATTTTTTTTGTTCCTCTTTATTTGGTTCAAGTCGAGTATTATTCGAACTTACGCATGACTGTTTAAGTTGCAAAAAAACCCCCCAAAGTTTGAACGTTTTTTCATTAAAAAAAACTCGTAGCAATCCCCCCCCCCCCACACCTATGGAAGGGGTTGCTACGCGGTGCGCAGTTTTACAACGTGGTGCCCCCCCCAGGGGTGAATTGTCGATTGATTAAATTAAAAATAAATGATCACTTTCGTGGAGGGAATTTTACAGAGTATACATTTAATTGCAAAACAAAATATCTCCTCCCCAGCAATTATAAGTCTACTAGCTGCATTGCCAGGCGTTGCACGGTCTACCTCAAAAATGTACGTATATTCGGCGTTCCAAGCATTTTATACAATTATATAAATTTTCTCGCTTTCATTACATTTCTTATTGCTGCTCCACTCTTATTAGTCAAAGCGCAATGTTATATAGCCTATAGCCTTCTCAATAAATGGACTATTCAACATAAAATGAATTTTTCAGTTCGAACCCGTCGTCGCTGTAGACCAAGAGCTGAGTCCCCAAAACACGGTTTATCTGTTTTATGGCGGGTGGCCGGTTAAAATAATAAAAAAATGTGATTAAAAATTTTGGCTCTAATCCCCCCCCCCCCTCCGCCCACTATTTTCGGGTCACACGCTGCATGGGTGGATGAAAGGTCAAAATAAAAGAAAAATATTAACATAAGTGAAATGGCTAAAAATTATATAATAACATTAAATTAATTAAAAAAAACCACGTAGCAAATCTCCCCTCCAGCTATGTTGGGGCGAATGTGGGAGCCCCCCCCCCCCCAGAAGTGAATATCGATTGTTAAAATTAAAAAAAAAAAAATCACTTTCGTGGGGTTGGGGATGGGGAACTTTACAGGGTATTTGTTTCATTATTTTGATTTCCAAAAAATCTCCTCCCCCCCCAGTAAGTATGGGTAAATTTGTCAAAAAAAAAAAAAGTTTTTTGTTTCTCTTTATTTGGTCCGAGTCCAGTACTATTTGAACTTTCCCATGACCTCTTAAATTGTAAAAAACAATTTCAATTATTTATTCGGTAAAAAAAACACGTAGAAAATCCCCCCCCCCCCAGCTATGTTAGGGCGAACTTGTTGCCCCCCAGGAGTGAATTATCGATTGATTAAATAAAAAAAAAAAGATTACTTTCGTAGAGAGGAGGGATTTTCTCAGAGTTTACATTTGATTGTAGCAGGAAAAAATATCCCCCCCCCCAAAAAAAAAATGTTTTTAATTTAAATTAGAAATTTTGAAATATTTTTCAAAATGAAAGGAAGCAATTCAGCGTCCGTACATCTGCTTCTACCACTGTGTGCTCAGCATGAAAAGAATGAAGGGGAAAGTATACGCCTGTGATGATTTCTTCTTGCTGTTTCGAGGGCAGTTTCGTCAGTGATCAACTGTAGCCAACACAGTGAAGTCGTTATAGCTGTTGGTTTTTCTTTTCGGAGCACGCTGTACCGCATCCTTAAACTGTAAACGTAAAAAAATCCTTTTTTCAAAAATATATTTTGATGTTTTTATATTATGAGTGTTTTAAAGGGTAATTTTAAGTGTAGCCAGCCACCAGATAAAAGATAATGTTTTGACAGAAACTTTATTTGAAGGAATAAAAGTTTCAAAGATTCGAAAACACTGAAAACTGAAATTCCGTGATTTAGATTTTTCCGAGTTCTTAACAGAAGCAGATTTATATCATCGAGATTGCAAGAACATTTTTATCAAACTAGATAGACACTATCACAACCAATATGCTGAAGGTAAATAAATCTATATGAATTTCCAAATTATTATTTTAAAAATTCATTTAACGCATCGGATTAACGCATTAACATTTACAAGTAAAAACGTCGTTATTGCAATTTTAACATAAAATCACTTTTGTTTGTGAAATAAACTCATAATTACTGGGGTAGGGGGAGATTTTTTTTTTTTTTTTTTTTTGCAATTAAAGCAATTAAATGTATACTCTGGAGATAATATACTAAATTATCTTTTATCTGGTGGCTGGCTACACTTAAAATTACCCTTTAAAACACTCATAATATAAAAACATCAAAATATATTTTTGAAAAAAGGATTTTTTTACGTTTTCAGTTTAAGGATTCGGTACAGCGTGCTCCGAAAAGAAAAACCAATATAACGACTTCACTGTGTTGGCTACAGTTGATCACTGACGAAACTGCCCTCGAAACAGCAAGAAGAAATCATCACAGGCGTATACTTTCCCCTTCATTCTTTTCATGCTGAGCACACAATGGTAGAAGCAGATGTACGGACGCTGTATTGCTTCCTTTCATTTTGAAAAATATTTCAAAATTTCTAATTTAAATTAAAAACATATTTTTTTTGGGGGGGGGGATATTTTTTCCTGCTACAATCAAATGTAAACTCTGAGAAAATCCCTCCTCTCTACGAAAGTAATCTTTTTTTATTATTTAATCAATCGATAATTCACTCCTGGGGGGCAACAAGTTCGCCCTAACATAGCTGGGGGGGGGGGATTTTCTACGTGTTTTTTTTACCGAATAAATAATTGCAATTGTTTTTTACAATTTAAGAGGTCATGGGAAAATTCGAATAGTACTGGACTCGAACCAAATAAAGAGAAACAAAAAACTTTTTTTTTGACAAATTTACCCATAGTTACTGGGGGGGGGGGGGGAGATTTTTTGGAAATCAAAATAATGAAACAAATACCCTGTAAAGTTCCCCATCCCCAACCCCACGAAAGTGATTTTTTTTTTAAATTTTAACAATCGATATTCACTTCTGGGGGGGGGGGGGGCTCCCACATTCGCCCCAACATAGCTGGAGGGGAGATTTGCTACGTGGTTTTTTTTTATTAATTTAATGTTATTATATAATTTTTAGCCATTTCACTTATGTTAATATTTTTCTTTTATTTTGACCTTTCATCCACCCATGCAGCGTGTGACCCGAAAATAGTGGGCGGAGGGGGGGGGGATTAGAGCCAAAATTTTTAATCACATTTTTTTATTATTTTAACCGGCCACCCGCCATAAAACAGATAAACCGTGTTTTGGGGGCTCAGCTCTTGGTCTACAGGGACGACGGGTTCGAACTGAAAAATTCATTTTGTGTTGAATAGTCCATTTATTGAGAAGGCTATAGGCTATATAACATTGCGCTTTGACTAATAAGAGTGGAGCAGCAATAAGAAATGTAATGAAAGCGAGAAAATTTATATAATTGTATAAAATGCTTGGAACGCCGAAAACACGTACATTTTTGAGGTAGACCGTGCAACGCCTGGCAATGCAGCTAGTAGACTTATAATTGCTGGGGAGGAGATATTTTGTTTTGCAATTAAATGTATACTCTGTAAAATTCCCTCCACGAAAGTGATTATTTATTTTTAATTTAATCAATCGACAATTCACCCCTGGGGGGGGGGGCACCACGTTGTAAAACTGCGCACCGCGTAGCAACCCCCTCCATAGCTGTGGGGGGGATTGCTACGAGTTTTTTTTAATGAAAAAACGTTCAAACTTTGGGGGTTTTTTTTGCAACTTAAACAGTCATGCGTAAGTTCGAATAATACTCGACTTGAACCAAATAAAGAGGAACAAAAAAAATTTTTTTTGACAAATTGACCCATAGTTACTGGGGGGAATTTTTTTTTGGCAATCAAAATAATGAAACTAATACCCTGTAAAATTCCCCCCCCCCCGCCACGAAAGTGATCATTTTTTTTAAGTTTAATAATCGATACTTTACCCCTGGGGGGCACCACGTTCGCCCCAACATAGCTGGGGGGGGAAATTAGCTACGGGTTTTTTTCTTATTAATTTAATGCTATTATATAGTTTTTAGCCATTTAACTCATCACTTTGATATTTTTCATTTTTTTGACCTTTCATCCACCCACGCAGCCGTGTGACCCAAAATTAGTGGGGGGGATTCGAGCCAAAGTTTTAAATTGCATTTTTTTATTATTTTAACCGGCCACAAGCCATAAAAGAGATAAATCGTGTTTTGGGGGGTCAAGCTCTTGGTCTATGACTCTCAATTTCGTGGAACATATATCACACCACATAACCTTCGTTTTTGGGTTAAAAATAGTCGGATATTTAGAGCTGTTTTTCAGCAAAAAATTTAAAATTCTATCAAAAACTTCCAGAGTTTATATTTAAAAAAAAAAACTAGCTTACAAAGTTCAACACAAACAATTCGTCTATAATATCTTTTAACCATAAAATCATCCAAGCGTACATAACTCAACCTAATTTGGAAAATTTTGATCGATGGACACATCCAAATTTAAGAATGTATTTAAATTTGTTATGAAATCACACATACATTTTTAGTCATCAAAAAAATATGGCAGCTTTTCTTTAGAACAAGAATTCAGAGTACGTTGGTCCACTTTTTAAAAAACCCATAAAAAAAGAAAACTTTTAGAAGAATTAGAAAGGCAAAATTCTAGTAACAGCAGCAAGGAAGTTTATGAAGATTCAAGCTGTGCGGAATCTCGAGAAAATTTAGGTGGTTCTCGCATAAATTGCACAAAAGTAGAAGTTAGTCGATTTTATGTAAAAAAGCACCAAAACCTCTTTTTGTGCGTTTTTTTTTTTTTAATTTTTTTTTTTTTTATTATTATTATTATTTTTTTTTTTTTTTTTTTTTTGTGCGAACATTTTTTGTGCGGTGTATGAAAATTTCAATCAGATTGGGACTCAATTAACGATAGTATTTATAAAACGGACGAAGTTATTCATGAAACGAACGAACTTTTTCATGCGATTTTTTATATGTGCTCCCTATCCACCGCACAAAAAGAGGTTTGGGTTTATGTTATGGGCCATTTCATGTGACGGAACGGGACATTTGGAGCAGTTTTGTCAGTATATTATGCTCTATAACAAGCCAATAAAACAAGCGAGAATGTTTTTTTCATAGCAGCAGTAAGGATTTGTTATAAGGATTACGTAGAGCAATAAAATTTATTGTTTTCAAACAAACTAATCAAGAGTATGCAATAAAATACCTGGGACGGAATGGGACTCGTTTTGTCCCGTTCCGTCACAGGCGTTATATATATTGCATGTCGTTCAATTATTTTTTTCAAACTGACAAACTTTTGATGTTCTACACTACACAGTTCTTATGACAAATTTTTAATGTTGCTATCAAAAATAAAATTTCTAGATGATATTATTTGACAGGGATGCTTACAGAGGGGGGGGGGGGGATTATGGTGCAAGTTGCGCCATCAAAATTTGGGCGGGGGAGATTTTTAATTTTTTTTTTTTTTGCTTTATTGATTTCTTTTTAATTTGCATGATTTATTTTATTTTATTCTGTTAATATTTTATTTCCTTTATTTAGTTTGTGTATGTGTTATGTCATTGACGTAGCACAGAAATTTTCAAATTAAATTATAATAATAGTAATTAAAAATAAATTAAATAAAAATGTTTAAAAAATAAATTAAATAAAAAAATATTTGAAAAAATTAATAAAATAAAAGAAGAGAGCTAAAAAATAAAAAAAAGGAATGACGGTTGAGAAAAATGGGGGGGGGGGTGATCATCCCTGTTATTTGTATTTAATGAAACAAAATCTAATGACAGAACTACTTCAAATGTCCCGCTCCGTCTCATGGAATGGCCCTTATATTGATCTTTAACTATTTTTGTCCACTCAAAACAGAAAAGAACATAAGTTAGTTACAAAAATATTGAATAATATTTATCATTAAAATTATTACAGAAGTTGTTTTTGTAATGCGGACCAACGTTCTCTGGGAGTTTTTAAATAAAAGAGAATTTCGGGGGGGGGGGGGGTCAGCAAACGATCCTGAATAAAAGAGTATCTAATTACTGCCTTAATAACATAACAGAAGGCAAATATAGAAGATCCAATTTAATTTTCATTCAGATGAGAGAACTTTTCCCTACCTAGGTTTAAAAAATAAAAAAGTGCAGATTTTTAAAATTATTAGTGCATATAATCCGGGCTCTAATTTTGAACATAATTATGAATGAGTTGGCAATTTAAGGGAGACGCTGAGGATGACAATGCATGTGATTGCTTTAGCGCTTTCAAACAATACTCTCGTGCCATTCCAAGGTTAAGTGAGTAGTGATTTCAAACCGTTGATTTCTGATAATGTTGCCTGCAAAGGAAACAGATGAAAAAATTTAGAAGGAAAAAAAAGCAAATCACTCACTTAACGTGTTTATTTTTATCTACACTTACGAATTTTGTGCTGAATAAAAATCAAAATCTGATACTGCTCGACATGCGATTAAAAAAATACGAAAAGCGCTTGAACTTGTTTCTACAGGAATTAGTTCAATCAACCATTGTTTGCAAATAACAAACAAGAATGTTTTTTGCATAGGAATTAGTTTTAGCCGTATTTGAAACAAAACAAAAGGAAAAAAACGGGATATAGAAAATGAATTTAATTTTTATATCCCGTTATAGAGTTATTTTTTTTTCTCTCTCTCTCTCAGATATATGCACCATTCGAGTATATATAGGGTGTTCCGTTTTAACCTGCAAGGCCTCTATTTTCGCAACTGTTAGTCCTAGATGTATACTTCCAATTGCAAAAATATTCAAAATCAGATGTGGAGTTAAGACGTTGAAAGTTTGAAGCAAAAGTAAAAACTAGTATGTTGTGGCCATCACGAAACTTTCTTCTATATTTTTCTTTTTTTTTCTGATCCCTCCCCATGCTTGACGAGGAAGCAATATTCCCAACAAAAACAAAATTACACATGCAAAAACTTGACGACCATCCCAATGTCTGAATTATTGCAAAAGCAAAGCAAAGAGCGAAAATTGAAAGTTAGTTTAAAAGCCTTGCTTGAATTAATTACAAATATTTTATTTGTTAACAAACATAAGATGGCAACAGTTAAAAATTTTAAATCATTGAGATAATATTTCCGATCATTTCCATACAATTAAAATCACGAAAAATAAGCAGACGATAATCTATTACGATTTATCTTTCTTATTGTTGCATTGATAAAGCTATTTTTATTCGCTAAAAAATAATGATAATAAAAATAAATCAGCACCTCTTGGCGCGATTGGCGCCAAAATTGAACCAAAGCCTGTTTACATATGTATTCACATGTATTCCAAATTTCAACCAGAACGTAGCATTACTTCTTGAGATAGGGCACTCACAATGGGAAAAAAAGAACGGGCGATTGCGCTACCCCCTTTTCAGCTGTTGACACCAAAATAAAATCAGCTCTTATACCCAATAAGGGCTACTTGCCGATAAATTTTTCTTTCATTCCGTTCATTATTTCTTGAGATCCAGCAGTCACAATTGACGACAAAAAATGTTCTATAGCTCAACCCCCGTTTGAGTTATTGACACCAAAATTGAATCAGCACCTGTTCCTGTTACTGGAAACATATGGACTAAATTTTGTTTGATTCCGCCAGTTACTTCCTGAGGAGTAGCAATCACGCGTAACTCAAAAAACGCCCCATTGCTCCACCCCCTTGGAGGAATTCGCGCCAAAAACCAATGGGCACAAGTTCACATAGGGGCACATATGTGTACCAAATTTCGTTCGATTTCATGCGGTAGTTTTTCCTGTAGAGCGGCCACAAAAAACTGGTCACACACAGACGTGACCACACACACACACACACACACACACACACACACAGACATTTTCCAAAAATAGTCGAAATGGACTCAGCACACCTCAAAACGTTCGAATCCTTCGAAATTCGAAAATTTGCACGAATCCAATACTTTCTTCTATATATTAGATATAGAAGAAAGTAATAAGTCAAAAAATACATTTAACTTTTTATACGGGCCCCAGGTCCTCTAAATAATATTAAGAGAAAAAATATCTATTGAAAACTATTCCTGACACAAAAAAGTTGACTTTTGTGCGACAAAATTCAAGGAGGTACTTCAGTTTAAAGTTTTAAGGGACCATACAGAAGATGAGATTGGAACTTACGCCTTTTCAGAAGAATGGCAGGTTGTCAAAGTAAACTAGTATGTTGTGGCCATCACAAAACTTTCTTCTATATTTTTCTTTTTTTTTCTGATCCCTCCCCATGCTTGATGAGGAAGCAATATTCCCAACAAAAACAAAATTTCACATGAAAAAACTTGACGACCATTCCAATGTCTGAATTATTGCAAAAGCAAAGCAAAAAGCGAAAAATGAAAGTTATTTTAAAAGCCTTGCTTAAATTAATTACAAATATTTTATTTGTTAACAAACATAAGATGGCAACAGTTAAAAATTTTAAATCATTGAGATAATATTTCCGATCATTTCCATACAATTAAAATCACGAGAAATACGCAGACGACAATCTATTACGATTTATCTTTCTTATTGTTGCATTAATAAAGCTATTTTTATTCGCAAAAAAAAAAAAAAAAAAAAAAATCAACACCTCTTGGAGCGATTGGCGTCCAAATTGAACCAAAGCCTGTTTACATAAGGATTCACATATATTCCAAATTTCAACCAGAACGCAGCATTACTTCTTGAGATAGGGCACTCACAATGGAAAAAAAGAACGGGCGATTGCGCTACCCCCTTTTCAGCTGTTGACACCAAAATAAAATCAGCTCTTATACCCAATAAGGGCTACTTGCCGATAAATTTTTCTTTCATTCCGTTCATTATTTCTTGAGATCCAGCAGTCACAATTGACGACAAAAAATGTTCTATAGCTCAACCCCCGTTTGAGTTATTGACACCAAAATTGAATCAGCACCTGTTCCTGTTACTGGAAACATATGGACCAAATTTTGTTTGATTTCGCCAGTTACTTCCTGAGGAATAGCAAGCACGCGTAACTCAAAAAACGTCCCATTGCTCCACCCCCCTTGGAGGGATTCGCGCCAAAAACCAATGGGCACAAGTTCACATAGCGGCACATACAGTGGCTCCCAAAAGTCTTCGTACACCTACGACTTTCAACGAAATAGGCCCCAAATCATTGGTTAGAATTAATATTTCGCGATAGGTATTCAATTATAAGATCTATGATCAATGTTTAACAAAATTGCATGAAAAGTTTTTAAAAAATATTAAAACTTAATTTTTTAAAAATCAAAAACCGAAAGATACCGGAAATTTTATCTCACAAAAGTCTTCGTACACTTTATAAAATGTCTAAATATTATTGAATAATCTAACTTTTGATTAAGTTATTAATTAGTAGAATATCACACAGTATTCATAACACCTTTTAAACGTCTGGGAATTGTTTTCATTCTTTTTCTTTCTTTTTTTAGCGTAATTTCTGAGTAAGTGTTCTACCACACTTCGAGTCTTACTGTTTCTAGTTCTATTTTCGTTCCAAAGCCGTATTTTTGTAATCTAGCCTCCAGATATCTCTAAATACGTTACATTAAGTTACAATCTGGAGATTGAGGGAGCATTTCTAAACTTCAGAACAATTTTCGAGGCACTAGACGCAAACGTTAAAAACCGTGTGCTTCTTATCGTTATCTTGATAAAAAAAACAAAGTTGTTTCCAATAACCAAATTTTTGGCTAAGAGTTCAAAACTGGTTTTTAAAATATTTAAAAGAACAGCATGATTCATTATTTCATCAAAAAATTACAAACTACCAAATCCTGATGCTGATATGCACCCTCACACTAAAACACCTTCACCGTCCCGATTAACTGATCCAACTAAGTTCTTAAGATTAAGTTCCTAATTTTTTCGTCTACTTACAGTTATACAACAATTTAACCAAAAATGTTAAATTAATTTTTATCTGTAAGTAAGACATGATCTAAACTGTTTTTAGCTTATTTATCATTGATTTTGGGACGAAAAGCGTAAGCTTTCTGTTTTTCGCACGACAAAGAAAATTTCTGCGGGAAGAGGTCCCATTTAATCCAGCAAATCAAAAAAAAAATGCGAACAATTTTAGGTGAAAATTAAATGTAAAATGTTTCATTTAATTCTGCAGAAACTTTTACAGTACTCAAATGTGTATTTTTCATAAATCACGTTTTGTCAACTTTGCCGGTTGACCTTTTCTTACCTTGTTTTCGGTCCGATTCCTTTCTTTAAAGCATTTTATCAAGCACTTTACTATACAAACAAATAAATTAACTAATTTAGAGATATTTCAAACCAATTTGCCACTACTGTGGGAAAAAAATTTAAATTTTGAATGGCGTTTGTTGTTTTTTACGAATACCAGCCATTTTACCGTAATAAGGAATATATTAAGGAATAAAAAAACAAAAAATTAAAGCCAAATGACTTATAAGGGTCTACACAATGCAAAAATATTAATAAAACGGCATATGATAATTTTAATCATGAATTTATTCGAAAATATTCGAGTGTACGATGACTTTTGTGGCGTGTTATTTCTCTGTCTCTTCGTTTTCTGATCCATTTCAAAAAGAAGATCCGTCAATATTTTGAAAAAAACCAATGGGTTATATTTAGAATGACATAGGAATGATGTGAAAAAATATTGGACTTTATATTCGAATTCAGTTTTGAGTTATTTTGGTTTTACTAAAAAATTTCAAAGTGTACGAACACTTTTGGGAGCCACTGTATGTGTACTAAATTTCGTTCGATTTCATGCGGTAGTTTTTGCTGTAGAGCGGCCACAAAAAACTGGTCACACACAGACGTGACACACACACACACACACGCACATACACACACAGACAGACATTTTCCAAAAATAGTCGAGATGGACTCAGCACACCTCAAAACGTTCGAATCCTTCGAAATTCGAAAATTTGCACGAATCCAATACTTTCTTCTATATATTAGATATAGAAGAAAGTAAAAACACAAACTATTTATATTTTTCATTGCTATTCAACAATAAACGCAAATGTTATGCCGTGATACGCAAAAACACACTGAAAAACCTTGAACAATTTGAAAAACTACACTCTATGTACACATATAATTTTAAACACATGTTAACTGCTATATTTTCCCCCAAAAGGTGTTATTGACGGTGAGTGAAAAGTGGTGTAAGTCACAAAACGCTGCATTTCATATCTCGGTGAATATTGGTCGTACTAATTTCCAACTTTTTGTGTTGGAATTATTTTTCAATGGAGAATATTTCCCTAAATATGAGTTAGGGGACCTAGGGCCCGTATAAAAGGTTAATTTTTTTATTTTCTGACTCAATTTTAATTTTGCTTCAAAGTTTCAATGTCTGAACTTCGCATCTGATTTTGAACATTTTTGCAATTGGAAGTATTCATCTAGGACTAACGGTTGCGAAAATAAAGGTCTTGCAGGTTAAAACGGAACACCCTGTATATACTTTTATCAGTTTCAGAGATTGCAATTTCTTTCCTGTGTTTTATTTCTAAAAGACAAGTAAATAATCAGCTGTGATAAGTTCATCGATTTGTTTTTTCGTGAATTCACTTTTTGGTTTCGATATTAATGCCTTCCAATCAATGCATTTTTGATGATTATTTATTTTCCTTTTTGTTCATTGGTTGTATTAAATTAATTTTTCCATAAGATTACTTAATCAGTCGTGACTTAACAATTGCCACCGCGCACCAGTTTTGCAAGCTAACTTTGTGCGCGTTTTGTGGCAAGAAGAAGTATTAAATTCAGATTTTAAACCAATAGCTAGTACATGAAATACAACCGCCAGCTCAGTCATTCCAGCCGAGGACTGCAGTTTCGTGCTTATTAGCACTCATCAGTCCGGCATAGGAAGTGACTAAGCTGGAGGTGGAAAATCTCTTAAGTAAGCCAAGAGTGCCAAACAAACTGGTAGCTAATATAGAATTAGCACAGACCAGACGTGTGACCGAAGTAATGGTTCGGTTCAACTCGAAGAAGGCATGGTATTTTTTGTAAGCTACCGCCCTACAGCCAGGGCTTAAGGCAGAAATACATGAATATACCATGCCTTGCCTTCAATTTTCGAATTGAACCGAACCATTGCTTCAGTCACTCATCTGGTCTGTGCTAATTCTATATTAGCTACCAGTTTGTTTGGCTCTCTTGTCTTCCTTAAGAGGTTTTCCATCTCCAGTTCAGTTACTTCCTATGCCGGGCTGATGAGTGCTAATAAGCACGAAACTGCAGTCCTCGGCTGGAATGACTGAGCTGCCGCTCGTATTCCATGTAGTTCTGCCTTAGCCCCGGCTGATGGGCGGTAACTTACTGAAAATACAATAGCTAGTACGTTTTCCCCTAATTTTGAGTTGTGTCGCTTTCCTTGCAGGGACGCGATATGTTCTATTAAATCACACAACATCATGGACCAATTTTCACAAAACTTGACATGTTATTCACGCCACCATAATAGTTTTGAACATAAAAAAATCTACAGTGTGTTCCGGTCTAACCTGCAAGACCTCTATTTTCGCAACCGTTAGTTCTAGATGAATACTTCAAATTGCGAAAAAGTTCAAAATCAGATGAGGAGTAAAGATATTGAAAGTTTGAAGCAAAAGTAAAAATAAGTCAAAAAATACATTTAACTTTTTATACGGGCCCTAGGTCCCTCAACTTATCTTTAAAGAAATAATCTCCACTATTACTAACACAAAAAAACTTGACATTAGTGCGACCAAAACTAAAGGAGATAGTCTGTTCAAAGTTTTAAGGGACCATACGGAAGATGAGATTGGAACTTATCGTCCTTTCAGAAAAATGACAGGTTGTCAATGTAAAACGAGCTGATGTGTGCATCATATGACTTTCTATTACTCCAATTTAATGTCATTTCCCCATTATTGGCAATTTTAACGTGGTTCAATTGTTTACTCTCTAAATATCACCAACAGTGGCCACATTGAAACCAAATTTTAAAAAAAAAGAAAAAAATGGTCAAATTTGTCGTCAAATTGGCGACAAAACGGCGACCAAAAGACTGGCGATATATCGCCAAGTGTCCGATAAATTATAACACAACTTGAGTTTACATCGAAATTAACAATGATTTCCACCCAAAAAGGGGCAAAAGACTACTTTAGAAACAACCGAATGCAACCAAAAGAGGTGCACAACTAGACCCCACTAGGAGTCTACGTACCAAATTTCAACTTTCTAGGACATACCGTTTTTGAATTATACGAGATACGTATACACATACATACGTACATTAGGGTGGATCGAAAAAAAATGAAATTTTGAATCTTAATTTGGAATACCTGCCAAAAACTGCATGTGTAAGTACACCACACACCTAAAATATTATCAAGTTTGAACAACTCTTTGAGGGTCCTACCAAGGCTTGAATTTCTCCAAAAATAGAAAAAAAGGACAATTTCCCAAAATTTTTATGAAAATACTAGTGTTTAAAATTTTTTGTTATAATACGCGGTTAAAATGCTTCTTTTGAACACTCTTTTCATGTATCTTCGCAATTATTTTCAGTCTTTGCACCATTAAATTCGCACATAAGCCGTTAAATTCCGCGGAATTAATCAAAAACTGACTTTTTTAAAACTTTTTTGCACATTGCAATATTTTTTCTTTTAAAGTCCAATTTTCGTTTTTACAACGCCTGTACAGAATGCAGTTTCAAACGGAAGTGAAGTTAAACTTTTGTTACATTAACAGCCCAGCATCCACTAAAAACAGGTGGCTGCATTTCGAGTTTCATTCTACCTTTTCTATCTGCCGAGTCGCATGTATTAAGTATAAATTTATTACTCATTTTACACTAGAAGTAAACTATCAAAATGATTTAGTTGTATTAACTAAAAAAACAGAGAGAAGTGCATTGGTTACAAAGAATGTATATTTACTCACACACAGTCACTCTGACATATAAGCATCAATATTTCACAAAATGAGGGACTTGAAAAGTATCAGTTATTTAAAGCCACAGAAAATAGTTCGTCACATTCAATTCATAAAACCTCTTTGAAATCCTTTTTTGATACAAACGATGACATGATACTTCGAGATTTGATTTTTGCTCTTATGAAGCCATCTCTTGCCGATTGACTAATAACAAAGAAGCTTCTGTCACCATATTAGCACAGCGTTCCACCACCTGAGTGTGACAGGAGAACTAAACAAACGCAAAATTGGCGTTGGTGTTTTCAATTTATTGTTGAAGACTTTCATTAGATATGCCAGCTAAAATAGGAGAGGGTGGCAGTTATTGCACATTTTTGCCGGTTGATAACAACAGAATAGTCTGATGCATTAAAGTTAATCATTGAATTATAGAATTCTCTTATTTCTTCATGAACAGAAGCTACTTGTCTGGCCTTCAAAATCTTCGCAAAGCCAGTTCTCTGATGTACTTCGTTCATCAGTGATCACTGTTAAGAGAATATTTTCCGGGTGGATAAAATAGTCATTTCGTTAAATGACAGGACCAATAACTTTTTCAGATTTTCACTTACGTAACGAGATGCTGTAATAACACTGATGAGGAACAGCAAAGTTTTGTTTCAATTCCAGAAGAAGAAAATTTTGCAACGGCTATACTCCCGCCAACAGAGCCATCAACATTCTTTGGTGTTGATGTCACCTCAAAAGTGGAACAAATGAGGCTTTCTCTGCCAACGTTATCAAGAGTGTGCTACCAGTACGGCATTTCTGACGCAGATGTGCGATGTGCTGCATCAATTGTTTCAGAAACATTACAGGATTTTGGTACTGTGTCAAATAATTATCGCTCTAAAGTCGTTGATAGGAATAAAATTCGAAGACAGCGACAAAAGTGTCACAGTCGAAATACGTGCTTCTCTTCAAAACCTGCAAACTAGAAGTGAAAGGGTTTGAAAAGTATATTTTTCGACAGCCGAAAAGACAAAACTATGACAAAAAGAAATGATTCGAGACAGATACCACAGAAAAACCATAAGCGAGGAATCCATGGTTGAAAAATCCAATTCTCCTTATTTGGGTCATGTGACGCCAACTTCTGGAACGGGAAAACTTGTTGCGACAGCAATGTGATTTTTGAACTGAAAATTTGTTAAGCCTTAAGGATCTTTTAGCTTTTGGCTGTGATAGCACGGTCACGAATACCAGAAATAAGAACAGTGCAATTGCGGTCATAGAGAATAAAGCTGGACATCCTGTCCCATGGTTAATCTGCGAACTGCATACGAGCAGCCTTAACGTCATTTGTTCACATTACTTGATGGTGAAACTGCTGGTCCATGTGAATTTTCGCTGGACCAATAGGTAAATTGCTAGACGGGTGCGACAATTTACCACTGGTCCAGTTTGAAGCAATTGCGCTCCTTGTCGTAGGTGCTGGGCTGTTAATATAATAAAGTATAATTTCATTTCCATTTAAAACTGCATTCTGCACAGTCATTGCAAAAAAAAAAGACTTTAAAAGAAAAAATATTGCAATGTGCAAAAAAAGCTTGAAAAAAGTCAGTTTTTGGAAATTTCACGAGATTTTATGAACTTGTGTGCGAACCTAATACTGCAAAGAATGTAAATAATTTTGAAGATACATGAAAAGCGTGTTAAAAGGAAACATTTTAATGGTATTAGAACAAAAATTTTGAACCTCATTATTTCTATAAAAATTTTGGAAAATTTACCTTTTCCCCTATTTTTGAAGAACTTCAAGCCTTGGTAGGACCCTCAAAGAGTTGTTCAAACTTGATAATATTTTACATGTGCATTGTTTTTACACGTGCACAGCTTTTGGTGGGTATTCCAAATTAAGATTCAAAATTTAATTTTTTTCGATCCACCCTAACGTACATACGGACGTCACGAGAAAATTCGTTGTAATTAACTCGGGAGTCGTCAAAATGGATATTTCAAGTGTCTGTAAGTTCCTAGGCATATATCCACGTGTAATCGAGTCGAAACAAAAAACTCAACATTCATTCGGGGGTGAGAAAAATGGAAAATAAGGCCGATTTTTGTGTGAAAATTTTTTCGCGAATACAGTGTTTCCTTTTTTGTAAAAAGAAGTAAAAAAGTATATTTCTATTTTTCATTGATGTTTAAAAATAAATGCAAATGTTATGCTGTGATACGCAAAACACACCACAAAACCTCGAACAATCTGAAAAGTCACTCTTTGCACACATATAGTTATAAACATTTGTTAACCTCTACATTTTCCCCCAAAAGGTGTTATTGATGACGAGTGTAAAGCGATGTGACACAAAACCGCTGCGTTTCATATATCGGTGAATATTGGTCGTACTAATTTCAAACTTTTTGTGTGAGAATTATTGTTCAATGGAGATTATTTCCCTAAATATAAATTAGGGGACCTGGGGCTCGACTCAAAAGTTAAATTTTGTATTTTTTGACTCATTTTAATTTTGTCTTTAAACATTCAATGTCTTAACTCTTGACTTTGAATATTTTTTGCAATTTGAAGTAAGTATCTAGGACTAACAGTTGCGAAAATAGAGGTCTTACAGGTTAAACGGAACATCCTGTATATTCTACTGCAAAGCTTATGGCCCTTTATGGGTACAAAAATATACTTACGGGTAGTTTTCTAGGAAACTTTTCTTTAATGTCCAAGGCTTCCTGTCTTCTGAGAGCTAAAAAGAGGAAAAGTTAGTTTAATATCAAAGAATTGGAAAACCTTTCGTCTATTCTCCTCTCCGGTTTTAAAATTACTTTCTTAATGCTCATATGTAAAAACTCAAGATCGCTAAAATTTCCATATATATATAAATGATATCACACTTTTTTCAACAATTTATCCCCCCCCCCCTGTCACAAAGTGTTACACTTAACCTTACACCCTTCTACTCATTTGTCACATGTAGGGATTGCAATACCGGACGAAAAATTTAATACCGCTATTGATACCAGTATTTGAAATTTCTCAAAAAATGCTTGAAAACATATTTTTTCGTTGTCTCATTTCATATTTTAGAACAAAAATAGTATGAATTATGAAAACATATTGTGAACAAATATGAAATGAAGGAACAAATGTCATTACAAAAAATCAATAATAGTAAAAAGCATAATGCATCTATTGAATTGTCTCTAAGCCTGGAACTAATTTAGTGCTCAACTTTCCAATAGTTGAAAACATTCTCTCTGAGTTCACGCCGGTCGGTGGTGCTGTCAACAATGTGCGATGCGCCTCTAATTGTCTAGAATTATTTCATCTTCAAATTATTCGGTCTCTTGCGTGTTATTTTTGGAAAAATCATTATATGTGTGTGTTTCTTTTGCTTTGAGTATACTATTATATATTAGGGCTCGACCGATGGCATTTTTTGGCCGATGGGCCGATGCCGATTGTTGTCCGATTGTTCAAAGATGGCCGATGGCCGATTGTTTTCCTCCAAATGGCCGATTGCCGATGGCCGATGCCTTTGGCCGATGGCAAAAAAAAAAAAAAAAAAAAAAAAACAGAAATAAATTGATAAGATTGTCAGGGATTTAAAGGATCATTGATTCATTTCACTTTACTTCCTTTCTATGAATAAGGAATTGTAATCACAAAAAAAAAAAAAAAAAAATCAGATTTCGACCTAAATTTCTATTTTACGATCACCCAATTTATACTTCAAAAGTTTTTCGGCACATCTGTACATATGTCCCTAAGAACATATAGATAACCGAAATATAAATTTTGAACGCCTCCTCAGTTAATTATCGAATATTCTCTTGTGATGCCTTCATGCGCGTAAACTTGCGTCACTCAAAAACGTTATGAAATAGTAAGTTGAAAACTCATACGTACGTAGTATGATCTAAAAGTCGAGGACAAGTTGTATAACCCCGAATAGTTCACATTACCGAAGCACATCTATCTACAAAATAGTCACCTTGAAAGACTATGCACTTCTGCCAACGTTCGTATAGCTTTTAGAAGCACTCCTGGAAGACATTTTTCGCAACCTCCTGTAAGGCCTCTTGCGCTGCTGCTTTAACTTTATCATGGGGAAGAAGGCGACTTTCATGTCGAGGATGCACGGTTCGATTGGTCAATACTCTGATATGACAAACAAATAACATAACGTTTCGTCGGACTTTGCTCCGTGTGACTTTTACCTGTTCCCAGCAAAAAGACATTTGCATGGACGCCGCTTTCTTCCGTCAGGAGAAGATAAAGCTGCATCATAGAAGGTAGCGAAAAATGGCTTCCAGGAGTGTTTCCAAAAGTTATATGAACACTGGCAGAAGTACATAGTCCCTCAAGGTGACCTTTTGAAGGTGATTGTGCTTCGGTAATGTGAATTATTCTGGGTAAGTTTTTATACAGCTTGTCCCCGAACTTTTGGATCGTACTACGTACAATCTGTATAGGGTGTAGTTATGCTTCTCCTTTTTTGACTGCTGTATGACGAAAGAGAAAGAACAACACCAAAAAAAAAAAAAAAATATATATATATATATATATATATATATATATATATATATATATATATATAATAAAGAAATAAAGAAAGAAAAAAAAGGGAAGAAAAACAAAGAGACTGTTTAATAACGAATTGATTTGTTTTTGTTTTTTTTTATTGAACATATAACTAAGATTTCAGTAATATTGTAATAATGTATGGATTTAGGTATATTAAACATAGTTAAAAAACCATTAAATTATGTTGTTTAATCATTCAAAAAATAAAAGAATAAAACTATGAAACCGTCAACAAATTACGCAATTAAAGTGGAAAGATGGACATAGACATTTTTTAGTCATCAAATTAAACAAAAAAGTAACAGATAAATTACAATATTAAATCAAAATAGGAATATTTTTATACTTATTTAAATTTTATGAATAGAAAAGTTGGCATTTTTCATAAAAGCTATAACAGTGACATAAATTTTGCTGAAAAAAGAAATAGCTATGCAAAGAGCGAGGTTCTTAAAACGCAGCTACAATAAACAAACTCAATATTTACACCAAGTCAATAATTGAATACATATACTATTTGATCTGATGTTTGCACACATAATATTGAACAATTTGATTGTTTAATCTTTTATGAAGCTTTACAAACAAATTCAAATTAAAATTTTCAATTTAACAATAATCTTATGAAATTTAAAAAATTGCATAGTAGAAAATCCTTGAAACTTTTCTATAAGAAACGAAAATAACTTACGATGCAAAAAAGATGGCGCATTACGAAATATAGGTGAAACAAGTATGAAAAATATCAAAATGACATTTCTTGACCAAAATAAATAATCGCTAAATATTTAAGAAATGCTTGAAACGACGAGGTAGGGTTAGGGGGGTCACCCTCTGATTTTGGAGTAAATCACACTTCGGCCAAAACCTCGGCCTCATTTTTTTAGTACAGAACAGCTACCACCAACGCCTGGGAAGAGTTTCTGAATCTACTTCAGCACTTCCGAAAAAAAAAATCAAAATTCCCTTTGATTTCCGAATTATATCACCATTCAAAACGTCTTAAATCAGTTTCTTACATTAATGCCCTAAATTCTTTCTAAACAATAGATAAAGTTTGAAAAAAAAAAAATCTCCAATTTTATGAATGGTGTTAGTTTTAAACAACTCAGAAGTACAACTAGAGTTTAATTTCAGAAATTGAGCGAGTGGGAGGAGGGGCACGCAAGTGTTCTCGAAAATTCAAAAAGTAGTCGTAAAAATAGAATTTAAAATAATCATAAACATTGAGGAAAAAAACCCTTTCAAAACTTGCACCCGAGTTTGTTTTGACGTGCAGTGGCGGATTTAAAATATAGCAAATGTTGCAATTGCGCGAGAGGTCCCATACCATAGGGGCACCGTAGGAGTTACAAAAATGCCTAAGATAAATATTTTACAACTTCTGTGATAGAGAAATAGGGCCCCAAAATGTATTTCGACGGGCACCAAACTTGTAACTCCGCCGAAGAGAAACAGAAAAGGCTGCATTACTGTGATTCATATTACAAATATCAAAAAATTAAAAATTACCGTCGGTTCAACGGGAATCTAATAAAGTGACAAAAAACCCGGTTTCGCCATCTCATATTTGTTTCCATAGTCTCCAATTCGGCAATATATCACCAAATGATCGTAAGTCTGAGACGCTATATTGGTTTTTCATTGAAATAAGTAATTAATAGCCACAAAAAATGAGTAAACAAGCTTTTCAGAACACCCGATCGAAAACAAAAAGGGGAAGTGCACAACTGGAACGTACGCAGACCCCTCATACGAAATTTTAACCTTCTACAGATTATCCTTTTTGAGTTATGACTTATGAGAGATACATATGTACATCCTGCTGCAATAAACAAAGCAATAATAAACTTGTTTGGTACCTGATTAATTTTATATAAAAACAATAACTCCCTTTACTTTGTATTAAAAAAGTAAAACAGCAAAGGTCCTTTTTTTTTTTCAAAAACATCGGCCAATTCCATCGGCTTTTCGATGTTTTTTAAGGCCGATGGGCCGATGTTTCCCGCAAGTTAGCATCGGCCGCCGATGCCGATGCCGATGGCTTAATTGTTGAACCATCGGCGCCGATGCATCGGCCAGGCCGATGCATCGGTCGAGTCCTATTATATATATATATATATATTTTTTTTTACAGTTACAGCTTGTTCCGATTTCTTTCCGAGTGACCATACTTTTCCAATATTAACATCATTTTCTCTAGAGGAGGACAGGTTCGTGTTTGATTTTTATTGTTATCCCTTTGGTTTGATATTTACGATAAACTTGTTAGTTTCTCTTATTCCTTTCCGTATTCTTTAATATTCTTTACAATTATAATTAAGTAAATATCTGAAAATACGTTTCAAATGATTATGCTTAACCTCTATACACTGTTAAAACTACAGGTTGCATTCGGCACCTTTCAGGGGTGAAACGCTTGTTCACCAGCGGCACCCAATACGGAGCCGAAATTGCACCTCTAACTAGGGTGAAAAACAGGCACCTTTCAAAAAGTAGGCAGCCGGGGTGAAAAGAATGAACCTACGGAGAGAGAAATGGCACCCTTACTGTAGATCCTCCTCCCCCCCTCCCCCGTATTGTGTGCTTTTTTTGAATATAATTGTGTTTTTTTTTAATAGTTTTGTTTTGATTCATGATAGTCTACGTTTTGCACACTTTTCACATTGCATGAATTCAGTACTGGAAATGTTTAAAACTTGTAATTACAGCATTTGATCATATTTCAGAGTTTTCAACATAGTTAAGGAGTGCTCATTGCTTTAATTCATCTGATCGTTCTCTACATCAGTTTTTTCTCAACCTCTTTTGACCCACGGGTCGGTAAAAGCAAATGAAAAACATTGCGGACCTGTGAAATTTTTATCCTTTTCTAAAAAATAAATAATAATAATTATAATAGCTCTCGGGGCGGTAAAAAAAACTTGTGAAAAAACTCTGCGTACTGATAAGTTTTTTTTTTTTTTTTTTTTTGCAAAGTAATATTAAAAATGAATAAAACAATAAATATCTACAGACTTTATTTGGTATCCAAGAATTGTCACAAATATATTTAAAGTTAAAGACGAGTAATTATTTCAATAATCATAGTTAAGTTAATGATTATTTGTGAGAAATAACCGCACCGAAAGTAAAGTGTAGATGTACTTATGGAATTATTTACATGAAGAGCCAAACATATTCTCGGATATTAAAGTCACGGAAAAACAAAATCCTTTCTCGAACGTTAAAAATTTCAATCAAGAGTAACAATAAAATAAAATGCATATGAAATTTTTCGACAGTTGAAAAACCTAAAGAAATAAGAAATTCCTAACGCTAACGAAACATTATACGCTAACAGGAAATGATTCAAACACTTGAACGAAAAAGAAAAAAAAAAGCTAGACGGAGAGAGATTTCCTTTTTATTTTTTGCACTCGCTGTTGTGTAGTAATCTACGAAGCACAAGAATCATTTTATTTAGGTTCTCACTTGTTGATTAGTGATAAATTGCGGTTATTATTTTGGTGATTAAATGTTGCTTATCGAGTACTCAAGAAAATAATGATAGATATATTTAGTAGCGTTTTTAATGATGGAAATTTCACGACAGTAACGGTCAACTGAAAATCAACAACTAACGGTACTACGATATCGTAACGGACTAACGGTAACTAAAAAGCATTAAACGTACTTTTAACTATGTTTGAAAGCCCTAAAAGCTACGAAGTGATCAAAAGCTGTACTTACTTGTTATTTTAAAGAATTATCCTAGAAAAGATGAGATTTAATCCAATAGTGTACTTCATTCAATGTGAAAGACATAGAAGCCACGCTTAGATGCAACCTATCATTCGTCCGCCATATTGAAGTGGTTGAATGGTGAATATATGCCGCAAGCGCATGCGCTAGCAAGTCATTTTGCGATTGCTTGCTGTTTTGGCACCCCTGTCTACGATTGTCTGCTGTTTTCGCACCCCTGCTCTACTTCCTGGCTAGTATTGCACCCTTGGGCCTCATGCTTTCACCTTAGGGGGAATATATTCACTCGTCTGGAACCTCTGGTTATAACAGTGTACAAACTTTCAAGGCACTAGATACTTTCTAAATATTATCTTGCCAAGTATAAAGCGCGACATGACAACAAAACAATACCAACAAATTGCTATTTGTTGTCAACTAACAAGAAATTTTTTTTGCCAAATTTCAGCACAGTTGAGACAAATATATAAAGAAAAGATCATGAAATATTACTGCAATTGATGGTTGTAATAAATTGTTCATAGGACAAATGCATTCAAAATTACACTCGAAATTAACTTTCACAAAATGGAAAATGAACGATCCGGGAAATGGAAAAAATAATAACATGGTGCACAAAAACACACGAAAATGCGATTCATCTCACCATCTAGTAATGAAACTATCATTTTGAAATCTTTCCGCTACTTTTGTTTAATGATTTTCCATTTGTTCGTGCGTTTGAAGCCAAATTATTACATCAATAGATAGATTTTGGTTCTGTATCATGGAAAAGGAAATGTACTCGTAAACTACTCGTACTATACTCGTACTTTTAAAATATAAGTAGATATTTAATAAGTTAAATTGAAAATTCTTTAGTGGAAACTATTATTTTCAACTAATACCGAAAATACCAGTATTTTACCTCAGCAAATACCGGTATTACGAAATTGCAAAAATGCTCGAAATACCGGTATTGCAATCACTAGTCACTTTTTTTATTAATATAGTTTTTTAAGAAATTGACTGATGTCGCACTTTTTGTTATCCCTTCTCTCTCCCCCCTTTCTCACAAACTATCTCAACTTCAACCCCCCCCCCCCCCCCCCCCCCCCCCCCCCCCCCACTTCTCTTCAAAGCAGGACATCATTTGTAAACAGCTCTAATTCGTTTTTCTTTTTTTTAATTGAAATGACTCCGTCAGAGACAATAACACTCACATGTTGTGCTTTTATGCTAATTACTACCCTATCAGAGAAACATCGACGGATAAATCAGGACATTCTGCGCCCTTGAATTCAAAAAGAGTAAATGAGCTAACCGTATTCTTCAGAATTCACCATTACTCCGATGTCCTAACGTTCCATAGCAGCTCAGTGGCTATATTGTCGAACAAAATAATTTTATTCAAATAAAGCTTTGTTTTTCCAAACAGTAGTTAGTTTAAAAAATCATGTCAACGGAAATATAATTAAAAATTATTTACAGGAATAGTTAAAGCTTGTCCACGGAGAAATGGCGGATAACCCTGAAACGGAAACATTATTTGTATCATATTATACGTAATAGGTTTGTTTGTTGTTATTTTGTGATAGGACCAGTGAGGGAACGCGCCTCTTACTACTCTGTGCTTTCTGGCTAATTCTACCTATAACAAATGTTGTTTCGCTTCAAGGTTATCCACCATCTCTCCATGGTCAAGCATTAACTTAGTTTTACCCTTTGGTGACGAGGTGAGGGGACGGGACATGTTCCCTTTGTGCCCTAAATTCGAATTTTTAACATCTTGAACTTAAATTATGTCTTTGCAATCACGAGTGTGTGTATGTAGGCGCCGCGTGTGTGTGTGTGTGTAGGGCATAGACGCCACCGCCCAGGAGTGGTTCCGCTCACGGAGGACAATGCACAGTGGAATTCACAGAGTTAAGCTTTATGCATAGGCGCCCATATGCGAAATTTAAAAGGGGGGGGGGCTCAGATATTTTCCCCATGGTTTAACAGGATATTTTCCCCATAGAGACCGATTTCAGTGCAGATTAGAGTTATTAAAATTTGATATTTTTAATAACCTATTTACTATAGGCTGGAGAAGAAATGTTTTTTCATTTTTGCAAAGAAAAAAGTACTAAAAGCAAGGAACTTCTAATTTTAAAAGGGAGAGCTTGAGCCCCCATTTTCCCCCCTATACAGACGTCCTTGGCTTTATGATTAAGTTAAACCTTGAATAAATGCAAACGATTTGTAACCATGGCGACGAAAATTTGTCTTCTTAATAAATATTGAAACAACGAGCTAAGTCTCGTCGTCATGGCATTCTGAAAAGTCAGAGCAATATCAACTTTGGTCAAGTGAGGATAATAAAAAGAGTTAATAAAACGACAAAACTTTATCTTTTCGTGAATAGTTTCTATTTGTGCGATTTCGGACATTAAAATAGTGCTGCATTTAGTTGCCGAAAAAGAAATGGATTTTGAACAATGGGAAACTCGTGGAAACACAGAAAATTTGGGACAAAGCTGAGCACTCAGTATAGTTTCTAAAAGAAAAAACTACTGTTTGACCAAAAAAAAAAAGCCCCTCTCGTCATTTTTCTTATTTATGAGCCAAATGACATCAAAATGTTCAAATATCCTCTCCGCAAAAGGATTACCCGCAAGAGTAATATTTCCAACGTTAGTCAATGAGCAAAGAGAAAGAAATCATTCGGCTTCTCATGGTCTGCCGCCAAAACAAAAACCAAATTAAAACGAAAATAATTTTTGCGTTTGCAACCACATAATTTTCATACTGCTCTTTTTTTTCCTTTTTCGTCTTTCTTTATTCCCCCCCCCCTCCTCCCTTAAAATAGTGTCTTGTTCTGTAAAATATTGTTGATAGCTAGAATACGGGACAAAAGCCGTCCCGTTTGGAAGTTCCCCGGGACGACGGACTGTCCCTTGAAATCCGGGACGTCTGGCAACCCTGGATACAGTATAACTTCGATTTAACGATTGGCTAGATTTAATGATACATTTCACTGGCCCAAATTTAACTGCAATGAATGTCTATGCTGCTCGATTTAACGATAACTTTTTCCAGCCCCTTGGGAATCGTAAATCCGGGTTTTACTGTATTTTGGTTCAAATGTGTAGCGGACCTTGCCCCCTTTCTCCCCCCCCCCAAAATGTGGTCCTAGTTGCACCCAACCCATGAAGTATATATAAACTTAAATACTATTGAAATATCAGTTTTTATAAGCTTATAAGAGCTGATCATGCTCCCACCTCCCCCTAAGTCGTATTACACAGTGATACAGTAAAACCTGTGAAGTTGACCACCCTTGTAAGTTGATCACGTGTCTAAGTCTCTAACTTGACCGCATTTTTCAGGCATGGAATTAGCCCTTATCATGTAAATAAACCTCTGTAAGTTGACCACTAAAGTTGACCACCGCAAGTGGTCAACTTAAACAGGTTTCACTGTACTATCAGTATTGTGATGGCAAGAAGGTCCGTGGGAGAATTTAAAAATTTCAACATTATTCCAATTTCTTTTTTATTTTCTTCTTTTTTTGGAAAGTAATACGTAGTAGCGATACAGACACTTGTTTCTAATTGTATTTAGTTTACCATCTGTAAATTAGAACTGCGTTAAATTACAAACAATTTTAAAAATAACGCTTTTTTCATTTAAATTAATAACAATTCCATGGTAAAGGGGGGAAAAAAAGCTTTTTATAAAATAAGAACATCATTCTCTACGAATATGTATTAATTTTCAATTCATTCAATATTATTTTCATTACCAACATGCCATTGAAAGACATTAAAAAAACATTCGTTCAATAGCAATAGTGCCCAACCTACAGCCTGCGAAGCTGATCCGTGCTGGCCTGTTATTCTGTTACAAATCGAAAAGCAATATTAGTGAAAGTAGTCACAAATATGGATCCAAATACTCAAAAAATTGGTTTCTGAAAATCAGATGCATATCCTCACATAAACAATAGCTAGTGATGGAGTAACCCGCGAGTTTCAACAATGAAACTCGCTCCACGGCATGATAATTTGATAATAGGTTTTGGTAATGTTTGCAGGAAAAGGCTTTATAGTGACAAGGCTGAACTCGATTCGTTAACGTGACTGTTTTACTGGTAACACTGTCATTTCAGGAGAATGGAGAAACGAAAAAGCGGTCAACTATGAACGCTATTTACTGGAGTTTAGGGTTAATCCACTGGAGTTAGGGTTAAGATGTCAACTATCAAAATATCACCAAACAGGAAATTGCTTCGTTCAAAGAAGCAATTTTCACCCGTCATACTTTGACGGGCGATTTTCTAGTAATAAAATAATCATCAAGTAATCAATCATTGATTAGTAATTTTCTTTCCTTTTCTATAGTTTCAAATGTTATTTGCAAAAGAATGAAATATTTTGAAATTTTATTCTTGTTCTAGTCCGCGGAAAGTAATTTCAATACGTGATGCGGCCCTTGGACAGAGAAAGGTTGGGCATCAGCACTTTTCTAGAGAAAAGGTAAGAATAAAGTTGCAGAGTTTTTCGAAATCGAAGCATATCGCAAAAGTTGTTAATTATTTTGTTAAAATCTTGCAGTTTATAAAAACTTGCAAAAATGATGAAAACATGGCATTTTATTGAAACACTAGTAAGGATACACATTTTCCTGTGTACTCCTTCCAAAATGCGTCCCCAAAATCTTGAGTATGTTTTATCCTATCTTTGAATTTCGAAAAAAAAAATCTCACATAAATGGCCAATAGGATTTATGCAATAAATTGGTCAAAGCAAAAAAAGTTTTTGAAATAGGTCAAATATTTTGAAGTATGTTACTGAGGCAGGCGTACTATATCGCTGCCGATCTCAGTAGTTTGTTGTCGGCATTTCATTTTATTTATTCCTAATTTGAAAGTAGGTCGCGCGGGACAAAGAACATTTAGAATGATCACATATCACTCAGCAGCAGATGATATTAAAAAAACAGGACGAACTGCGGAGCCTTGACAACAAAGCTTTTTACATTTCAATTAAGTTACGATGAGTTGTTCAAAGGGCATGATTCACACGAGGCATCTTGGGGCTCTGGGGGACTTGCCCAGTGCCGAGCTTTACATCCTGGTATAAAGAGCAGTTTATGAGCTGCGTTTACTGCAGGCCCGGTTCCTGGGGTAGGCGACTGCCTAGGGCAGCAGATTTTAAGGGAGGAAAATTTCGAAATTGAAACATTATTTTAAACTCTAAAGTTTGAATATCTGTTATTCAAGATTCTCTTAAGATTCACTGCTTCAATGAAAAAAAAAATGTACTGTCCAACCACGTATTGCATGGAATTTTCAAATGTCCAGATAAGACGAATCTATATGAATAAGGGGGAAAAGTAAAAATTTGATGCGCGTATTCCGCTCATTTGAATGAGGCTCTTGTTTCTGCAAACGCTGACTGACATCGGTAAAAAAATAATAGATTCGTCCATTTCCGGCTGTAAAACGGATGTTTGTCTTTCCATACAATCCGTGGTCAGACAGTAATAATAATTTAGAGTGTGTGTCAGTGCTTCGACATGCAAAACATACTTGCAAATGTTCGGAATTTTTCAAAAAATTTAGTTTCATTTTAGAAGTGGCAAATTGCGTGATTTAAAAGTATTCTTAAAACATTAATCTTCTTCAGTACCATTAGACGCACTACTTTAATGGTAAACGAGCTGATGTGTGCATCACATGACTTCCTTTTACTCCAATTTAATTTCATTTTCTCTTTATTGGCAGTTTTAATGTGATTCAATAGTTTACTCTCTAAATATCACTAACAGTGGCTAAATTAAAAAACCCGATTAAAAAAAAAACCTAAAAATAAAAAATCGCCAAATTTGTTGCCAAGTTGGCGACAAAACTTCACGACCAAAAGACTGGCGATATGTCGCCAAGTGTCCGTCAAATTATAACATCACTTGAGATTACATCGAAATTAACAATAATCCCCCCCCCAAAAAAAAAAAAGTTGCAAAAGAACCCCTTTGGAGCACCTGAATGCAACCAAAAAAAAGGTGCACAACTTGACCCCACTAGGAGTCTACGTACGAAATTTCAACTTTCTAGGACATTCCGTTCTTGAGTTATGCGACATACATACGCACAAACATACGTACAGACGTCACGAGAAAACTTGTTGTAATTAGCTCGGGGATCGTCAAAGTGGATATTTCGGGTGTCTGTACGTTCCTAGACACATATGCACGTGTGGTCGGGTTGAAAAAAACTCAAAATTCATTTGGGAGTGAGCAAAATGGAAATTAAGGCAGAGTTTTAAGTGAAATTTTTTTCGCGAATACAATACTTCCTTTTTTGTGAAAGGAAGTAAAAGAATACTTTAAAAAGTGTACCAGTGCTTGGATCTGCAAAACCCAGTTTGAAATTTAATTAGAAACTCACTTTAATTTTAAGCACTTTCTATTTTTATTTCATTAAAATATTATTTTATATTATTATTATTATTATTCAAAGGGGGGGGGGGGACGGCACTTGCCAATATCGCCTAGGGCGGCAGAACTACTGGAGTCGACCCTGGTATACTGTTCCACAATTTTGTGTGAATTTGTTTCCGATTATGAACATACTGCCACATCTAATTGTGTAATTTTGTTTAAAAGTTGGAAATTTTTGATAGTAGATGCCTCAAACTTTCGTGAAAATTTCAGATTGTGTTTGTAAAGTGAAGTTTCTTTTCTTTTAAAAATGATTTGTTTGTCACTGAGTAGAGGTCAAAGTTTAAGGGCGCGAATATATGGTATTAAATATATGATCATTTTGCTCCAACAGCAAAGAGTGACCCACGCCAATTTTTTAAAATATGGCTACTACTCGATACGAGGTACATGTTAGCTTGAATAATTTGGTGGCTTACTCTTGGCTTTGAAGGCAAAGGTCAATTGAAAATGTCATTTTCGTTACTTTTTCTGATTTGTTTATTGTCCGGATATCTGCTAAAGCAGTGTTTGACCCTCGGAAATAAGTATAGGATGAGTGACTCAGCATAGTTAGTACTCAGAGAAACTGATAATAACATGGATTACTTTTTACTTTAGTATATACACGATCTCAAAGTTGATTTTTAAAAAAAGGTCAAAACTTTCAAGGTGTGCGCCAATTGGGAGAAAGTCTGAGAGACAGCTGTAGTTATAGTGTGTGTGATGTAGTTTAAGGTCCAGGTTAGAAACCCATGGCATCTAATAAAATTGTTTAATTACATAGTTTCAAAGTTGATAGTTTGAAACAAAAAGAATCAAAGGAAATAAATCAGTTTAAAAAGTTCAGAAACAACTGCATTAAAAAGTGTCAACATTAATTTTCGCCTTTAAAAAATATAAAAGGTATCGATTTATATTAAAAAAAAAAAACCACTGAATGGATTTTTAAACTTTTTCTCTACCTTTATTTAAATAAAACAGGAGGGGGGATGGGTGCATCGCGACGTAACTTTTATCATCATTTTGCATATTTTTTATACATTGATTTTTAAGAAAAAACATGAATTCACATTATAAAACATCATGATCATCTCAGTAATTTGAAGCAGCAATTTCTCAATGAAAAATCAAGAACTTGTAAAATGTACTCATTAAATTTATTTTAATGAAAATTCTTTTTCGCGTGAAAAACTATCATCGATATCAGTTTTTTTTCTTTCTTTTTTGAGCAATCACTATTGCTTATTGTTCTCACTTGACTGTTTTGATATCTTATAATTTTATTCCCCCCCCCCCCCCCCCCCCCGCCTCCCTCTGCAGCACCAGCGTCGTCCGGCCTCACGATGCTGCTCCTCTTTGCGAAAACTGTCTCCAGGTAGCGTCAATATCCTACACACACACACGCATACATACAAGCACGTAGATACATCTAGACCTACACACACGCATACATACAGACACCTACACATACATACACAAACACACACCTACACACCATCCACACACTCATGCCTGCACACAAACACACATGCCTACACACACATACAGATACCCCCCCCCCACACACACACAAACACACACATACAGACCCCTTCCCACACACACGCCTACATACATACACACACACTCGTGATTGCGAAAAACATAATTTGAATTCAAGATGTCAAAATTCAAATTATTTTTTTTCTTTTTACTTTTAAAGATGAACATGAAGATTTTTCTTTTTCGACTTAATGGTTAAAATTGTTTTTGCAAAACCGTATGGACATAAAATCTTTTCTGACTTTTTATTTATATACACATTCGAAAATTCTAAAATCAGATCAGTGCAAAATAAATTCAATGGCATTTTCAATGGCGTAAAAGTAATCTTACGGACATTCATTTTCATCTGAGAAATTTGTCAAAGGAAAGAAATATATGACTTACTAAGAGATCGGCGTTCTTTAAATGGCTTATGTATTTTTTCTGGCTGCGAAAGAAGTTTCACGGCGACGACTTGAGGAATGTGAATTTTTTCATTGCAATAGTTATATCGATGTTGAAGAGTGAACATTTTTTTTTTTGAATAATATTGCAACTGAAATAAATACGAAATGCAGTAATAAACAGCAATACAGGCGTTTATGACTAGAAGCGCACTACCACAACAGCGAACCGTAGAAAAATGATACTCTCTCAATTTCTAATCACAGTTCAAAACTCGCTCGGCTTGAAGTGGTGGCGCTCGTGACGTTGTTTGGAAAATTGGCTAGCCAATCACAATCCACATCCCAACGTGCACTGACGTAACTACGTAACATTGAAAAAGCGAAAGTTCTAATTTCAGAGAAAAACTTTGAACCTTGGAATAGCGGTACGGGATTATTCTGGTTGTATTTTCTCAGGAATGCTGAACGTAAACATGTTTCGTGTTATGAGTAATTCATATTTCAGAAATTAAAAATATTATGTCTTGCGGAAAAACATTATATGCCGAATGAAATAACTTTCGCATGCGAGAAAATGCATTTTTCATTGTTCATTTGTGTTACAAGACGCGAAAACTGCATTAATTTTTGTCCGAACAATTTCATCTAATCTTATAATACTCACTGAGAATTATGAAATAAGAAACAACAGCGTCAAATAGCGCAAATTGCAGATTACTGCAGACACGTGTTTCGGCATTGCAAGGAACGCCTTTTTCAATGCAAAAGAAATGAGCTTATGGATGAAAAGAGTATTTCTTATTTTATTTTTTTCTTATTTTATTTTTTACGCACAAAAGTATTTATTTAACTGAACACTATGCTCATGAACATACAGCAAGGCTATAAGTTTTAATTAATGCGTATTCAATAAAACTGTATTGTAAATTAATTTGTTGGTATTTTCTGAAGACTGCTGAACATAAATCGTATTATCATGCTAGTAATTCATGCTTTAGTAGTTGTAAATAAAGAAGCAGGCCCGTCATTTCGAATTTTGACAGAGGGTTGGGGGCAAAAGAATATATTCCTGCAATGTAAATTTAATCGAAAAACAACAAAAACCACGCCCACTTGTCTGTACTGATACATACTTACTGATTTTCAAAGCCTGGGGACAGTTGCCTCCTTGATCACTGCCCCCCCCCCCAAAAAAAGGGGGTAAGGGGCTTGAAAAAAGCATTACATATCTTGTAAAAATACCATACCACAATAAATAATACACTTTTACTTTTTTAGGTATTCACAATTCAAATAAACTACTGGAGGCGCTATAGTCTCTGACCAATATAGAAGCTGAAAGAGGTAACCCACCCACAAACGTAGGATATGAACTGACCAATCAGACATCTGCCTTGTCTGCGCAAAACTGAAATATTTTACCTCTTTGGCTAATTTTTTAAATCACCGCAAGGTGGCGTATTTAAGTTCTCGAACATAGAACTCCTTTTACGTTAAAAAAAAAAAATCAGTTGCACGACACAAATATTGCAATTTTGTCTAAAAATGTTCAACCGCATCCTTTATGACTGCCCCTGAAAATTGTGTTGATGAACAATACAGAAATGAGTTTTAATCAATGAGCATTAAATATTGCGCGTTAGTTAAGTAGTTAATTAGTATTTTCTCAGGTCTGCTGAATGTAAACTTCTATTCTATCAGCATGTTATGAGAAATTTACATTTCGAAAATTAGAAACATTATATTATCTTTGTAAGACATCATATTCCATGATAACTGTGTTGCACGGCGTTGCACGGTCTACCTGGAAAGCAAAAGTTGTGTCAAGTAACGTGTATTTAAAAATCAGACGAAAATGAAGGAAGAAACAAAGCGAAAAATTTCCCGTCAAAGTGTGGAAAAGAGCAATTTTATGACTCAGATTTTCTTTTTACCTCTTTGTATTCCCCACCCCCCCCAAAAAAAAAAAAAATTAGTAATTGTTATTAATAGGCGTGAACATTTCGTTTCCCGGATTTTCTGACAAAAAAGTCCTAAATTGGATGAAGAAACCCTATGTGATTTCCTGAGCATCAAAGGACCTCAGTGCCAAATTTGGCAAAGATCCGATTAAAACTGTGGATTTCTATAAGTAACACACACACCATACATTTTTATACTTAAAGATTAAATAATAATTATATCTGTGAGAACATATATTTTAGGTATTCCATTTCTGTTGCAATTACAAGAGAATCAGTCAGACGACTCGAAAACTGCATTATTTTTTGTTCATAAAATTTCAATTGAACTCATTCGCAGTTCTAATACTTCGATACGCCACTTTGCAATCATTTGAGACATTAGCCAACGAGGTAAACTATTTCAATTTTGCTCGGACAAGTCACATGTCCCATTGGATATGTGCAAGAGAGTCGGTCTTGGCTTTACCTCTTTCAGCTGCTATTGGCCAGAGACTGCAGCGCCTCCTATAGTCTATTTGAATCGTTAGTAACTCACTGAAAACTATGACGATGAATATCGTTGAAATGAATTTTGGTTTATGTGCATTTCATTTTACGTGATTTAAAAATTAATTTGTTAATAGTTTCTCAGGACTGCTGAACGTAAAACGTATTCTCATGTTTGTAATCTGTATTTCGGAAATGAAAAAATGCTGCATTTTTTGTAATAACATCATATCTTATGAAATATTTCATTTTCCATCCGAGAACATAGGGTAACGGCACCAGTAACAGACAAGGGTCCAGTAACAGAAAGTAGTAAGTTTGGATTTTAATAAAGACAATTTTAGGCGGGTAAAACTATAGGGCCTAGAAGGCCCGTCTAAGGCACTGTAGTAAAACTGATGTTACTGTGGCCCATGAATACGACGCAACCATTTAGTGTTATCAGAATGAATTTCTTGAGCCAGTTGGTATTTACAAGGCAATAGTGGAAGGTTATGAACAACCCTAAGATCTTCTGGTGTTTCATGTTCATTCAACTTTAAAAGGATTTAGTTCTAAAAACAAAGAATATTTGCGCATTTCGAAGAGAAAAGAGGAATTCTGTCTATTAGTCATCCTTTCTTCATCCTATCTGTTACTGGATATCATCAGATTTATCGGTGTCTGTTACTGGAAATCGGACCTTTTTTCGAAACTGAGCAAATAAAAGTAGAATTAACTAATTCAGAGAATCCAGAAGCAGCCAAACGTTAGATGAGATGTAGGAGTTAACATGAGAGCGATGTCTTAAGCATGTCTGTTACTGGTGTCGTTACTCTACATTTTTCAGCATTCTAATCCATTTACATCGAAAAAGAATCGCATCGACACGAACATTGCATTACATTTGCCCATGATTTTTGAAACACCTTGTAAAATCTTTAAGACATTTCAAAATTCTTCAGGAGTTGGTTCTATTGAATATGTTTAGGTCCTTCATTTCGAATTTGTACAGGGGGAGAGGGGCAAAGGGTATATGCTCAATGCAAGTTGTATCCAAAACCAACAAAATCACGCCCACTTTTATCTAAATGGTTAATTTCATAAAGCCGGGGGAAGGCAGTTGTCACCTCCCGCCTCCCCCTAAATGACAGACCTTTGTTTGTAGACTCGTTTTCTTATCCGGGCCGCCGAGAGTCAAGGCGGGCCCCTAGTCAGTTTGGTTGCCCCGATACTGTACTGATTCCGAGAGCTCCCGGCCCCCCAAGGGTTGGATTCCTGGTTTCCGACTTGACCAACATGCCCTCTCGTCGACCCTGTTTCTTGTTCTCACAAGATTTTAGACAGGCAAGATCTACTGTAGAATAGTCCAACAAACATCAGACAGCGCATAGGCGTAGACGCGGGGGTCATCAGGGGCAAGGGCAAGAGGGGGCTAGAGCACCCTTTTGAAATTAGAACTTCCTTGCTTTTAGTACTTTTTTCTTTGCAAAAATGTAAAAACATTTCTTTTCCAGCCATTAATGAATAAGTTATTAAAAATGTCAAATTTTAATGACTCTAATCTGTCCTGAAATCAGTTTCCACGGGGAAAATATCCAGCAAAACCATGGGGAAAATATTTGAGCCCCCTCCCCCCTTGTAACTTTGCATATGGGCGCCCATGATCAAGGATACCATGGTATCCCCCAGCGTATAGAAACGGAAGTAAATACGAAAAGAGTTATTTTTTATGTTTGAAGTTTCATTAATTTCTTACTTTATACGCTTATAAAATGCCTTTTTACCTGAAACTTTTTAGCGTAATTTAAACCTCTTGGTACAGTGGTACTCCCATTTCCGAATTTCTGCGCAGTCCTCTGAGTCAGGGTAGAGTGTATAATAGGTAATGACTCATCAATTCTCAAGAGGGGATTTCTGTCAAGATTAGTCAAGATCCATCCCCTACAATCGATCTTGGGAAGGTATCCATTGTAGAAGCATTTCATACAAGGAAAGTACTCTACCTACCTCATGCAAAGATGAATCATTCTTATTAGTCACCGCCTGAAACCAGTCCTTGGGTTTTACCGGGGTATTTCCTGATCCCCTTTATCATTATAAGTGCACTTCAGAGCAGGAATTAGTAAAAGGAGGGAGCAATTCCAGGACGAGTGGTTGACACGTTTTGCGTGAAACTAGCGAAAGAAATCTGATTTATTCCAATGCATTGCCTTAAAATATATCACGTGACTTGGGATCTTTCCTTCACAAGTGAAAGTCTTCACTCCCTCCATTTTATCTCTTCTCAATGAAGTGCACCCTCCTGATTTCAATTGCGATTTTTATCAACATGATTTTTAATTTCAAAAGTACAAAAACTAATTAAACGGCTATTTATGTTTCTAAAACGGTAGCTCAAGTCCTCTTTCTTTTTTTTTTTCTTTTGACGACCATCAATGTTTATCATGATGAATTATATTCTTGTAGTCTAAGGCTTTGGAGTCGGGGTTGGGCTGATTTGGGGGTAAAGGATTCGGAGTCGGGCATTTTTTCTCCGACTCCGTAACTTGTAGTGAGTACCAGATGTTCGATTTTACCGAGCCGGAAAAAAAAGCTTAAAATTGTCGCTCCTTTCTTCAAGCTTTTGTATCAAATTTCAACGAATCAAACGCAGATATAAGATGATTTTTCCACTCCCAGTAGTTACTACCCGGGGCACCAAGCCTGATCGGCGCCGTCGTGAAAATGTCTTTTGAGCGCCTTTATGCATTGACGTTCGGCGAAAATATAGTTAATACATGGAATGAGGTTTTTTAGACAAATGTGACGTGGAAAAAAAAATCTTTAGCATTTAATTTATTTAAAAAAAATAAATAAATAATGTGTATTAAATTTTGAATTACGGTGTATGTTTTTACTTCATATCTCGAAGTTCTTTCGAGTTCGGTAGCTTCTATGATAAGCTAATGCGTTTTGGAAAAACAAGATGTTTTAAATATTAAAGTTAACGACGCACTAAATATCTCTCTAATCTCTAATTGATAAATAATTAAATAATTTTACGCCAATTAAAACATGACAACAGGGTACTTATTATATTTCTAAATTGAAGTACAGAGGATATTCCATCTTAAAATCTGAAACTGAAATCCTTTCCTGTAAAACCGATATTTCTAAAATAAGGAATCATTAAAAAGGCATTGAATATGATATCTAAAACAAATTCATTGTCCATAGCTCTTTAAATACGCAAATAATTAAAGAAAAAAAAAAGGGGGGGGAGGTGATCGAGTATTTATGGTCAAGTCGCTACTTTTTGGAACTGAAAAGTTAACCAAAATTGATGTCTACAATACACAAATATTACGCAAGAGTAAAATGTATGCAAATGGGCTTACAGTATTTTTCAATGTATGATGACATTGTTCAAATCACCACGAACAATAGCTTGAAATCAAAAAAGGACATATTTCACAAATTAAAATACAACATAATCACCTCAGGAATCAAAATGGGGAGCAGAAAATTTCTTGTGCCTCAAATGCTTACTCAGCCTTGGGTAAACATACCGAAATAGCAGCATTCATGGCTCCACATTCGGAAGAAAATCGCTAACGTATGCAATAATTAGCATCATGTGTTTTCACTGTAAAAGAGTGCTCTTTTAAATCTCATATTTAGACACAACAAGGCATTAATTTATACTTTTGGATAGGCAGCGAGAGGATTGCCTGTTTCAATGAGCAGTGTAATTTCACCCCCAAAATTGGATATAATCAGGGCCTGGTAAACTCACGCTCCGGCATGTTTATGAACTCACCACAAATTTAGGGATACCAAAATAGGGTAAATTTCTTCTTCCCTTTTTTAGAAACTTCCACATGAAAAATGTGGAGATTTTCTTGTGAGAGGGGCACCAAATTTTGCCAGGGCCTGGGCATCACTTTGGCTGGATCATGCTCTGGATTTAATGAATATGGAACTAATGGTAACATTGGGATTAACTCTGGAATTAATGGTAACAGAGATTCTCCCCATTTGGAGCATTTTTGATTGGGAGAGCTCGGCGCGTTTTTGACTCTGGCGCCGTCGTGGGCGCATGACCTCGCACATAAGGACGGCGCGGCCCTGGACAGTGCTCCCCTCCCTGGATCTAGCACAGCTTGTTGTGAGCTCGGTAGCAGACACTATGACGGGGGACCATAAAAACAAGTCTTTGAAGGAACCAGGCCCGAGTCTATAAATTTGGGGCCCGCCTGCAATAAAATAAAATAAATAAATAAATAAAATAAAATAAATAAATAAATAAAATAAAATAAAGAAATAAATAAAATAAAATAAATAAATAAATAAAATAAAATAAAGAAATAAATAAAATAAAATAAATAAATAGAAATAAACAAAAACCCGAATTAATTTGTATAAACTTTTAGGTTGTGGGCCACGTGAAGTGAAGTAGTTGTCTCATTGTCAAAGTCGATCTTTACCCACATGTTTACAACCTGTCAATGCCTATGGCTATGCATATGCAATAAGAAAAAGCTGTGCGATAGTAAATCTACAGCATTTTCTTCAATTTACATCAATTTAATTTTTCAAGGGCAAATGTGTTGGACCTACTGTTCCAAAATTTCGAAATCGGGGCCCGTGCGTTAGTACATTTTTTACTTTTCATTCTCAAGAAAAATATGCAAATTAACATTCCTAATTCTTCAAAACGATATCAAGATATGTTTCTCCCGTTTCCTAGCTAGAAAATAACAAATGAGGGAACAAAATCAAAACGCGTGAACAGATATATTTCTTACCTGACGTCATCTGGGGGAAAAAGAAGAGAATTTTTCGTGTTGTGTCCACTTTGATTTATCCAAGTCCAGTTTTTTCGTCCAGCTGAACTCCCACCATTGGACTGGGGTCAAGTTGACACTCGAGGATCACATAAGAAAACGAAACTTATCGCGCACGTGAGTCATAATAAGGGGGCACGTTTCCATGCCTTTGGAACAGGGGGCGTGTTCCGTAGATAGACAATCATGTGAAAGTTCAGTAAGCGCTTGGAATTCTAATAGAAATATATGGACAGTTTGGAAAGATAAGCAAATAGAATGGCAAAGGGAAAGGGGGGATTCCAATGTGACTTCCCTCTCATTTTACATGATATGATTTATTTGGTGATTATTCAATCAAGAGCAGTGGTTGAGAGAATGATAATTAATCCTTAAATTATCATTATCTCTTGCGGGGGTGGGGAAGGATCGACATAGACACCTTCTGTATCAAAAATTCGTCGTATGGAGTGGTGGTATAATTGTTCCTTGACTTGAACAAGTATTAATTAAGATTGGTTTGACTGTTAGAGACAAAGGACAAACTTCAAAATCCAGAGACTATGTCCGACCTCTCCAGAAAACTGGGCTCAATGTCCATGGCTCCGGACTTAATGTCCATTGCTTGTCCTTGAGTGTTTATATGTTCTTAGGCACTTATCCACGTGTGGTCGGGTTGAAAAAAAAACTCAACATTAATTCGGGGATGAGCAAAATGAAAATTAAGGCCGAATTTTGAGTGAAAATTTTTTCGCGAGTACAATACTTCCTTTTTTGTAAAATGAAGTAAAAAAGGGCGTTCTGTCCGTGGATCTTTTGTCTGTCGGAACTTTTGGGGGTGAATTATGGATCTTCTATTCTTGGACCTTTTGGATTCAAACCTTATGTTCAAGTCTCAAATGTCAGAGTTTGATTTATCATATTACCAGGGTTCACCATAGGGCCCGAAAATATCATATAATGTGTCCGAAATGTCTTTCATCAAATTGAAATACTGAATAAATAAACTCTGAAATAATGAAAACTCTATTCACGGGCATTTTTTCTTCATGTTTCATTATTTTAAGACATGTATATCTTGCAATGCATTCTTTAGATTACTATACACACAGTACCTGCGGGGGGGGGGATCCCCTCTTGAAGATAGTCTCAGACTACATTTTCGGAACAGATGTTTCGAAAATTTAAATCAAACCCCTATTTATGTCCAAAAGTGACACTTCCCCTACTGGGAGTGACACCCCTTCAAAACCAGAAGCTGGTCCTATAATAATAATTAAGAAATATAAATTTGTTAATTGGAGGAAAAAAAAAACTTCCTTTCAGGAGAATTTTTATTCAGTCTGCCAGTAGCAAATTCACCATGTCACTAGCGGCATACATAACACCCCCGCGTCGTAGAGAGGGGGCACAAGAGGTATGAGGGCACATGCTCTGAAAAAATAACATTTTGTTAAAATTTAAAAAAATTCTAATTGGAAGAGGGGAGGGTGCATGGAACTCTATGTACGCTACTGCATGTCATAATTATGAGAGACCCCGAAGGCGATTCATAAATACATACACACGATAAATAATTTACATAGTAGTTCTGTGATAGACAAAGATGTGCCAAAAATGCATTCGGACGGGCCCCAAACCTGTAAATCAACCACTGCATTCCGCTATAGAATTTTCAGGGAGTCTCCAAATGATTGTGTGCCTAAGACCTCTTTTATAGTTGGCCGAGATCTGGAGTCAGAACGAGGATGTGTACAGGGGTGCCCCGAAGTTAACTTTTGGGATGGCGGAAACTTTCAATTTTCCGAATGAAGCTCCAAATTTTGCGGAATTGTCAAACAAAATTTGCCAAATAAGAATTTTCGGGAGGTCACAGTGACTTTCCATCGTGGTGTCTCTGGATGTGTCTCCTTTTTCGTTAGAGTAATCGATGTGGTCCTGCATGAAATGACCTATTCTTAGGCTAACTCAAGAAGAAATTCCTTCTGTGAACGTATGTGTAAATGTGACACCCTTGAGTATTGCAGCGGTTGCCAACCTTTCCCCTCTTGCGAAGCCCTTCCAAACTCCGAAAGAAGTTGGCGAACCGCATGGGTACTAGGTAATAAGTAACAAGTTAAAAAAAGGGGGGGGGGGAGAAAAAAACGCCGGCGCACACAACTACATATAGACAATAAAATTTGTGAGATGCATTTGTGATGTACTGCATAGTTTATAACAAGAATGAAAACATAATTGCAAAATATAGAATTAGTACAAATATTGCTATGAACTAAAATGATCGCTAAGAAATGAATGCAAAACAAATTCACCAAAAAATTAACAGTGATTATTCTGTGTTAAGCTTTAATCAACTTTGAAAAAATTATGAAAATGGGATATTTGTGGAACAAAGAGGCTTTAAAAAAAAAAAGTTTAGTTGAAATTTTTCTGACCCTAAAGTACATTTATCTCTATTATCACTAAATCAAAAGTCAATTAAAGAATGATCTTTAAAATACCTTTCAGGGAACTCTCAGATTAACTAGATGAACTTTTTTTTCTTACAGTAAAATGAGAAAGATCTAGGTTTAAGTCTTCTTGAAAAGGACTACGAGCCTAGCTGTTTGATCAAGATTTACTGCTTAATAAATCGTTTGATTGCTGAAGAATTTTCTTGTAGTTATGCTATAAGTGCGGAGTAAACTGCGTATATTGAAAAATAATAGAAGTGTCTATTTTCAATCTACGCATTTACTATAACTTTTATAACTAGTATGTTGTGGCCATCACGAAACTTTCTCCTATATTTTTCTTTTTTTTCTGATCCCCTCCCCATGCTTGACGAGGAAGCAATATTCCCAACAAAAACCAAATTACACATGAAAAAACTTGACGACCATCCCAATGTCTGCATTATTGCAAAAGCAAAGCAAAGAGCGAAAATTGAAAGTTATTTTAAAAGCCTTGCTTGAATTAATTACAAATATTTTATTTGTTAACAAACATAGGATGGCAACAGTTAAAAATTTTAAATCATTGAGATAATATTTCCGATCATTTCCATACAATTAAAATCACGAGAAATACGCAGACGACAATCTATTACGATTTATCTTTCTTATTGTTGCATTAATAAAGCTATTTTTATTCGCAAAAAAAAAAAAAAAAAAAAAAAAAAATCAACACCTCTTGGAGCGATTGGCGTCAAAATTGAACCAAAGCCTGTTTACGTATGGATTCACATATATTCCAAATTTCAACCAGAACGTAGCATTACTTCTTGAGATAGGGTACTCACAATGGAAAAAAAGAACGGGCGATTGCGCTACCCCCTTTTTAGCTGTTGACACAAAAATAAAATCAGTTCTTATACCCGCTAAGGGCTACTTGCCGATAAATTTTTCTTTCAATCCGTTCATTATTTCTTGAGATACAGCAGTCACAATTGACGACAAAAAACGTTCTATAGCTCAACCCCCGTTTGAGTTATTGACACCAAAATTGAATCAGCACCTGTTCCTGTTAATACCAACATATGGACCAAATTTTGTTTGATTCCGCCAGTTACTTTCTGAGGAATAGCAAGCATGCGTAACTCGAAAAACGTCCCATTGCTCCACCCCCCTTGGAGGAATTCGCGCCAAAAACTAATGGGCACAAGTTCACATAGGGGCACATATGTGTACTAAATTTCGTTCGATTTCATGCGGTAGTTTTTGTTGTAGAGCGGCCACAAAAAAACTGGTCACACACAGACGTGACACACATACATACACACACACACACAGACAGACATTTTCCAAAAATGGTCGAAATGGACTCAGCACACCTCAAAACGTTCGAATCCGTCAAAATTCGAAATTCGAAAATTTGCACGAATCCAATACTTTCTTCTATATATTAGATATAGAAGAAAGTAAAAATGGAACAATAATTTTTAACAAAATAAATATTGTTAAGCTCACTTACTACAAGAGAAATTTTCTACACAAATTTCATATATTCCGTATTTACATATAGCGCAAATTAAGTTGCAAGGTTAAATTCCGTTAATTTTTTTGAGCAAGCATGATAGCTTATTGTTTTTATTTGACCGTTCTTGATGTCCGGTTCCTTTTTCAGAATGGACCAGGGGCTTCTGCAGCACCGCCGTCCACCGGCCCATGCAGGAGCTGCTCCTCTGATCCTGAGCCTCCACTAGCAGCACTGTCCACCGCTATCCCTTCCTCCTGGACGGTGGTGTCCATGTCCTAAATTCACACACGTACTCCTACACACACATACACACACGTAACCGACGAGGAGGAGGGGTAGGCTCGAGAGGACAAGAGCCGTTTCTAGAAACAATAGATCCCAATGAGTAGGGTCCTGTCGCAACTCGTGATTGCGAAAAATATGATTTGAATTCAAAATATCAGAATTCAAATTAGATACATATAGGCAATTCCATGGCAGATCAATTACCTTCTTGACCTCACTATCTACGATTTTATCGAAAATTGGTGTGAGGGACACATATGACAAGCTAAGTTATCCTGCCAATTTTTAAAATTCTACTTTAATTTTTTTTTTTTACTGCGTAAACCTCACACTGCCAAACTTTCACCCACGAAAATTTTCTACAGTAATTAATTTTTCATACTTCCTGTGGTATTTTTGGGTTGCTAGCCATTCTTTCCCTTTTTCGACTATAAAGCTCGAAGGAAATTGTAGTTTGTGTAGTGTGAAAATTATAGCAACAAACAACAGCGTTACCACAATTCTATGCATTTTTGACCCAACACAAGAGAAGAGCAATAACTCTTGGTCAGACTCAAATGGTAAAGAAACTAATTATCAAAATATTTTAGACGCTCGTATATGTTCCATGCTCCTAATGTTTTCATAAAGTTTAATCAATCTTTCCGGTCTAAAGCTTCTGAGGAAATGAACGCTTTTCAATTCTTTCATCTGAGGACATTGTATTCGTAAGTAAAGCTTTTTCAGCATGGCATCAGGGCTATCACCTATCATTGTCAATGGAAGCGCCAAAACCGCACTTTGCAATGACAGACTAAATTATTTAAATGTAAAATATGTCAGGAAGTATGCAAATATTTTCAAGCTAAGAGTATCGAATGTTCGACAGACAAATTAATAAAAAAGGAGCAACATTTGCTTGAAACCGCTTGACCATGAAACTTCATCAGAATCAGGCATCTTAATAAAATTCCGCTATTTACAATATTTTTTTCGCGAACCCCATGAAAACCTCTCGCGATCCCCCAGGGGTTCGCGAATCACCGGTTGGGTATCGCTGAGTTATTGCAATAGTTTCTTCAACGTGAACAAAATTAAGTGTGCTGGGAAAGTCTTTCTTATTTTTTTTACAAACTCTATTCTACACCCCCCCCCCCATTTAATACTTTTCCGGTAATATTTTCATTTATAGCATTCAAAAATAGAATTGGTTCGGATTAAATGAGATTTAGTGTGAGTCGGATTCGGATTAAGTGAAACTCTGTCATAATATCAGGCCCGGCTCCTGGGGTCCCTAGGCGGCAGCTTTCGAAATTGAAACATTTTTTATTTTAAGTATGAATATCTGTTTCAGTGTTATAAGATTCACTGCTTCAATGCTAAAAATAAATAAATAAATAAATAAATAAATAAATAGTAATAATAATAATAATAATAATTTAGAGTGTGTACCAGTGCTTGGATGTGCAAAATATTGTTCTTAATTTAACAAAAAATTCAATTTAATTTTAGAGGCGGCAATTTGCGTGATTTAAAAATCATTCTGGAATATTAATATCTGTTTGAGTGCCAAAAGATGCACTACTTTAATGTTAAAAAAGATAATTTCAAGTGTGTACCAGTGCTTGGATATGCAAAACCCCGTTTGGAATTTAACTAGAAACTCACTTTAATTTTAGGCTCATTACTATTATTTAAATTTTATCAACATATTATTATTATTATTATTATTCAACGTGGGTGGGGGGAGGGCTATTGTCAATATTGCCTAGGGCGGCAGAATTACTAGAGCCGGCCATGACCATAATGCGAAGGAATCCCACCTCAAATCTGCGTGAAAAACAACTCCTCTTTTCAGTGAACTCTCCAGGTAGAAATAAACACTCTCAAGGTCAGACCACATCTCATCGGATACATACTATAATCGCTTTCCACCTGCTCCTGATAAATACAGTGGAAGTCCGCAGTTCAACCCCCAGACCGTCATACGTGGCTAAACTCAGTGAGAAAACGTAAAACGCAGTTCAGTGTCGACACTCACTGCATATATATACATCATGCTTCTCTGAATGTTGCTAAAATAAATATTATCAGAGTAAAAATCCTCTCTGTATGTTTAAAACCTTGAGAATTGGGCTTCAATTTGCCTTCAACCTCTATGAAAACTGTTCATCCTTCAGCGATAATAAGAGTCAGATGGACAGCTGTTGATATTGATAGAAGGATAAATTACCGTCGTGTCAATGAAAGAAAGCAGCTGGAATCAGTCCATCCGCAAGTATCGAGTTTGGTTCGGTTTTTTCTAAATGCGGAACTTTTACGACACATGTAAAGGTTGTTACATCAAATCTTTGCATGCTGATGGAATATTTATAGTAATATATAAAACAGAGCGTTGTTGTTAATTTGAAATGATACTGTGTGGCCAGACTTTTCAGAGTCCTTCGACTCCCCCCCCCCCCCCTCGATATCAAACACTCACCCATCATTAATCGTGTCAATGTTCATCCAAATTTCTATTTTCCGCCTACGTCGGAAATTAAATACAGTGAAACCTGTGTAAGTTGACCACTCGCGGAGCACTATTTTAGTGGTCAACTTACAGAGGTTGATTTATATGATATGGCCTAATTCAATGGTGCAATTCCCCCCCCCCAACACCATTTTTCTCGTCCCTCTTTCCCTTTTTTATTTTTTTAGCTCTCTTTTTTAAAAAATTTTAAAATATTTTTATTTTACTTATTTATTTATTTTTAATTGTTATTATTATTATTTTATTAGAAAAGTTCTGTGCTACCCCAATGACATACACACACAAACTAAATAAATAAATGAAATAAAATTTAAACAGAATAAAGTAAGATAAAATAAATAAAAAAAATTAATTTAAATAAAAAAATTTAAAAATCCCCCCCGTTGTAAATGTTTTGATGGCACAACTTGCGCCATAATCTACCGTACCCCCCCCCTTTGGACACCCCTGGTGCAATGCATTACGTCTCAATCTAGATGGCATACAAATAAAATAAGTCGGACATGAAAAATAATTGATAACTTGATCTCACTTTCTCTCAATTCCTTTTTTTTTTTAGAATCTACAAAGAAACAAACCCAAACACCACCATCACTATGGTTACGGTATCAAGGAACAAGATGTTATCACGCCGAATACGATTGGCTACAGATGTGATTACGTCAGTAACATAGCAATGCCGTATCATCAAAACAATTTTCCTCTGCAATGTTTTCCTTGACTTATAATTCAGAACGCTTTTCAGAATATCATACAAAGCATACAAAAACAATATAAAGTCCATTCAACTTTTCTAAAAGACTTGATAACATTGCAAAATTATTATATTCAGTCATTGGTAATGAGAAAATAACATTCTTCCTTGTTAAACAATGGAAACATTTATTTGGGTCAAGGAGAGACAGTTCATATGCTCCATTTAATTACATTTAAAATGGGAAGTTTTTTTTTAAATGTATGTATCAGAGCAGAGGCGGTTCGTAAGGGGGAGTGAGGGGGGCTCACTTTCAAAACTAAAATGGCCTTGCCCCCTCAATTTTCAGATTAAATATTAATGATCGCTTGAAAAAAGATATTTTATAAGGTGGATGATAAAATTAAAAAAAATCTAATACGGTTGACTCCCGATAACTCGAAGCAAAATAACTCGAATATTCTTTTATCTCGAAGTTTTAATTTGGTCTCAAAATAATTTAGAATTTTTAACACAATATTGTCTTTTAATCTCGAAGGTACTTCTTTTAAGTCGAAGTTTTTACCAGAGTTTCGTTTCCATTTTTTGCATAAAAATAAGAAAAAAAAAGTTTTCCCCCTCTTAACGCATTGCTTTGCGTATTAGTTTGTGTGAGGGGGATTAGTTGAAAAAATCGGCCCTGGCATTAGGAGATGTAGCGGTCCCATAGCTTTTATAGATATTAAATTTTACCTAACGACTGGGATATCACTTAAACATGAGGAAATAATTCTTAACAACTAAATGTTTTATTTAAACAAAATTTAACAGATAGGAACATTTCTGCGCTTTAATGGTGAACAAATTAATACAGTATGAGCTAAACCTTATTTTGGGGGGAAATTGTGGTTGTAATTGTCCACCTAAGTATTTTTATAATGCCCGGAACTTGATTGAATATTTCCGTAATGATAACACTGCTTAGCTAGTATGTCCTTTTCTGCAGTCATAACAAGTAACTTAATTGCCCTGTTATATGAAACTGATCTAGCGATGTTCGCGCGTGGCTAAAAGACTAGGGCCGTCTTAGAACGTTATGGGTCCTTCGACACAAACATACATTATTGGCCCTGTCACAAACATTTCCTTTTTTATACTGCCATAGCCTGATGACCCCCAGACTCTATGCGAAATCGAAAACCTGGTGGGAGGGTTCGGGTGGCAACCCCTTTTTTTTTTTCAAACGCATGTATCAATACAAAGAGAGAGAGAGAGAGAGAGAGGACTTAGCTTTCTGGCTTCTGGGAGTCATTAAAGTATTAGAAATATAAACTTAATGGAAATATTAACATTGAGTCTGAAATAGGGGGGTCCGGAGGGCCTCTCCCCCGGAAAATTTTCGAAATTGTAGTCTTAAAAACTCAATTTCAGACAATATTTGGTGCATGCTAGGGGAGCGCAGGTAGGGTCGCGCCGTCCCTATGTGCAAGGTCGTGCGGCGCACGACGGCGCCAGAGTCTAAAAGGCGCCGAACTCCACCAACCAAAAAAATAAAATTGAATTTTTCATTATATCTAATAGTTGCGGTGAAATTATAATGCTCATTAAAACAAGCAATCCTCCACACTGCCTCTCTAAAAAGAAAAATTATTGCCTAGTAGCGTTTAAACATGTTATTCAAAAACTCAGTCGTTTACAGTGAAGACGCATGATGCTTATTAATGCATACTTTTGCATTTTTCTTCATATTTGGAGCTGTGAATGCTATTTCGGTATGTCTATAATTTTACACGGTTGAGCATACGAAGCGCAAGAAATTTGCTATTCCCCATTTTGGTTCTTACAGTGAATGTGGTCTATTAAATTTGTGCAATATGTCTTTTTGTGATTTTTAACTATTGTTCATGGTAATTTCACTGTACCGTATATTTTTTGTTATCATACGCAAAAAAATACAGTAAGCACATTTGTATATCATTTACTAGTGCATAATACACATTATTGTAGATAATAATTAAGGTTAATATTTTAGTTCCGAAAAGTAACGACTTGACCATAATTACTCGATTCCCCTACCCCTTTTTTCTTCAACTATTTGTGCATTAAGTTAAAGAAAAAGCTTTGGACAATGTGTTTGTTTCAGATATTATATTCAATGCCTTTTTAACGATTCCGTAATTTAAAATTTTTCGTTTTACCGGCAGGTTTTAGTTTCAGATTTTAAGGTGGAATATTCTCTACAATATTATCCTTCAATTTAGAAATATAAACAGTACCCTCCCGCTCCGTGGCGCAACCAGAAGGGGGGGTCAACAGGACACCCCTCTGGTTGCTCCACCCTATGCCTCTTCCCCTCCAAAATGCCGAGTTGAATGTTTTTCAAAAATATTCTTCATTATGGAAGAGGAAGATAATTAAAAAAACGCGTCTTTGGAAAGCAAAGTGATTTGAATAAGAAAAAAATAATTAAGATGGGGCAAAACTCTAAAATTTTTAAAAGAAAATCTTAGAATTAAAAATTTTCAATAACGCAACAGCTAATTGGTCAGCTACCGTCCCCCTCCGTCCTATTTTTCTTTATTTTTCCTTCATTATTCCCCCCCCCCCCCCGAAAGCATTACGGAGCATCTCAAATTTCGTTTCCAGATGTTCAATTTCGCAAATTTTCAAAGAGATCCCCCGAATATCAAACAACATCACTTGAAACTGCATTCGAAAATAGCCTAAAATTGCGTTTTTTGGAGCTTCAATTTCAAAAGATTGCCGGCCCTAATGTTACCAAATATGATCTTACAATCGCGTTTTTAAAATTTGAATTTCAGAAAATATTCTTGCTAGGGCTTCTGAACCGCCTTCCTTTAATATCATAAAAATAAAAAAAAAAATAGGTTTTTCAAAGATGACTTACGAAAAATTTACGTGAACCCTCTGAACCTCTTCCACCTAATCTCATTTAATTTTGAAAAATTTTCTGGGAGGGGGGAGCTCTAGAATCCCCTTCTTGTAAAAGTCTTCAAAATGGCTAGCAATTGCGTTTTGGGAAGTTCAATTTCAAAAGATTGGAGGGAGAGAAGGAGAATTAATTTCTATCTATTTTTCAAAAAGAAAAAAAAAAAAAAACTTCCGGTGGAATCCCAGAGTTCCATCCCTTGTTCCGAACGTCAAGAAATATGACCTTTAATCACGTTTTAAGGCTTCAACTTCTACAAATTTCAACGGAGCCCCTTGTATCCTTTTTCCCTGTAACACCACCAAAGATAGTTTGAAATTGCGTTTTTAAAACCACAAATTTCGAAATTTTTCCGGGGAGAAGCCCTGGACCCCTTTTTTTAACAGAGATTTTTCTTTCAATGTGCCTCCCCCCCTAAATATGTTTTCTAGTTGCGCCACTGCCCCTGTTGTCATGTTTTGACAGGCATAAAAGTTTTATTCATTATGCATCACTAAGAGATCAGATAAATATTCAAAGTGGCGTTAACTTCGACGTTTAAAATATTTTTTCTTTTCCAAAACGCATTATTAGCATATCAGAGGAGCTGTTCAACTCGAAAAAAATTCGAGGTATGAAGTAAAAACGTACACCATGTTCCAAAGGGTTTGGGGTCAAAATGTCGCCACCGAAATGTCGCGGGACAAAATGTCGCGGCCAAAATGTCGCCGGTCCAAAATGTCGCCGGGCCGAAATGTCGCTTGTCCAAAATGTCGCCAGGCCAAAATGTCGCCGGTCCAAAATGTCGCCGATCCAAAATGTCGCCGATCCAAAATGTCGCCGGCCCGAAATGTCGCCGGTCCAAAATGTCGCCGGGCCAAAATGTCGCCTGTCCAAAATGTCGCCGATCCAAAATGTCGCCGGCCCAAAATGTCGCCGGGCCGAAATGTCGCCGGTCCAAAATGTCGTCGGGCCAAAATGTCGCTGGGCCAAAATGTCGCCTGTCCAAAATGTCGCCGGGCCAAAATGTCGCCTGTCCAAAATGTCGCCGGACCAAAATGTCGCCGGGCCAAAATGTCGCCTGTCCAAAATGTCGTAGAACCAAAATTCGCTCATTCAGTTGGTAAGAAAAATGCAAATGTACAAAAATGCTGTTTAACACCAAATTTGCAGAATAAATGATTACTGCCTTTAATGAATGTCTTCGTTAAAAATGGGACTGAACTAACTGAGTTTCTTGATGAATTCTAAAAAGATTATTCCGTTTTGATTCGCAACTCTCGGCTGTTTTTCAGCAAACAAATAGAATACAAGCGTTACGTTATCTTATTTCTTGTGACTCGCTATCTACCAACTGTAAAACGTTCTGACGGCGTTCAGTTCGGACGTTCGATAAATTTTTTAAAACTTTTTTTCAAAAATAGTGTGCGTTTGTATGTGACCGATTTTTTGGGGCCATTCTACGTCAAAACCTGTGGTAAGAATTCGAACGATACCCGCAAGTACCCATATATGATTTAGGGCTGCGTGGTTTTTTTGCGTCAATTCGTTCAAGATAGTGGAGTAACTGAACGTTTTCATCGATATGCGTGACTGTCATTGCTCAAAAAATGATGAACGGAATCAAATAAAATGTTAGGAAGCAGCAGGGGGACAGATTTTGGGGCCAATAACACCAGAGGGTGGAGCAATCGAATGTTTTTTTTCCTTCCTTTTTTTTTTTATCTGTGACTGATATATCTCAAAAAGGAATACAGTAGACCCTCGTTTTCAGCAGGTTTATTTTACGCGGTTTCGATTATACGCGGTTGAAGATTTGACACCTTTATTTTATTTACGCAGATGAGTTTCGGTTTTACGCTGATGCGGCAATGCAAACAGGTAACATTTTCCTCTCTTTCAAAACCCAAGCTCCTATAGATTGCAGATTACTCGTAACTAACTGCATTTTGGCGTGCTAATAATCGAACTTGGGTCCTTGGAGACATTTTATGCGATTGGTTCCAGAGCTTTTTCCATTATAGAAGTAAAGTGATTAAACTCACACAGTTCAGAACTCACTGGAAGAAGAGCTTTTAGGAGTGGCAAAGGAGGTCAAAACCAACGAGGATACCGACTCCGGTGACACACAACCAAAAACGCTCACATTGAAAATTTTGAAAAATTCGTAGACAATAGAAATAATCTTTTTTTCTGATTTGTTAGTAAAGGAAGATTTTATCAAGGAAATGACGCAAGTGGTCATGGATGCGTTAATGCTCAGCAAAGAATTAGAGGAAAAATTCTTAATGACTTCCAAAAGACTATCATAGCCAGCTCTTCTTCATAAACAGAACACGAAATTAGTTTGTTTTCTTTATGCATATTATGCATAAAAATCGATATAAGTAGACATTAAACTTTTCATACAATTAGTCATCACTAGAATGAAGCATTTTTTTATCTACGGAACCTAATCCCTATTTTGAACCCATTCCCTATTTTTGATATTAGGTCTCAATTTACGCGGTTTCGATTTACGCAGCATTTCCGTGGAACATAACACCCGCGTAAAACGAGGGTTTACTGTACAAGGGTTAAGACAAAATTTGGTCTACAGGTATATCTTAAAGGGCGAGTTGCTCATTTAATTTTTAGCTTCAGTCATCCCAAAAGGATGGATCACCGAATATTTTTAATCGTTTTATGTGACTGCTATATCTCAAGAAGTAATGCGAGGATTCATACAAAAATGTAGTATGCAAGTGAAATTAAACGAAAACAAGCCTTATTTTCGTTCTAAGTTGAGTTTCGTAATCGTTTACGTGAGTCAGTGTAATTAAATAAACAATGAAAAATATACTGAATTTAAATATGAGAGGTTGAGCAAGATATCAATAAAATCTAAATTAGCCGTGTATTCCTCTCATTTTTGTAGCACTTTAACTAGCGTGGGTGTTAAATAAAAACTGAGTTTGCATTCTTATACAATTTGCGTAGTAAAAATTCAATAATTAAAACAGCATTTTTTTCTGAGAGGGAAAAACTTATTTGTTTATTATTATTATTATCAGTACTCTTTTCTTTCTGAATTACCAAGCTATATTGAGCTAGAACTATTACTGTATATAAATTTCATGAATGTTGAGAATTGAAAATATTTGTCATCGCGTAGAGTCGTTTTTCAAAAATCTGAGTGAAAGACACCTGTTTTAGCAATTACGGGTTTCATTGATTTCAAAAGATTTGACGGTGAAGATTTCGACGTAATTTCAGAATTTTACTCATAAGACAGAGTTTCCACGGCAATAATCTGTCATCTCTGTTAACATTTGTTTTGCTGTCCCAAAATCCCGGTCGCAAAGGACATACAAATGTCCTCTCAGAGGAAGGTTTCGAGCAGTCTTGTTAAACTTCTCCAGTTTCATTTCCAGAAAAAGTCTCAGAACAGTTTTGATCTTTGACCAACGTGTTTTTTTTTTTTTTTTTTGCAGTTCTTTGAGTGATGTTAATAAATCTATGAGAAAATAAAATTTCATTAAGATACTTTTCTACTTTACTTCCACTCTGGCTCGTGATTTAAAATTTTTCCAGTGGGAGGGGAGAGGGAGGATAACGGGCGTATGTATAACCAATGCAAATTTCATAGGATTGCTATAAAAACCACTCCCACTTGTATATAAAAAAAATTCAAAGTCGAGGGCCATTCCGCCTGATCCCCTAAATGACTGACTTGTCGCTAAGGTAATAATATGCTAGAGTGAAGGAGTTATTTGTTTTTACTTCATTACGCCAAAAAAATACAAACCGCCTATTCTCTTGCCATATTCACATAGCGCCTCACTATTCTTTCTTTCGCCTTTAGAACAGTTTAGTTTTACTTCCATACCAATTTTTTGTCTGAATCCTTGCGTTACATCTGGATCCTTTGCTTTACATCTTGAGTATTATTATTAATCAGATTAAACGAGAAAGAGAAATCCGTTGCAGCAGCCTTTCGCATGTTTACGTTCTTAATAGTATACAGAAAAACGTATGTTTTTCTGAAAACTATTAATTTTCTGGAATTAATCTGATGCTTACGAATTAAGACAGGAGAAAACGTTTGGAATTTTTGAAGGAACTTACTTTGAAAGGCAATTAATATTCTTTCGCAACTTTTATGCTGAAAAGCATCGACGTACATTTAAATTTTTCGTACCAATTGAACTAGCGAATTTTGGGTTGGCGACATTTTGGACTGGCGACATTTTGAACCGGCGATATTTTGGACTGGCGACATTTTGGGCCGGCGACATTGTGGACTGGCGAGATTTTGGACTGGCGACATTTTCGACTGGCGACATTTTGGGCCGGCGACATTTTGGGACAGCGACATTTTGGACCGGCGACATTTGGGACCGGCGACATTTTGGACCGGCGACATTTTGGACCGGCGACATTTTGGACTGGCGACATTTTGGGACGGCGACATTTTGGGACGGCGACATTTTGGACCGGCGACATTTTGGGATGGCGACATTTTGAACCGGCGACATTTTGAACCGGCGACATTTTGGGACGGCGACATTTTGGGACGGCGACATTTTGGACGCGACATTTTGGCCCGCGACATTTTGGCCGCGACATTTTGGGCGTATACCGTTCCAAAGTTAATATTCACACATTATTTTTTATATGAATTAAAAGCCAAACGTATTTTTTTCCATTTTGTATTTGTCTTCAAAACCTTCCTTCAGGTGTTAACTATATTTTCCCTGAACGCCAGAGCATAGAGGCGCTCACGAGACATTTGCACGACGGCGCCGATCAGGCTTGGCGCGGCCCTGAGCGCAGGTTCACGGTTTCTCCTGCTGCAATTTTTCCTAAGTGGAAATCCAAAAACAGAACTTTAAATTAACTTCGACTAAATAGTATGAAGAGCGGTTCCAAGGGCTCTCCTCTGAAATTTTTTAAAAAATATTAGGTCTGAAAACGCAGTTTTAGAAGATCTTTGGTGATTTTAAGTCGAGATAGATTCCGAGATCATCCACCAGAAAATTTTCAAATTGAAGTCTTAAAAGTCTTTTTTTGGTAAGCACCGTCAGTTACTCGAAAGTTAAGTTCCAAAAACGAAATTTTTGCTGACCTTCAGTGATGTTAGGAAAAGGGGTTTTCAGGAGGCTCACCCCGGAAAATTTTTGAAATTGAAGCACTAAAAACGAGATTTACAACGTTCTTCATTGATGATGCCGAGAGAGGAGGGGACGGCGCACTTTCCCAGAAAATTTTTGATACTGTAAATTTCTATTCTATTCTATTCTAGAGTCACAACTGACTTCAACTGTATTTATGTCGAGGACTGCATACTAAGTGCCTTGCCTCCATTATTTTATATACCGATAGATGGCAGCACCATCACCGGATCGAACAGTTAGTGAGAATTTTGAACTAGTCCAGGAGCTAATAGCTACCTAGTACTAGCACCCCCAGAGGTATCGTTTCACTTGGAGGACATTAAGACCACGAGCATATTTAACGTCGCCCAGTCCCCATTAATGACGACGGTGGGTCTTCGACCAGCGAGGATCGAACCCGAGGCCCTCCGGTCCCGAGTCCAATGCCTTACCGATCAGGCTACCACGGCCACTACTGTAAATTTAAAAACAGTTTTAGACTATCTTTGGGAATGTTAAAAAAATGGGAGAAGTTCGAGTACTTTCCTCCAGCAAATTTCCGAAACTGGAATTCCATGTTTATGAAGTTATTCAAAACTGAAGCCCAAAAATTTAAATTTTACACGATCTTCGATGATTTTAGGAGGGGGGGGGGGTTCTGGAGACCACCAGAATTCTTTCAACATTGGTTTTTATCAACTTATTTTCTTTTTAAACTGAGGGGTCTGAAACCGTGAGTTTGTACAGCGTACAGAATATTTTACGTTTCGTCAAAAAATGTTTGAAACTCACATTTCGGTGGCCTTTGGCCTTTGATTTGGTAATCTTAATAATATAGAATCTTTCATGCTCCTCAATGGTATTTTAAGATTGCAGTTTTAAAATAATTTTACGGAAAAAAATATTTTGTCACTTTTATTCCAATTGTTATAAACAGGGTCGCTGAGAGCAAGCGCGGATCCGGGGAAAAAATGACATAGGTCAATTGTTTCACAAGCCTCCTTCTTTCACCATTAGGATATTTTACCCTCTACACGAGTTCAATTCCGAGCCGGGACCCTATTCTCCAACTAAGCTGACATGACCCCACGTTGACCCTTGTTGTAAGTTGCATTTTATAGCAATTGAGAATTGTCATTTTAAATAAAAGAGTCAAAGAGACCAAAAGTATTTTAACTTTCTACGATCGCTAAGGTTTCCCTGTTTTTTTTTTCCTTTAAATTTATTCATTTATTTTTTATTGTACCACTAAAAATATATTGGCAGTCCCAAGGCCCGACTAACTAAAAGTGAGGTCCTAGACTCACATTAATTTGGAGGCCCCCTGAACACTATGCAGTGTTTGATTTACATTTTAAAAGCACGAATGCACTTTTGGAGGTCTCTTTGAATAATCACACAACTATGTATAAATCACTTATGTGTATTTATGAATCCCCTTTGCCCCCCCCCCCCCATAATCGTGACCAAGTAAATTCGTTACTGGCAGTATGATTAAAAATTCTCCTTTAAAGAATTTTTTTTTCTGTTAATAAGTCTATTTTTTTTTATTTAAAAAAATACATGTATTTTTCAAATCGTTGCAATGCCATGCATAATTCTTTAAAAAATGTGCGCCCCCTCAGGAACATGGGGCCCCAAGCCTAGGCCTAGCCAGCCTGTGTGATTATCAGGCCCTGCAGCCCCATTTCAAAAATTCCCTCTCCCCCCCCTCTCTTGGTGACGGCACTGCCTGCCTCCACCCGCAAACTTTAGCCCACGCGTAAAGAGGAGCTGAGGCTGTGTTTTGCGAATTTAATTTATTCTAAACACATGCGCGCAAAATTTACATTTTGCTGTTAGTAGACAGGCCCGAAAGACTTTGCTGTTATTTGATCGGCCCAAAGCATGACCGGCCCACCAGGCAAATGCCCGGTTGCCCACCGGCCGTAACCGCCACTGGATACTTGATTTACAACTAGCCGCCTGCGCGGCGATCAGCTGGCTCGCCTTTTTCCTCCATTCACCTTTTTATGCAAACTGCCTATGTTGGCTGTTTGGCTTATTTGCCATTCACCTTTTTACGCCAAGATTGCCGCCTTCGGCGGCTGTTTAAATAAATTGTGCGGCGTTTTTTATCAATCTATCTATATCAAACTTAACTCAAAAAAAAAAAAAAAAAAAAATCTACATCTATCTCCAGTTGCGTTTTGTGCATACACTGCTTTAAGCCAAGATTGCCGCTTTCGGTGGCTTCTATCTACCTATATGATCTATCTCTATTTTTTTTTTTACCTAACTGCCTATTCCCTAACAAAAAAAAAAAAAAACTCTCAAAAAACCGTGCGTTTTATTTATTTTATTAAATAGCACATAATCAAAAATAAAAAGCTCTATCTTTTGTTCCCCATAGTATGCAAAAAGTATCGCGTATCCAGAAGAAAAAAAAAACCTCACTGTTTTTATCGAATTTAATGTGCGCAAATATGTAACGTAAAATAGATACAGCAAAACGTCCGGCAGAGGAGGAGGGGGGATCGAAAGAAGAAAGAAATTAAATCCTTAAAACAGCGATTCCCAAAGTGTGTTCCGTGGAACAGTGTTGCCAGATGGTCAAGTCCAGATTTTCCCAATTCCCTTCCAACTTTTCCCCAAAAAGCGATGTTTTCTATCAAAATTCCCCAAATTCAAAAATTATTTTTCCACTAATATTTTCATAAATTGAATCGACTTCTTCCGATAATTTTATCTCTTGAAAAAAAAATTTTTTTCCCCAAATAGCCAGATTTTCTTATAAAATGCCTGAACTTTTTTTTCCCCCCATTTTCGCTTTTTTTTTTTTTTTTTGTCTTTATCTTTATTTATTTATTTTTTATTTTTTTTAATCTTCTCTAATAATAAAACTGAAAGTCTCTGTCCGGATCTCTCTCTCTCTCTCTCTGTCAGGATCTCTGTGACGCGCATAGCACCTAGACCGTTCGACCGATTTTCATGAAATTTGGCAAAGAATTAGTTTGTAGCTTGGGAGTGTGCACCTTTAAGCGATTTTTCGAAAATTCGACTTTGTTCTTTTTCTATTCCAATTTTAAAAACATTTTTCCGAGAAAAATGATCATAAGATGGACGACTAAATTACCAAGTTATCATAATGTGGAACCGTAACGTGAGCAAGCCAATTGGCGAGAAATTCATCGTGCATTATTTGTAAATATACAGGGAAACCAAAATACGTTTTAATTTTCTACTACGGGCAAAGTCGTGCAGGTACCACTAGTCATAAATACAAGCGCCTGACCGAGAGATAAGAAATAACCGAATATTTTAACTATTAATGTGAATTCCGTAGTATAATATTCCACATAATTCGAAATGCGAATTCCATGAAGTTGAGCAAAGCTAAACCAACGCTGTTTGATACAAATAATATAACTACCAGATGTTAAGACGCAAATTTAAATACAAAAAAAAAAAAAAAAGAAAAAGAAAAAAAAGAAAAATAACCAGGTTTTCCCCAAGAAAAAAAATTTTCCCCAAACAATTCCCCTCAAAACCCATTCCCCCAAAATTTCGACAGAGAGAACAAGATTTCCCCAAAATGGGGAAATTTCCCCCAATCTGACAACACTGCCGCGGAACTTTTGGGTTCCGCCGGAGGATAAGAAGGGTTCCAGCACGAGTTGCATAATTTTATTTCTCATAGTAATTTCAGAAAAAGATAAACTTTCAGGGATAAAAAAAAATACTGCTATAAATTTAAGTATAGTAGGCGTCATTGTATCATCGTTTTGCCAGCATAAATAAAAGATAAGAAAAACACCATCTGATTTAAAGAAAGTTCTTGGTGAAGCTTCAGAAATAGTTAATTTTTTCAAGTCTCGTTGCCTCCTGTGAGCACTATTGAGCAAGATTAATGAAGACATAAGTAATCATCCCAAATCACTACTTTTCAGAATACGAAATACGCTGGATATCCAAAAACAAACACTTTTGAAAGAGTGTATGATGAACAGAAGGTATTTCTGCTGGAGAAAAAACAATAATATCATTAGCAGTTTTCATTGTTTTGCATGACGTCGGTTGATATAATCAGCCTATATTTTTGGTAAACTGAGAAATTTTTTCACTCACATTTTTGGATTTCTTTGAAATTAGCTCAACGATTGCACTCTTCAAGGTGATCAAAAGTTCAAATTTTGAGATTTTTATCTCTTTTATTTTTTCATTTATGAGACTTTTTTTTTTCATGGATGCTTGGACATAAAATGAACGATAACTCAGCACCAAATATAGATAGAAAGATTTGGTTAAAAGCATTTTAAAGTACACAGAATACTAAAGTCAGACCATACAACGTAAGTAGAAGCACAAATTTGTAAATTACAGCAGACACGTGTTTCGGCGTTACAGGGAACGCCTTTTTCAATGCAAAAAATAATGAGCTTATGGATGAAAAGACATCCGACAAAAGCCAATTGGCTTTTGTCGGATGTCTTTTCATCCATAAGCTCATTATTTTTTGCATTGAAAAAGGCGTTCCCTGTAACGCCGAAACACGTGTCTGCTGTAATTTACAAATTTGTGCTTCTACTTACGTTGTATGGTCTGACTTTACTATTCAGCACAAAGGTATTTATTTATCTCACACAGAATACTGTTTAATATAATATGCAACGTGACTAATTTTGTAAAAATTTTCATTTTTAAAATTTTAAATTTATATTTAAAATTTAAATTTTTCAGATAACATACAATGAATTTTTTTATAAAATTCCCAAAAAATTTTGTGTATTTTATCTTTATTTGTGCAAAGTTTCCAGTTGGGATCTCAATGGGATCATATTTTTATGAATTTTTGAATAAAATTTGACTTAAGAAAAAATGATATTGTAACGGATTCGGTGCGACTTCCACTTTCTTGAAATGAAGACACAGTTCTTGATAAAAACACAGGAGCTTTATTTACACTATGTACAGGAGAAATCGTTAACAACTGCTAAATTAATCATCAGCAATTAAGCAAATATCACTCAACACCGTAAACTTAACGGTTACACACGTATTTACTTCCAAATACGAAAACAGCACAGCGAAATGCCTCGCTATAAACAGAGCAAATACGCTCTCCGTTCGAAATCTCAATCGAAACTCAACTCTTTATCCAGCGTAACGGTTTATATACACACCGAAAGAAATCTCTCAAATATTCCAAACGCTTCTGGAAAATAGTAGACCGTTATCAAATTTTATCAATGAACAAAAAAAGAAATAGGGGGGTCGTATACTTTAGCCATATGTTAAGGGGTTGTATATTCATTACGGAAAACTATTTACAGGTTACGTTACTACAATAATTACTATTTACAGGATTTGTAACAATATTTTTCAGATTCGATTAAGTTAAATATGGGATTCTCTTACTGGCTGATGATCAAATGAGTAGTAAGTAAACATGACTGTGCTTGAAATGAACTGGCATGAACTTGTTGATCAGTAAGCCCCCCCCCCCCCCGGCACCACTTTTAATCTTTTTTTTTAAATTTTTTTTTCTAAATGTAAAAAAAAAGTAATAATAATAAAAAAGAATAGTAAACTTATTTAAATGTGGTTAATGTTCTTTAAAACAAGACGAAGTATATCTCCCCCTCCCCCTACCCATACATACGATTAACTAGTATCACGCTTTATCTGGGGATTGAATTTTGAGAATTATTTTTACCCTATATGTTTTTTTTTTTTCAAGCCAAGTGTTTCTTTTTATATCATAACTTTACCAAAGTGTACTTGATTAATTCAATATCTGATAAGGAAAGCAATGATTCATTTCATTCCCTACCCCCCTACCCCAGCACCAACCCTCAATTTCGGAAGGAGGAAAGAAATAGTTTGCCGTAAGATCATAGCAAAATAGTGTTTCCCTCATGTTGTTTTAATGTTTTTCCATTCTTTTCACACAAAACTACAAATAAATCAAAGTATCAGATCATATGTCTGTCCATACATAACTTTCTACAACATCTGGAGAACAGCTGCTTTTATATACTTTTCTTTATTGCTTGTTTTCTTTTTAATTTCTGTTGTGAAGGAGTGTAATGCAACGAGATCTATCTAGACATATATTAAATGCAGTTATAGATCAAACTATGCTCTTTTGAGCATAACCTTCCATGTTGTTAAGCTTCAGTCCAGATTGCCTTCCCCCTCCCTCACTTTACCATCCCACTTTCCGAAAAAAAAAAAAAAAAAAAGAGCTGCAAATGAGTTGGATTCTATTCAGTGATGTTCCCATCAATTTTTCTGAAGGTATACTCCCAGCAATCCATTATACGCAATATGTGCATGCATCATATACATAATATGTCTAAAAAATGTTTGAGAGCATACGGAGTATCTAGAGTATACCCCTGGTTCTTTTTGTCTGTTAAAGGTTCCCCAACTTTAAGTGTTTGTGATTCCCCCCCCCCCCCCCATTTATGAGCCTGAGTCATGTCTGGCAGCGTTTGTTTTGATTATTACCCTTACGTACCAGTTTTTTTTTTTTTTTTTTTTCGTTTTTTTTTTTTTTTAATTTTGAAAATTTTTGGAAGAAAAAAGTGGTGGAGTGGTGGGGGGGGGGGGGGCTTACCAATTTACAAGTTCATCTCAGCTCATATCAAGCATATTCTTATTTACTTACTACTCACTAGACCATCACCAGTAAGAGAGCCCCATATTTAACTAAATAGAATCTGGAAAACATCATTATTTCTTAAGTGAAATTTTACTCAAAAATTCATAAAAATATGATCCCATTGAGATCCCAAGTTGAAATTTTGTACAAATGAAAATAAAATACACAAAATGTTTTGGGAATTAAAAAAAAATCATTATATGTTTTCTGATAAATTTAAATTTTCAATTTAAAGTTAAATTTTTTTTAATGAAAATTAAAAAAAGAGTCATGTTGCATATTATATTAAACAGCATCTAATGTACATTAAAATGCTTTTCACCAAACCTTTCCATCTATATTTGATGCTGAGTTATCGTCCATTTTATGTTCAAGCATCCATGAAAAAAAGAGGATTTTTCCAAAAATCAAAGTCTCACAAATAAAAAAAAATAATAGAGATAAGAATCTAAAAATTTGGACTTTTAATTACCATGAAGGGTACAATCGATGAGCCAAATTTCAAAGAAATCCAAAAATGCGATGAAAAATATTTGGATCACTTGATCCATAGACAAAATAACATAGCAAAGGGAAAGCTGATATTTAACGAACAACGTAGAATATTTTCCTCTCTTAAAGGGAAGCTCTGCAAAAAAAAAAAAAACTATCTCTATGAAGAAATCACAGTGCAACTAAAATTAAATATCAAATGTTGTTTTGCACAAACAAGCAAATTACAGAATACACGTGTTTCGGGGTTTCAAGGAACCCCTTTTTCAATTCAAAGATGAGTGAAGCTTCTAGATGTAAAGACACCCAGTAAATGCCCTTATCTATATGTAAAGACACTTTTACTGGGAGTCTTTACACCTAAAAGCTCACAGTTTTGAATTGAAAAAGGGGTTCCTTGAAACCCGGAAACACGCGTATTCTGTAATGTGTTTATTTGTGCTAAGCAGCATTGGATATTTCCTTATCAACCACTATAATTACGGCAGTCTTTGCATACATAGGATTACGGCGGTGGTCATTTTGACGCTCGGAAAAGAAATCTGCAAAGTTAGTTCCCTACATAGTATAGTGTTATACATTTGTAAGAACTAGTTTAAAATAAATTTATTTATAATAATTACAGTTTATTTCAGTGTATTCAGAGCGTCTTAGGATACATAATAAAGTGTTTAAAAAAGGTTTTTAATGCCCTAAGAATAACTAGCGCTGCTTCAGTTGCATTTTATAAATCAGCGGGTAATGTTCTCTTTTAAGTACAAAAAAACTTACAAATGCTTAAAAGTTCTTGCAATGATATGTTCCAAAAGTCATTTTTGAGTTTTTGCTGTTTCAGCATTAATAAATTCCAAAGATGGTCAAAACATGCTCTGCATTCGGCACAACTTAAAACGCGTTAATCTTTTAAAATACGAATTTTTCTCGTGATTAATAAGAAAACATTCGAGTGATGTTTCATCGTTACCTTTTGACTCCCACATCGTTAACATTTTGATTATCTATACTAATATTATAAAGAGAGAGGGCGAATTTTTGTGTGTTCATATGTTCGAGGTAATCTCCGGAAGACCTGAACCTATTTGAAAAATTCCTTCACTATATGAAAGGTGCTTTCTTACTGAGTAACATAGGCTATAATTCGAAAAAAAAATCCGATAAATAGTTTTTTTTTTGTTCCAATTTAGGCCCAAATTTCATATAAATTCCCGAATATGGGAGTGAAAAATTACTTGCACATATTAATATTATATATCGTTGAAAAAGGCAGAATTTTCCGCGTTCTAAACAATTTGTCTCAATGCTCTAACTTGATGACGGCGGGAGTAATTTGCGTTTTTACCTCGAAAATTTTTAGGCTTAACTGAAATTTAGGCACTACTTTCTTCATTAAATCTATCAAAAGTGAAGGAACTTCCCAACAGTTTTCATTTTGACACCATTCGAAAAAGCGACAGTTTGTACTCCAAATCTCTCTCGACCTATGGTCGAAAAACTTAGCTTCTATCTGCAAAAGTTACAAGTGTTTTGAAATCAATTTCGAAAAATGTCATTTTGATTCAGGTTGTCAACCATTTTACTTTCGCATTTCCACGGTTACGCTTTTTGAATCCATTGTTTCTTTCCTTATTTTGCATTTAATTTCTTAAACTTATTTTACTTCGTGTTTCCATGCCTAGAATTTTAAAATCAATCTTTCGCATTTTAATTTCTTAAAAGTATTTTAACATCTGTCGTCATTGTTTGGAAGGGTAATTTTGCATGGTGTTTTTTTTCCTTTTATTTAAGCCTGATTGTTGAATACGTGTCACTTGACACAATTTCTATTCTCAAGGTAGACCGGGCAAAGCGGGGCAGTGCAGCTCTTAATGTGATTTTATACTTTTTTGTTTGTTTGGCGAAACATTTATCATTGCCAAAGAAAAAAAATCCGCTTCACTCGCAAAAGGGCTGGGTTCCGGTAGCGTGGTGGCTTGGGGGCGCGTTAAGCGCTGAGCAGTTCAGTCTTAGACTATTGTTTAAAGTAACCGTAAATGCAATTCATTGTTTTGGCGATTTGTTTTGAAAGAAAAGAAACTTTTGGTTTGTTTTTATCCGAGTGAAATGTACGACATTTTCTTCTTTTTTTCTGACGATGATTTTTGAATGTTTCACAGGATGTTTTTTTTTCTTTTTTCGTTAGACGGATGGATTATGATAGCGTGGTTACTGGGCGAAATTGGAGATAAACAATAGAGCTGCGGAATTATTTTTACACTTGAAAGATATTATTTGATGTCTTTTTTTTTTTTCTTTGTTTATTTAGTGAAAAGTATTTTAAATTGCAGTAAAAACCGCTTTACTCGCTAAATAGAGTTTTATAAAGCAACTGTAAATTGAATTTAATGATTTGACAAAAAGTTTTAAATTCCAAAGAAACTTCAATAGGTTTTTTTTGAGCAATCACATTGCTTATTGTTCTCACTTGACGGTTTTGAATTCCTGTGATTTTATTTCCCCCTCCCCCCGCCTTTCTCTGCGGCACCACCATCGACCGGCTCCTCCCGATGCTGCTCCTCTAGCGAAAACCGTCTCCAGGTTGCGTCCATATCCTACACACGCACGCATACACCTACACACACACTCATGCATACACAGACACAAACACGTGCACCCACACACTCATGCCTCCACAAAGACACAAACACACACACTCGTGATTGCAAAAAACATAATTTAAATCAAAGATGTCAAAATTCAAATTATTTATTTATTTATTTGAAAAAGTGTGTACGCATTTTTTACAAAGAAAAATGATCAAAGAAAAATGATCATTTTACAAAGAAAATCATCATTTCATTCAATTAAAATGATCATTCCATGATGAAGAGGAGGGGCGTCATTTTTTTTTTATTCAACGGACTTCCATTAAATTTTTAGCAAAGACATCGCTGTGCGGGTACTGCTAGTAATTCGTAAACAATGATGGGGTTCCTTGAAGTAAAAGTAAAGAACTAAGGGTTTCGTGGCCTAAAAAGTTTGGGAACTGCTGCCTTAAACTAAAAAAAAAAGTAAAGAAAAAGCAAGCGCTACCATTAGAATGCAGAAGTAAGCAATAATAAAAAATAAAAAAATTTGTAGTGATTTAGATTCGATTCTTCAATACTGAATCAAAATCCAGGTTGTGACGTCACAGCAAAAAGAATATTGTTTTCGACCGATCTACAAGCATGCGAAAACGGACGGGGGGGGGGGGGGGGGTATATTTAAAAAATGGTTCACCCCAAAACTCGCTCCAACCCCTTAGGGAATATGTGTCACACTTGGGAGGCTTCGAAAGGAACAAAGGGGAAAGGGGAGATAAGAATTACAATAGATTCCTTCTCCTCCTACTCGAGGGAAAAGTTTAGCGAAAGGGAAAATTTTCAGGCATATTTTTTCGTGTATGATCGTTAGACCGCCATCTTGGACTACAAAATGCTGATATTGTCTCCACTTTGAAGATATATTGAGTTATACAACTTGTTTCTCATTAATTGTTTTTTTTTTTTTTTTGTTCAAAATATTTTAAGATTCTTGACGATATCATATTCTGTACTGTAAATGGAAGAAAATTTCATTTTAAAACTTTATTTCCCAAATATTTCTGAATCTCTGCGAGAAATATCTTAATATCTTTTATACAGTACATTTATTCTCAGACCGAAACATTTTAAATGTGATTTAATGTGGGATGGCTATTTAGAATATGAATATTATGGATTTGCTGAGTAAAAAAATAATTTTAGTCGTAAAAATAATAAAATCTGAAAGTTTTTTAGTATGGAAAGTGAATTTAATTCATGCGCTTGTTAATTGCATACATTCCTAAAATTAATTATTCTTGTCTGAACTTGTTAACTGCAAACTAAATTTCCACAATGTTCAACCTATCTTATTATTTAATAAATAAACCGAGAAAAAAAAAACAGCTTCTATAAAGAACAAATTTAGTAATTCAGAAATAGCATGAAAATAATGAATTAAAACTAACTTCTCGTATTATCCACATAAAGTTCTTTATTTTCATGAAGTACACATTAGGGCCATTTCACGGAAAGCGGTCACTTCGTCTCGCATATGAGATATGTTTCATTAACATTGGAACTTTAGCTTTCAAAACTTACAACTTGTATTGTTTTTGCAAAACTATTAGGGTTATCTCCAAAAAGTATCTTTTCCGTCACACGCCTTTTAGTAAAACCTTTAAGTTTTTTTTTTTTTTAAACTTCATCAAAAGTATATATCTATTTAAACCTGCCAGCAATGTTTTAATAGTAATTCAAAGGTTATTAGGGGGGGGGGGGGGGACAGACAGATCGACGGACAGACAGACCGACAGACATTTTTCCCCATCTCAATACCCTACTTTCCAATTTTTAATTTTTCAATATTTATCTAACTATTTTATTTATTTTTGACTTGTTTTTGTTTTTCGGGATATTTTTAAGATATATTAAGCCTTCTTTCATGCTTTTTTCTTCTTTCTCTGATTTTTACTGGGAAAGTAGGCTAAAAACCGATTTAACGTTTTTCACAATTATGGTAGTGAAAATTTACCCGTACGTTAAAAATGTTGACTCTAATTGAAAGAACGAAGTTTTCTGTGTTTGATATTTATTTGAAACTTCTAACTTATATACATTAGGCGCTATAATCTTGTTAAATAAATTTTATGAGGGCGAGTCAAATGAAAGTGAGCCAACCTACCCTGCGCAATAATGGCTCAGTCCATCAACCGCGACGCATGCGCGCAGCACACATGCAACCCTCATTTACAAAAGTGATACGTAAGTGTGAGGATAATAGTTCTTTAATGTTCCCATAATCCGGGTTGAAATCGGTTCGTGACATAATGGACGCTCCAAGAGATGAACAGCGTGGTGTGGTCAGGTTTTTGACTGCTGAAGGTGTTTCCCAACACGAAATTAGTCGCCGTATGGCTGCCGTGTACGGTGAACATTGCATTTCATTGGCCACTGTGAAGCGTTGGTGCAAACGGTTCAAAGAAGGACGTGAAAGTTGCAAAGACGATCCAAGACCGGGCCAAAGCCACCGTGCAATCACCCCCAACACAATTGCACAGGTTGATGAGCTGATTAGACAAGAACGGAGGATAAGCATCGATGAACTGGCAGAGCATGTGAACATCAGTCACGGTTCGGTTCACACCATAATTCATGACCATCTCGGTTATCGGCTCTTGTGTGCTGAATGGATGCCCAAGATTTTGAACGACCGCCAGAAGACAGAGAGGTTCGGCGCTGCCTTGACTCATCTGATCCGGTATCACAATGAGGGTAACGACTTCTTGACTGCAATTGTGACAGGGGACGAATCATGGTGCCACCACTACGAGCCTGAAACACGCCGGCAGAGCTTACAGTGGAAACATTTGAATTCGCCACCCCCAAAGAAAGCAAAGGCCGTCATCTCCGCAGGTAAGGTGCTGTTGACTTTTTTTTTCGATCGTCAGGGGCCATTACTGATCGAATTTGCTAAACCTAGAGAGACTATCAATAGTGCCCGATATTGCGAAACGCTGGATCGCCTGCGTGTCTCTATCAAGAACAAACGACCCGGAAGATTGACGAATGGGGTCATCTTGCTGCATGACAATGCCCGTCCCCACGTCGCTGATGTGGTTAAGACAAAACTGGCGAAGTTCAAGTGGGAAACGCTGCATCATCCGCCCTACAGCCCCGACCTGTCGCCTTGCGACTTTCACATTTTCGGGCAATTGAAAAAACACCTAAAGGGAACCAGATTCGTGTCGGACGATGCCGTGAAGGAGTCAGTTTCAGAATTTTTGAAGCAGCAACCCAAGGAGTTTTATGAGAATGGAATCACGCGACTCGTTAGTCAATGGGACAAATGTTTAAATGCCCATGGTGATTACTTTTAAATAAAGTACTCCTTTTGTCATATATTCGCATTGGCTCACTTTCATTTGACTCGCCCTCGTAAATGCAATTCTAAGCGTTTATACGTGTGATTGGTATCGATTTCATAGTCGGAAGATAATGAGAAAAAACTCAATGATTTAAAATTTTTACCTGTTGTCAGTTCATATTTGTTAACAAATGTGTGTTCTGACCCGCGAAATTCATCTTAATATGAGGTCGGTTCTCTGGGACATGTTTTGTTTTTTTAATTTTTAATTTAATATTAGTTTTTGTTATTGATTTGAGGTATCCGTTATTCTTTATTTTTGTTTTTCTCGGCATCCTTAAAAAAAAGTGAGACTAAATTCTCGATTTACTGTTTGTAAAGATGTTCCCGGCTCTGTATTTTGTAGGTCGGAGAAGTTCGGTGGAATGGGTCAGCGCTGCATTTATGCTGAAATAAAATGGGAAAAATTATTTCTAGCCTGCCCAGTTGCCGCTTTACACTCTTGCTCCTGTATCCTACATCTACCGAGTAAGCTAGAAATAATTTTTCACATTCCATCTAAGCATTAATGCAACTCTCCCTCAATTTTAACGGAGATTTCTTTAAAGAGTAAATCATAGTCTTGATTATATTTTTGCCGCAGTTGACATTTTTTGAAGAAACTGCTATTATTCTGACGGGAATACCTTCTGTAACAAATTTTACACTCGGATAGTTGAATTGGGTAAAAAAATTTTGAGATCCGTATCCGCGGATCTACTTTTTTAACGATCCGGCACATCACTACTTAAAACCACCCTTGCTCTGCAGTTTATAATGCTGGTGCATTTCCAGTACGTTTTATTCGTAGATATATTGTGAATCCTGTATAAATATTCGTTGTGTAATATTAGTTTCCCTCCGATTAAATCGATGAATCTAATGCTGTTCATTTTCGGACTGAACAACAATTTTAGAAAAAAAAAGGAAAAAGTCCGAGTAAAAATACGCATGTGCTCGGAACAGGGAAAAATAATCCGCATAGAATTTCCCTCCACCGATTGTCCCCTAAACCAAAATCCCTACAACTAGTTTGAATTCACATACCCCATACCCCATACTGAGAGATTCCCATCCATCATACTCTCAAGCAGAAATCCCCTTGGGGATTGGGGCGAAAGATGGTAGACACGTAAAAAATGGGGTCGTTTCCAAAATTTTAAAAGTATTTCTTTCTGACAGAGCATGCTAAAAAACACAGGATGTGACCATTTTTTAAATAATTTGTTTAATATAAAAAAAAAATACTTTAATCGGTGCGCTTTCATTGTTTACGCTTCTGCTGATGACATCAAATGATGAAATGACCTCAACAAAGATCTTGTGATTTGGCACTACAATAAAAATATTATTTTCATTCTCTTTCAGATAGCAATTAAAAATTCAATAAATGCAAAACACTGATGTTTAGCTGTCGTATAAACACTTAATGACTAAGGCAAAGTCATAACGAGTGAGCCACTAAATGTTGGTTACTGATTAATATTTAATGATTAAATTAACTTATATTTTTATCAAACTTTTACGAAAGGCAGTAACGAAAAAAATTCTCAAATAATAATTTGCAACATTTAGTGACTTTTGAAAATTCATGGATTCCCACAGACTATTCTTATCCAAACTGTTCTTAATCAATATTTTAGGAACATTTTCTTCACCTAAATCTTTATAAGATAAACAGTGGCGAAAAATAAAAATTATTTATACGAATTATATTGGGTTGAATCAACTAGAATGCAACTGAATTAAAATTTTCGAATAATCAAAAACTGGCAAATTTTATAAGAAGCAGATGGAATCAGATTTCAAAATCGGTAAAAAATCAGCTTTGACGTGTAAAAGGGCAAAAAAAAAAGTGAAATGGGCACATTTCCAGCCTAATTTGTAAAAAATTGACAAGTATATCCCAGCTATATACTGCCATGCAAAGCGCAAAAGACGTATCTGCAGTCAAGTTCAAATTGAGAAATTACAGTTCAAAGTTTTCCGCCTCCGTGTATTTAATTTAGATACAACTTTTTCAGATTTAAAAAAAAAAAAAAATATTTCCCATTAACAAATTATCCTAAAAAAATTATATTTAGCTGAAATATGTGGCAAAGAACCACTAGGTAACCATATTTCAATTTTGCAGATACGACTTTTGTGCTTAGCATGACAGTTTACTGCATGCATAGAGAACCTACAAAAAATTTTTGCTTAGTGATAGTTTGTGAAATTGGGAAAAAAAAGGAGTGCAGCCAAGGAAGGTTTAATTTCCTACTACATTGTAATAACACAAATAAAAAAAAGCCATAAACAGTTTAAGATCATAATTTATTGCATCCATGTAATAAAAGCATCAATCTATAGTTCTATGAAACATTTCTCAGTAGAAACGTGAAAGAAATGCAATGACAATTTTCTGTAGAGTTACATTTAATACATAACACTTAGAAAGACATTTGAGACCTACAATTATATGTTTTAAATAACAATGAAGCACAGCTTAACATTAAACATATAAAAACTCACTATGTAAAAAACATGAATAATGACCCAAAAATGCAGATGTTCATATGCAATTATTTCCAAAAATCTGCATTGATTGAAAATTACAATAGTCATTTTATTTAGCTTCCAAAATACATGACAGCATGGGTGAAGACTTTTTAGCAAGTTTCTTCAACCATTGGGCAACATTTTTCTCAGCTGAATTAAATTAATATCATTTATTATTTATATACATGAACAATTTTTTTTCTTTGTCTGTATTTTCAGCAATACATTTTTGCTCTATTCTTTGTAAATTAAAAAAATAGAGTACAATATGAACTGTGCTGCACAGGTACGAAATACAAACTAATGTTTATTTTAAAAGCATCTCTTAAAAAAGATGACTTTTTTGATAAAATAACTTTCTTTTTGAGCAAAATGAGAATTTAAATGCACAAACAGTTAAATGTTGATAGCTAGAAGCAGATTTGTATCACATCTATACTGATGTTATAAAGAGAGAGGGCGAATTTTTGTGTGTTTATATGTTCGAGGTAATCTCCGGAACCTCGGAACCCCTGCACCTATTCGAAAAATTCCTTCACTATACAAAAGGTGCTTTTTTACTGGGTGACATAGGCTATAATTCGAAAAAAAATCTGATTTTTTTTTTAATTCCAATTTAAGCCCAAATTTCACATAAATTCCTGAATATGGGAGTGATACTTGCGCATCCATCTTTTACATTTAAATTTCTTAAAAGTATTTTCATGTCTGTCGTCATTGTTTGGAAGGGTAACTTTGTAAGGTGTTTTTTTTTTTTTTTATTTAAGCCTGATTGTTGAATATATGTCATTTGACACAATTTTTATTCTCAAGGTAGACCAAGCAAAGCAGTCTTAATATATAAAGATTTGAAAGCTACTGTTAATGTGCTTTTATACTTTTTTGTTTGTTTGGAGAAACATTTATTACTGCCAAAGAAAAAACATCTGCTTCACTTGCAAAAAAGCTGGGTTCCGGTAGCCTGGTCGCTTGGCGCATTAGGAGCTGAGCAGTTCAGTCTAGGATTATTGTTTCAAAGCAACAGTAAATGTAATTCATTGTTTTGAAAGAACTTTTGGTTCGTTTTTATCCAAGTAAAATGTACGACATTTTCTTCTTTTTCTCTGACGATGATTTTTGAATGTTCCACAGCATGTTTTTTTTTCGTTAGACGGGTGGATTATGCTAGCGTGGTTGCTGGGCAAGTTTGGTGATAACCAATAGAGTTGCGGAATTATTTTTACACTTAAAATATATTTGATGTCTTTTCTTGTTTATTTGGCAAAAAGTATTTTAAATTGCAGTAAAAACCGTTTCACTCGCTAAATAGTGTTTTAAAGCAATTGTAAATCTAATTTAATGATTTGACAAAAAGTTTTAAATTCCAAAAAAAAACTTCAATAGGTTTTTTTTTGTGAAAAAGTGTGTACGTATTTTATACAAAGAAAAATGATCATTTCACATCAGAGGGGGAGGAGGCATGAATTTTTTTTATTTAACGGACTTCCATTAAATTTTTAGCATGGGCATCGCTGTGCGTGTACTGCTAGTAATATATAAAACATCACAAATTAAGATAAACAATTACAAAACCAATTTTTTCTTAGCTGCTTACTTATTGCACAACACAAATGCAACAGAAAGTTAAACTAATTTCCCAAAATCCTTCCAAGTAGTTTTCAATTTATGTTTTTGAAATAAAAAACATGAATTATCTGTCAATAAAAGATAATTTAAAGCATATTTAGATCAGAATGAGGATCAAACTGCTAAAATTGTACCTTACTATTCACAAATCACATCACTAATTTATTAGTTTGAATGCAATTTCATGTTTAAAAATTAGAAGAACTATAAAATGTGGGTTTATTAAATAAATTCTGTTACTGTAAACTGGCAATGATGAAGTTGACAGTGTTTAAGTCTAGTGGGAGCAATAGAAAAACCTCATGCTGAAACTGCATGATAAAGTACATATTCAACATAGAAAGTCAATCGTGTGTACAATGATCAGTCATCATGTTTCCGACAACTGTACAAATGGTGCTCAGAGTATGGAAGTATGATAGAAGAACAGCAAGCAGTAATATGCTACTGCAAATTAATCACATTCACATAGAAATTCATCATCATAAAGGATGTCGCAGATCTCACGTCAAAGGATTCGCGCTGGCAGCTTTGAAAGAAATGAATTCGGTTGATCGAAAATGATTGATGCAGAACTAAATAAAAGTCCAGTTATAAATGCTTTATGTTTTTATTTCAAACAGAAATGTTGAAGCAGTTTTTTTTTAAGCATCATGAATTCAGTCAAAGATAATAGGTTAACCAAATGCGCATTGTGCAAGCCCTAGTTAAAACGTTGAAAGAAAATAAAGAAGCATCAAATGATCCTTGAACCATTCATCAATATTTCTTAACTAATAAGGGAGACAAAAAGCCATCACTGACAGACACCAATTACCATCAATGCAGCACATGCTCATTCAGTCAGTAGAGAAAACTTTCTGAAAATCCAGAGATTCCATCATTACATGTATAAAGAATGGGTAAGGACTTCTTTGACTACCAGGAGTCGATTTTGATAAGAAGGTGAATTGTTATGAGGAATAATGACTATACACAAGGGAAGACTTGTTTCTATAGAAATTTTAAACTAATCTGCAGTTTTGTAGTTTGTTGAAAAATTTGGTAAAATCTGCAGTGTGTGAGCCTATGGAAAAACCATAGGACTGAGGAGACAGCACCAAATGCTAATTGCATTTTGGGATAGTCTCAGTGAATGAAGTTTAAAATCAACCAGGAAACATTTTCCTTTTTTCTCTCTCTTGATTAAGTTCTCAGGGCTCTCAACAGATTTTTAGTTTGTTCCTAGGAAGAAAAGGGACTTAAATTCTAAAAAAGGAGACCTATTTCTCAACTTAAAATTCGAGATGCACTGTTAATCAGCAATAATCAGTCACTTGGCTGATTATTTAACAATGGCCAATTTTTAGTAATTAATCATTGAAAAATTATTTTTCAATTAAAATTATTTTTACGAAGAACAAAAAACTGTGCTAAAAGAATTTATTGCACCTACAGTCTGATCATGAAATGTATGGACTGGGCAATTGGCCAAATAAAGACAATGCAAACTACTAACCCTGTAATTTAATAGATGCGTCCATTTCCATCTACAACCTAGATGTTTGCCTTTACATATTACCGGTGGTCAGACTGTAACTAATAGTTTTGAACTCTAGTTGACATGCCCCCATTAGATTCAAAACTTAAAATTATCTTGGTGTGAACAACACATATTTTTTAAAGAAAATGCAAACAAATAAAATAAGTTACAGGGATAATTCAAAATGAATCTGAAATTTTCATGGAAAAAAGTACCGTATTTTGAAAAAAAAATGGATTAATAGGCACATAACTGTTGGCTAAAATTTTTACTTTTAGAATGTGATGTTAATTTTCTTTCATTATTATTAATAATAATAATAAAAAGATTTTTACCAAACTACAAAACACTTAGACTTTTCAAGTTTTCTCAGTTGCTGAAATTCAAACATCCCTATCGCTTTTCCGAGCTCTTTTTGCATTTATTTACAATGAACTACCAAGCTTAATAAATCACTTAACATACATAAACACTATTTACAAATATAAAATTTGACTAAAATTAACCAAAGTAAATAATAATTATTAAAATAAATCACAAATACTTCGAATTGCATCTGATACAAAAATAAGTACAATCAAAAGAAAATGCAATGGTTACTTTTAACAAATATTGCAAAAAAAAAAAAGATTTTTGAACGTATTCCCTCTATAATAATGAAAAACGAGAAGTCACAAAAGGTTTCATTGATTAATAATAAAGAACTTAAAAATCATGTTTATCATATAGATCAAAGGTGATGGTATTTTGATAGATTTCAGCCTCTTTAAACAATATTGAGACCAAGTGAAGCAGAACAAAATAAAAGTTTTCAAATAATACCTAATCAGTAAAGATCTGAAATGCGGAAAAAGTTCAGACAAGCTTTTTAAATAAATTTCCACACATTAAAAAAAAAAAATAATAATCTCATAACGAAAAATAAATTATAATTTGATAAAAAGTCATTTTTTTATAATTTTGTTTCTTTCTACATCTTAATCCTTGAAAGTATTTTTGAACACTTTTCAAGCTTAAGGAAGACTTCAATCTGAATTAATGTTTTAAAACATTTGGGACTTTAAAATGCTAATATGACATCACAATGATTTGTAAATCTGTTAAACACTAATTGTTATCAAATGTGTATGTTGAAGTATCAGTTTTCAACCAATACTTCTCACGTAGAAAAAGCTATAGATTTATTACATCTTTAGCAGGCTGAAAATCATGAACCTTACAAAAAATAAAATTGTATTAATGTTAAACTAAAAGAAATTTCTTCCACAAAAATAAATGCAGATAAATAGAAAGGTGGAGCAGGTTTTCTTAACACAACCAAAGCTTTTATCCCATAAAAGCATTATTAACAGGGTAGTTTAAAATAAAGTACATGATCAAATGAATAATTATAAGTATAGAAGACTTGTATATACAAATAGATTGTCACAAAATTTGACTGCATTAACCAGACAATAAAGTTTGGCTACAAAGTTTGAAAAGCCGTAAATAACATTGTATGACCATTTCTCTAAAGCAGCACTCAGTGCTAATATAATGTTGTAATTGCAAGCTTAGTTATACAAAATGATAGACTATATTGCCAACACAAAGATAAAGAAAAATGCAGGCATAAAAAATTCATTATTCCAAAATTGCTACAATTTTACAAATTTATTTAGGTAAGGGGAGGCATTATTACTTTTAAGAGTATAAATGTGAGCAATGAAACACAGAACACACAAACACAAAAAAACCTTAGTTGGAATTAGTTTGTTTTAGAAAATATATTATATCTATTTAATCATTAACTAAAAATTAAGCAAAGCATACAGATGTTTTGATCTTATACAGTAAAAAATTCTAGCACGTCATTTTTCAGAGTTGAGAACAAATTAAACACAATATAAATGCAAAAATGTAATAAAGAAATACCCAGATTGAAATGTATTGCACATAAAAAAGAAACAAAAATAACTTGTATATTTTTAACAGATAAAATCATTAATCAGAACAATATAAAAATAAATAATCATGCAATATTTATAATTCCCTCTGCTTTTGCATGATATTTTAATCTGCCGAAAAGCAGAGAATGATTTCAATTTTTTTAGAGAAGCACATTTAACTAATACACTGAAGATAAAATCCAATAATATAGTCCGATTAAAGAGAAAAGCTTTACCTTCAGCCCCTTTAAGTAAAGTCCCCCCCCCCCCACGCATCAATTTTGACTTCACACTTTTTAGTGTATCAATCTTCTATGTTTGTGCAGAAAACTGAGCAACATTCCTCTAGTGTTTTATAATAGATGAAAATTTTGATTCTGTATTTTTCATCAATTAACTTTGACTAAATGCAAATAGAAAATACAACCAGTCTGCAATTACAACCATAAAAGTTCTAAAAAACTGCATTCATTAAATTAAAAAAAAAAAAGAAAGAAAGAAAAAAAGAAACACATACACACTAAAACAATTTTTTTTGAAAATCACAAATGTCTTCAAAGTTTTGCTGTTGGCATAGAAAACTTCAAACTTGGATTGTTCAGCTTTGCTAAGGTGGGTAAAAATAGTTCTGAAATAAATAGATAAATAAATATATAAAAGTAATCAATTTTAATAAAACAAGTTGAAACACAAATCATATACTGTTAAGTGAGGCAATTTTTTACTTATAATTAGTAACATACTTCACTAATAAATGTTATTGAACATAATCTTATATCTTTAAACGAGCAATTCTTGTATGCATATTTAATTATTTATTTATATATATTTCGATATATAATATAAACGATTTGAATGAAATTTTGGATTTAATTATAGTTTTGCATTCGAAGTTCATCTACAGCTGTGTTTTTTCTGTAAAAAAGCGATTTTTTACAACCCCCCACCCTATTTTTTAATGTAAAGTCTGCACAAGTTAAGCCTTGAAAAAAGAAAAAAAAAACTAAATTGACACATGAGGCAGACAATTTGCAACTATAACAATGAAAACGTGCCTGTTCTAGCTTTAAAACTTCAAACTTGCTTAGGGTTGCCAGGTTTGGCTGATATTAGCCACTTTGGTTAATTTCAATCACACTTAGCTATAAACAAATTCAAAAGCATTATGGAAGTTCATGAAATACATGAAAAACACCGCCAGCTCAGTCATTTCCAGCCTAGGACTGCAGTTTTGTGCTTATTAGCACTCATCAGCCCGGCATAGGAAAGTGACTGAGCTGGAGATGGAAAACCTCTTAAGGAAGCCAAGAGTGCCTTCATTTTACTTTTCTTGAATATGAACAAATAAATTTGTGGCTTTTGTTTTATAGGCTTTTCCTGCAATCGGAGGACTTAAAATGTTTACTTTTTGGTTATTATTCCGCAATCTGCCTCAAAATTTTACTGATTTATTTTTTGTTCAAGCCTGATTGTTGAACATGCGTCACTTGACATAACTTTTATTTTCCAGGTAGACTGTAAAGCCGGGTGATGCAGCTAGTATATAATAAACATTAACTTTGCGAAGAAAATGATATCAATTCAAAACATGAACAAGTATGGGCAGTTTTCACTAATAATTGATTGAAAGTTCAAATTTCAGTAAAAGAATTAAACAAGGGGATTTGAAATTAATAATAGAGAAAGAGAGATGAGAGATGCTTGTGAAAAAAGAAGGGAAAAACTAATTTTGTTGTTCAGGACTTGCAGGGAAAAAAATAAAGCACCATGTAAAAGTAATTAATAAATTTGATTCAAAATTAAGGACTCTAATGTGCTCTTTGCAATAGGTAACTGAAATAAAGCACTTTAAAAGACTTGTGAGAACCCTGTTAACAATAATTTATTCACAACTTACCTAAATCAAGTACTACATTTGACAGTTTTGACTTGTTAGGAAGCAAACAGTATTGTCCATTACTGTAATAAATAATGATAATAAAGAAAGCCATTAACACTTGCAAAGGAAGTTTAATAATAAATAATAGCAAAAATGTTAAGAAAATAGCAACAACATACTTGGAAACTTTTGTCAGAGCACCTTCATTGACTAGAAATGTGATGCAGTTATTTACAATATCTAGAGACAAGCATCTGTAGTCTGACAAAATCCCGCTTAAAATTGTATTTTCTATCTCTAACTGACACTCCAATGAAACTTTCTTGCAATCACCAAGAGAGTAATCTTTCTGGATTAAATAATGGCATACAACCTATGGTTATGGGAGAGAAAAAATTACAATGGCATAAAAAATTGTAATCAAACTTTTGAAACAAATAAATGTCCTTCATTAATGCAGTAAATCCAGGGTATTTGTTACTTTTAGATATTACCCTAGTTTGGCAGAGAAAAAGATTTATTATTATTTTTTTTAATTTTGGTATCAGGATGTAATTATTAAATTTAGCAAAGTGTGAAGCAGATTTTCTGCTTCTAAATAACTTTTTAATCCAATAACCGCATACAAATGTTTTTGAAACGAAGTTGTACAATAATAACTAGATCTAAATTAATTTTACTTTTAGTTGGAATGCATTTAAATTACATTGGTTTCTTCTCTGTAAGAATAATAACTGTACCATTACTTTTGTATTTTGCTTCAAAATACACACACACACACATTTTTTAAAATTTTGATCAAAAGAAGATACTTAAGAACATTTGTTTACACTAGGAATTTTCACATCCAGCACAGGATCTACAAATATTGCACATTTCAAGACAAAGTGTTGCAAATAGAACAGGGTAAGAAAATAAGTCAAATAGCATGATCTGATAGTCTAACATAGTGAGAAAGAAGACAAGTTAAATCAATCTCTATTAAACAAGATATATACGAAAAAAAGACAAAAGCAATCCACTTTAAAGTGACCACTGGATTTAAATTTTTTATTTTGATGTCCAAATATTTCGCAGGAAAGACCTCCTTTAACATTAGGAAAGAAGTGAAAAATGATGCACGCAAAAAAAGAAAATAAAATTAAAAATCTCAGGTCTGTGAAAGAATCTCATGCCCACAAACCCGTGAATGCTTTTTATTCCTTTGTAGTCAAAACACTGCTTTTTCAGCGAGAATTCTTTTATTTTGCAAAGTAAAAAGGATTTTTTTTTTTGATTTAACAATTTTTCCTGAATTTTTGTTATTTTTACATAATTCCAATTTCCCCCGATCAATAAAATTCCCCAACTTTTCAATGATCTCCCAGTTTTGTTACCATCCTGAATAAGTACAAAAATGCATTGAAAGTACAACTATTTCTTAAATGTGAAACTATAATGCAATGGAATGCTTCTTAAAATGAAAAGAAGTTCTCTTTAGTACTTTTGAGATTTTTCAACTCTAGGTTTCGTCTACATAAAATTCGCAAAATTTTTCAGCTCGCAAAAATATGTGCTTCTACAGGATGAAAAGATTTTTTTTTTAAAGTACAAATGAATAAACCAACAAAACACAGAAACAGCAGCTAAGTTTTGGAAAAATATGGAACATTCTATTCCAAGAAATCAAGGTCTAAATGCAAAGAACATTTTAGAAGATTTTCACTTGAATTGTTAAAAAAAAAAACAGTTCCCCAAATCTCAAAGTTGAGCATTGCTAGACTTGTGTAATTGTTAATTTGGCTAATAACTCTTAAGCACTTTTAATCAAACTTCAAAGAGCATTATCAGTTTGACTAATATTTGAGATACTGCACAAGTACACATACAAGTAACTTTAATCAATACCGAAACAGTTTAGGTGATGAAGGGGATCTTTAAGAGAAAAGAACAAATGTTTATCAACAGTAGAAAACGCAGCATGGAATTGAAGCCATTTTAGAATTTTGGCAACTTGATAGCTGATAAAAGGAAAGAATAGCAAAATGGCAAATTCTTTTCAGAGAATCTACAATTGGAAATGCTACTAGTAAGAGCTTAAGAAAAAATATTATAAACAGAGCCATAGTTTTAAGAATAATTAAGTTTGGCTTCAAGAAGTTTAAGAGAAGAATAATGATTTATCAATATATATTTTCTTTAATATATCATCACCTCAAAGCAACAGTAGGATATCTTACTGTTATTATTGGGAATAGATGTCTTACTGTTATTTCGAGGAGACTATATATGCTTTATCTGTCCTTAGTAAAATAGCACATGAGGGGAATTTTTCAATATTGATATTCCTCTTCTGATGCAACTAAAAATACCGAAGAAGCAAAAGAATGTAAGAGGACATTATCAAGTTTTGACTAAATGCATTTAAAGATAAGGTTCTAGGTAGATTTTCATTGAATTCTTCCTCAAATCATGCTGTATAACAGCACCTACCAGGGCTACTACAGGGTTCATACACTTGTGGTTAAAAAAAATTCCCTGACTTTTCCAGGTTATATTTTCGAAAATTCCAGGTTACTTGCTTTATTCAAAATCAAGTATAAGTAACAATATTTTCAAAATAATCAAAATTGTTTAAAGTAGCAATGTGTAAGAAATGAAACTTTTCCACTTGTTTATTAAAAAAAAAATTTTTGGATTTTTCTTAAATTTTTTCTTTTGCAAGTACTTTTAACTTATTTTAGAGTTCCTTTGATGCCACATGTCATGCATATTAGCGTTTTGGTGTAATCGTGCAATCTTTCTCTGCTTTTGGTTTACAATTCTTCTATTTATATTCCTATTAGTATGTAACGCAAAACGTATTGAGCAAAGTACAAAGCTATTTTTCAGTATTAATATGATTAACTTGTTGCATCAATGGGCATCTAAATATATAAAGGTGACAGTGTTTGTTTCTTTGTTTGTTTATACCTGATGGCCAGAAGAACCCCAAAGCACCTACAACCCTGAAACTTCGCACAAAATTCAAACGTACCCAGGGTATCTGCACCTCAAAGCCCGAATTCTAAATTTCAAATTAGTTTTTTTCATAATTAACTAATTAAGCTCAAACTTCTTGTCCTTTTTTCAGGTTATTCGTGTAATTAGGAGGCAAAAAATCCCCCCACCCCTATAACATTACATGTTGTTGGGAAAGAGTTTTCTTTTCCGAAAAAGATGGTGTTTGTTCCATTTCTCTCAATTAATTAGAACAGGAGATATAAGGGATTCTAATTGAAGCCACTTTTCAAGGCAAACCTTAATTTGAGTTTCTGCTATGACGTCATCTTCGCTATACAGATGAAAGACATTTCTGAAGTGATGTACGAAAATCAAACGTAACCCTGGGGTCTGCACGACGAATCCTAAACTCTGAATTTCCAACTAGAAAATTTTGAATGAATTTTTAAAAAATCGTTGAAAATGTCCATCAATTCTTCAGACACCATCTTGCGCAGTACACATGTGCAGAGCACCCTTACAAACGAATTTTAGCTTGAAATCAGAAACGAATGGCTTAAAATATCAGGATTCTTACGGAGGTAAAAATATATTACATAATCTTCAATTCAAGCAATGAAATATTACGCTTAGAAACGTTGCAAAAAGGAGACTATGGCTAATGTAATCGTATGCGATTTGTCAATAAGAAATGCAATTATCTTAACCGATTTTGGTGAATCCTCTCTTAAATAATTACTCAAACGGTGAAAGACGGAAAGATAAAAATGTTTTCCTTCAAATTAAAGTCGAGATTGTGTTTTAAGCAATGCTTAGAAACTTTTGAAAGATGTCTATCTGGCGGAACTTAACGTTTTGGCTTCTAACTTACGTCTGCTCTGGGAACCATTCGCCGCGTGGCACAGAAAGAAGACTACGGCGTAGTTTAATTCTCTTGCGACTACATTTAACGTATGTACTAAAGCTTGGTTTCGTCTGCTATGAAAAGTCAGTCTCGGCGTTGTTTTTGGTAAAATCTCCAAAACAATTACCCCAACCATGAAATACTAAAAATAATAAAAGTGTTTTCTCCAATTTGAGGCCCAGATTCAGTTTTTATCAATTACATCCCTTTGCTTCTCACTGCCTCATATGTCGTTTAAAGGTCATTCATTGATATTTAATGGATGAAATAAGACTGCTCAAATTAAAAAAAATAAACTTACACAATAACTCTCCAAGAAAGGCAGCAATATAGAACTCAAGAATTCAGATTTTTCCAAACATGAATTCACTAGATATATTTTATTTCCTTCCACACAAATAATGTTCTCTTCTTTCAAAGATTGAAGAGCATGCATGAAATCCTGTAAAATTGAAAAAATGAAAATAACATAAAAGAGGGGGAGAAAATCTGTATGCAAATACCCAATGCAATTTTAATACATGTAGTAATAAATTGCAATCCAATACATAATACAAGTAATTTTATTTTTGATAATGATAAAAATTTAATTAAGATATCTAGACAAAATGACTTTTAGCCTTGTTAGTTACTTGTGTTTCTGAGGATAAATCTTAACCATTTGTGTAGGTTTTTAGTAATTGTTTTAGGGTTTAGACATAGTAAGGAAACTGGGGGGGGGGGGGGGGGGGTTGCCAAAATACTAGTCTCTAAAAGGGGGTTGCAATGTCTAAAAGCTTGAGAACCAGTGCCCTATAGTAATTAAATGTAGTTTAAAATTGGGTAGAGAGTACTTCAGTTTTTAAATGCAAATGAGATCACTGAGTCTTCTCCTCTCTCAAACGTGACCAATGATAGTTTTGCATTTTTTAATAGTTTAAAGTAGAAACGTTTTCGTAGAGAGTTCCCGATGCTTCCCCCCGTTCCATTAATTTTACCAAGGGTAACTTAAAATTGCATTTCTAAACCTTCCCATTGCGGAGAATTTCCAGGAAGAGCCCGCGACATTCTATTAAAAACAAAGATAGACTAAAATTGACTTTAATTTTGAAGAAAAAAAAATGCTAAAAAACAAAATCGTGGGAGAACCCCTTCTTTTCCCTCTCCTCAACGCTTCAACGCCACCGAAAATTGTAAAATTGCAGTTTTTGACATCAACTTTGAAAATATCGCTTGGAAGGGAATTAGAACCCCTTCTCCAGATTCTTTTCTCCTTATGCCTATATAAGATCAACCAATTATGAAAAATTTCTGGGGGAATTTACCTGATTCCTCCTTTTTCTCATGTTCTTCCTATGTTGTCAGTATAGAAGCTGAAATACAGTCGGACCTCCATACATCGAAGTAGCAAATTGCCAGAAAAAAGAGTCGATATATAGAAATTTCGATGTATAGAAACAATTTCATTTTATCATAAAAATCTCCTAAAACATTAAAATTAAAGCTAATTTTCGTGCATGAAACCCAATTTCTAATTTATACGAGCATATACGAAAGTAAATAACTGAAAAATTAACAGAAATTACATTTTTGTGCCTTCATAAATCTTGATTCTTCGGCAGTTCAACTTGATTCGCAATATGAGGAGATTTTTGACAATGTAATCGAGAGAAAAGTAAAAAATCAATCTACTTAACTTGAATGATTTTTACTGAAGCTAAACAAACTAGGAATGATAATCAACAGACAAAAAGGATAACTTGAAACTGATTTTACAGTGTTACTGGCTACAACTAAGATTTGAAATGAACTTATGGGAATTTAAGAACTCCAGAACGGAACAACGACCTATATCTACACACCCCTCAAACCCAAATTTTTTTATGAGTTTCTTAGCAACCATTAGTAAACATAATTTTCTCAGCTAACCATCATTTTTTTATAAGATAAACAGTCTAAGTGGAAAAAAAATCTACGAATGTCCTGAAATTTTCTTCGATATATAGAGATTTTTTTGATATATAGAAACAATTTTTCTATGTAATGAACATTAAAATTTGCTGGGATTTTGATATATAGAAAATTTTGATATGTGTCAATTTGATATATGGAGGCTCGACTGTATATGCCTTTTCAGACTCCATTAGTATCTTTCTTTGAAGGCACATAAAAAATGTGTCAGTGTTAGCTTTATTTTACATTTCACAATTTTCTTTTTTTTAGAACTTTAAAACTTGGTTTAGAAACTTAAAGGAAAATAGGAAACTAGAGGCAGTTTAATGTTTTTGCTTGACTTGGAAGAATTGAGATCCGATACTGGTTAATTTAACTTTTTTAATTTATAAAAATAAATTAAAATATGGGCTAAAAATACTCTTAGTAAAGAATTAAGAACATTATAGCAAAAGAGTATTTTAGCCTTAATGTGGGCCAAAATACTCTTTTGCCGACTGGGCCAAAGTCCTCCCCTTGATTGTATAAGTTTGTTTCCTGTTATTAGTGATAATAAACATTCCTGAAAAATGATTAGATGTTTACAATTTTCATATTCTTGTATGAAAAGGTTTCAAGTTTGCTCGATCCCTTTACCATTGGGATTTTTTTGAAATTCTAACTTTGTACTCACTTAAAAATCCAATGTTTATGGAATTTCGTTGTGTTGATGAAAATTAGGAAGATTTTTTACTTCATTAGGGAGTTAAAGAGAAGGCACCAAAATTATTGAGTAAACCTAAACCAATCAGGAGAGTTGGCAGCTATGCCACTCTGAAAGGTTTGATCTGTAAACATTTGAACAATTTCATCGTTTGTTGCGACACCAAGATCAGATCTTTATACTATAGTAAGAAACAGTACATTTAACTTATTTCAAAATTATTAATTTTCTTTTGCTTAACTTGTTTGTTCTACTGTTTTCTTTAAAATAACTTCCCATGTGCTCCTCTTAAAATAAATAAATAATAATAATAATTTTTTTTGCTGTTGTGTAAGATAAATTAGACATAAGCTAGAAGTTTCTTTAACACCAGAAAGCTAGACGATAGATAAAACATGTATTTTATGTTAACTTAATAGATATAAGGAAAGAAGATATAGCACTCACTTGTTCAGAAGTTAATCTTTCAAAAACAAATTCTCTTTGAAGTAGAATTCGAAGTGTTTTATAACGAAAAAAGATGTCATCTGTAAAAAACAAATCTATATTGTTCTTTCAAAAACTTGTACACATTTTCATTGTTCATTTATGAATATAAACAATATTTGGCAATGAACACAAAGTTAACCAAAAATGCAAACAAATATACATTTTTGCACTTACAACAAATTCAGTTTTTTAACGAAAAAGATAAATATGATACTTTATGATTCATTATTTATTATAATAAATTTAAGTGTACATATAAATATCAATATTATACATGGTAAGTTCCTTAATTTTTATGGAAAAAAGTTTAGGCTTCAAGGGTTTATTTGCAGAACAATAAGCTAATTTATACTGCATTTTTATTATTGCTGAATGAATAAATATGATGTCAAATAATCAAAAGAATTTAAGATACCAAGTGCAAAAAAAGAAAGAACTTCACATAGTTTTTTGAAAATTGAGAATAGAAGACTACTAGTCAGTTAATGAAAAATAAGTGCGGAGTCAAGTTAACTGATAAAGTAACTACTGAATAAAATAAAAAACAGGGTACTTCTTCAGATTTAATAAGAGCATTTTCTATATGGTATAAAGATTTCCTTCAGGGTTGGGTTTTGAACTGTCTAAAAAACTGGTTTAGGACAGGACAGGTGGTTTAAACCATCCAAAACTGCCCAAAAGTATGCTGAAGCTAAAAGGGTGTAATCTAATCAATTTGTATTTGCTGCAATGTTTGTAATGCATAAATATAAATATTACTGAAGTTTAATTAATGAGTATTTGATAATATTTTTCTTAAAGGTTCATTAAAAAAATATTTTACTTAAAAAATTGCCAATAACTCTATTACATAAAAACTTTCTTATGTAACAATTGGTAGAGTGATGAAAGGAAATTCACAGCACTACTAAGATAACTAATTTTAGTTCCATTTATAACACAAATGAATGTTATTAAATACATATGCAATATTTAGGTGAAAAAAAAGAAGCTTTTTTTAATGGTTTTTTAAAATAGGTTTTACATAATGTTTTGACGAAAATTCTTTTTTAAATCACAGATTAAAGAAATTGATTAAATATATATCCCTCTCAAGGACAGTGGCGTATCCACAGGGGGGACGATCCCCCCCCCCACCCCCAAGTTTGAAAATTCAAAAAACAAGGGAGACCACCAAATTTCTCTCCTCCCCCCCCCCCCCCCACCAAAATCACAAAAACCACATCTAGTTGAGTTTTTAAGACTCAAATTCCAAAATTTTTTCATAAACGAGTCCACTCCCTCTTGTCATCGTTAGATCACCTAAATTTTATGCTGCTGGAGCTTTAAGTTAAAAAAATTACTTGGGAGGTTTCTTACAACCCATCCCTTCCTCTAAGGTTAGCAAAGTCAAATTATACAATCGTGTTTTTATCAAATTATACAATTGTGACTCCAGTTCCCAAAAGTTTCCGAAGGAAGACTGTTATAGAATTTCTTGTTCTTGTCTCTCCAGCGCACAGGAAAAAAATTCAGTTTATTTCAATTCTGAATTTATCCCCGGTGGTCTGGTTGCGACTGGGTAGTTCGAAAAACAGAATTTAACTATAAGTTTTTCTAGCCGCATGCCTGTATTTCATTCACTAATGCAATACTTCTTTATATTAAGTGTATGCAAATGTTTTGTGTGACGTAACTCAGGACCTCATATAAACTGAATTGAGTACCAAAAGGAGATCTTTTTTTTACTTGCTTGCCTGTTCGAGATGGCAGTTCGTGGTTGTGTTCCGCGTGGAACATGAAAGGAGTCTCCAATTTGAACTATGTTGCAATGCTGGAAAATTACTGAAAGTTCTTGAAGATGATTTCCTGGCCCCAGGGACCAAAAAGAAAGTTTTACAATGAAAGGAATTGGAATTCTGTGCAGCTGGAGTCTAAAGGTTCACTTAGTAGTGACATGAATAACGTCAACGTAAGTTTATAAGTATTTGTTTTGTTTCTATCGTTATATTCTAGGATGCGATTTGTAACTCACAAATGCATTTTATGTCTGTAACAAAAAACTCTAATTTTGTTGAATGTCCATATTTTACTTGGCTCTCAAAAACCAAATTAAGTTTTGCATGCATTTAACACAGAAGGTAGATCCATTCCTTGACAAATGCATTTTATGTCTGTAACAAAAAACTCTAATTTTGTTGAATGTCCATATTTTACTTGGCTCTCAAAAACCAAATTAAGTTTTGCATGCATTTAACACAGAAGGTAGATCCATTCCTTGTTACTTTTGCTAAAATAGACTACGTAATATCTCCTCCTAATATCATTAAAAAACATCAAAAATCGAGTTTCTGGAACTTCAATATCAACGCATTTCCATGGGGAGAGTTTTGAACCTTATGCTTTTACCTTTTGCCATTTAAGAAGGACTAAAAAAGCATTTTTAGAACTTCAACTCTGGAAATTTTCCGCGGGAGAACCCCTACCCCATACCACCATTTAGGATTGTCTAAAATTTTACCTTTGGAAAATTCAATATTGAAAAGTGGAGGGAGAGTTCTTCAACTGCATCGCTGCTTTTAACGCTGCCAAAGATAGCCAACAATAGCGTTTTTAAGACCCTATTTTTAAACAATTTCCGGGAAAAGGTCCCCAAACCTCCGATTGCCAAAGTTCATCTAAAAAAATTGCGATTTTAGACTTTTAACTTCAAAATTATTTTGTTTTGTAGTTCTGATCTCCATCCCTTCTCCTAACATTTTAAAAGCTGGTCTTCAATTGCTTCTGTGGGACGTGAAGAGTGTGAGTGATGTGCCCATGGCGGGGTTTGATCAACAGACTTTTGTGATACAAACCCAGTACTTTTCTGGATCCAAAAGGACCTCAAGGCTCGGGGGCAAAGATAAGCTGAGTTATCTCTGAATGTGCACCACATAACTTCCCCTAAGTGATTTAGCGGGGAAGCGAAAGAGCTATATATGAATCAGCTGGGGCGCCATGAAGATAGGCGTTCAGACGTAAGCAACAAGACTCCAGTAACTGCGCCATTTGTTGAGTAGCTGGGTCATCAACACGTGGAGTACAAATGTGAAAGCAGGGTGAACGAAGCATGTTCATGGCAATATTTGATCCATGGACCTTTGTGATGCTAACCCAGTACTTTACTGTAGAGCCAGTGGCGAGCTAGGACAGGGGGGAGGGGGCGGTCTGCCCCGGGCGGCAATTTTAGGGGGCGGCAATTTCACACTTTTGATGCGAAAAAATTTAACGCATTTTCCCAATAAGGAAATCATGCTTTTGATCTATTACTAGAGGCAAAAAAGAAAAAAAAAGTCTTCGAATTGTAAGGTTTTAGTACTACTATGAGAATAAAATTACCCCAATACAAAACATATATTTTTCGTGTGGACATCTCAGTACTATTGTTTTTTTTTTCTTTTCCGAACTTTGAAGCTACAGACTGAGGAAGGTGACAGTGTAAAGTCACGAGACCATGTTTTTTTTCTGTTAAGGTTAACTATTGCAACAATAAGTTTAATATGGAAACAATAAGTTTCATAACCTTCTCGTTATATGAGGAAGCTACACCTTGACTTTAAGTAAGTTCCCCGGAATTCACCTTATTTTTAGAAAAAAAAAAAAGTTTTTTGAAAGTCAAGTGACAACAAGAGTAAAAGAAGGGAGGTCTTAAATGGTGGGCGATTTCTTGCTCAATTTCAGGGTAGCATTTCAACAATTGCTTTCATTGGTAACTCATTACGAAATTTTCATTAAAACAGAATGAATTTTATGTTCATTTTATACAAACACTTATTCCCAACTCAAAAAATACTTGCTTGCGTTACTGTTTTATATCAACAAATTCCTTTAAACAATGAGTTTCACATTTAGTCATTCATTTTAAAGAAAGATTCTTAAGCAGTAAAATAATGTCTTGGCAAAGTTTTTCAGATTTACATCAAAAGTAATGATTTTTGATACAAGCTTTTTCTTATGAATCACAGTATGGTTAATCGAATGTAAAAAGGGCCACTTTATCTTATCGCCCTCTATCAGTGAAAACGAGAATCATTCAAATTTGGTAATATAGCAGTACCGGATCTAGAGAAGGGAAGGTGGGGGGGGGGGGGGGGGGGACTTACTCCTACCTTGGGTGGCAACTTCTGAGTTTGTCAACATTAAAGTAATTCGCTCAAGTCGGATCCAAAAGAGTTACAACATTTACTCTCCTTCCTACTGTCACAAAGCTTAAAATGCATTTTCAGGACTTAGATTTGAAAATTTTCCGCAGGAGAGCCACTTACCATCCCTTTCTCCCTTAACTTGGCTAAACATAGACTAAAACAGAGTTTTGAGGGGCTTCATTTTCAACCCCAACCCCCTTTTTCGCTGTATAACGTTGTCAAAGATATCTAGAATTTGGATCAACCGAAAATAGCTTAAAATTGCGTTGTTAAACACTCAATAAATGTCACATTTTTTGGGAAAAGCAACCGAACCTTTCTATTTCTTAACGTCACCAAACAGCTCAAAAGTGTATTTTCAGGCCTTGAGTCTCAACAGGGGTGCCCATCCCCTCAAGCTCAATGGCGCATATTCCCCCCTCCAAATTTTTTTTTTCTCGCTTTCGAATCGGGTTAAATATAACAGTTTTTAGAGTGTGTAATTTCCAGCCAAATTCATGGGGGGGGGGGGGTACCACTAATAAATAGCATTTGAACTGAAATACGAGTATTATTGGATTGTTGATCTGCCTTGCATTCCCAAATTTTACAACGTGCACCTTGAGTAAACAAGTTTTGGGTACCCCTGAATTTTACTACACCTTTTTTTTTCAAACAATTTTTTGAACAATTACAAGAAGAGTGGATTCAACTTTCTGGCTTGGGTTGGAGTTATTACTGGATGTATAGAATATGAATCTATAAAATATGAATCTTATTTTATTGTCACTTAGATAGGGGTTCCGGGGGTTTCTCCTCCGGAAAATTTTCGAAATTGTAGTTTTAAAACCAGTTTTAGACAATCTCTGGTGATGTTTAGGGGATAAAAGGTTTGGTCTGCCCTTCCCGGTAATTTTTCAATATTGAAACTTTAAAAGCGCAATTGTAGATAGTTTAATGTTGTGTGAAAGAGTGCTTTTCCTTTATTTTCAAAATTGTAGTTCTAAAAACGCAGTTTTAGACTATCTGTGATAATGTTAGGGAAAGAAGAGATAATAGAGCTTGCCCCAGGAAAATTTTCAAATTTAAAGTCTTAAAAACGCTATCTATGGTTAGGGGAAAAGCAGTTTTCTGAAATTGAAGCTCTAAAATCGCAGTTGTAGCCGACCTTTGTGACGTTAAGAAAACGAGTTTTCGGAAGCTCTCCCGGAATTTTCTAGAAAGTGAAGCCCTGAAAACCAAATTTAACACGATTTTTAATGATGTTGACGAGAGTAGGGGGAGAGAGAGGGGCGCTCCACTCGAATTTTCGAACTTGCAGCTTTAAAAACGCAGTTTTGATAGATCTGGATAATGTTAGTGGAAGGTGAATTTCGGTGCCACTACCCCGGCAATTGTTTGAAATTGATACTCCAAAAACACAATTCTAAGCTTGTCTTTAATCATGTTAAGGAAAGGGGGGGAATCAAGGGCTCTCTCCTATTAATTTTTCAAAATTGCAGTTCGACAAACGCAGTTTTAGATAACTCTTGATGATAAAGAGGGTGTTATTCTGGCGCTACCGTGGGGGACGCTCTCCTGGAAGTTTTCCAAAATTGAAGTTACATATCCAAAAAAGATGGATTAGACACACCGTGACAGATATGTTTCGAAAATCCTCAAACATGGATTCAGCTATTCAGCACACATCGAAAATAAGAACTCGAGAATTTTAATGAATGAAATATCCTTCTATACGTATCAGATATAGAAGAAAGTAAATATGATTACGAAACATAACTTAAACACCTTAAGAACAAACTGTTCTACCTCCATCAGTGAAAATTAACATCACTGAAAGTTTTAATAAAAATCATCTGATGAAAAATTGAAACAATCAGTTTAAAAATGGTAGAGAAGATGGGAGTAAAGTGAAATGAGAGAGAGAAAAATGCTTCACAAGCTTAAGCTTGTTAATGAAGAAAATATATTAATTGTCAATTGGAGGGATAAAAAATATGTTATTCGCAAACTTCAAAACTAGTTCTTAACGATTGTCGAAGTGCAAATGAATCAATGGAAGACTAGAGCATACTGGTCAGAATTATTACAAACAATAAAACATTTTTGGCCTCTCTCCCTCTCATTATTTTTACACACGCATTCATCATGCAGAATTGTGCTACTTCCAGAAAATTTATTAAAAAAATTGAAAAGAAATGAAATTGTCTAACCCAGCTTTGAAACGGACACTTACTCCATGCCGTCTGTGATGTTCCCTTCATTGTAAAAGAGACACGGTCATTAAATTTTGGAAAGAGTACCAGGGCCTCGCTAGGTCAAAAAAACTGGAGATGGGAGGGGGGTACGCTTTTGGCGGCCCGTTAATTGTTCCTAACGCATGTTCCAATATGCAGAGAGGGGGAAAGAAGATTTGGTTTCTGGTTTAGCAGGGATAGTCATATTACTAGACCTTAGTACTAGCAATATAAATTTAATCGTAAGGATAATATTCAATCAGAATTAGGAGGTGTCGGAGGGCTACCTTCTTGCATTATTTCGAAATTGAAGACTTAAAAACGCAGCTTTAGACTATATTTTAAGTTTGAGAGGAAGGAAGAGAGGAGGTTCAGGATAGCCTCTCCCGATAGTTTTTCCAATTTTAAGTTTTCAACAAAATCGTACATTATATTTAATTATGTTCAGAAGAGGGGGTCTGGGGCTCACCCCCGGTAATTTTCAAGATTGTTATTTGAAAAACACAGTTTTAGACGACTTATGCTGATGTTAAGGGAGGAAGAGACTCGGGGTCATCGTTCTATAATTTTTCAAAATGCAAACTTCAAGCACGTATTCCCAATTGTGAATTATTTGTGATTGTGACACGTAAAGGGGGGTCTAGGGGCTCTCCCCCGGGAAAAATCTGAAAATTGTAGTTTGAAAAATGCAATTTTAGATGATCTATGGTGATATTAAAGGGAAGAAAAATGCGTCCCCCTCCGAAAATTTTTGAAATTTTGAAGCCTTAAAAACACGATTTTAGACTTTTTTTGATTAAAATTTAGTGCACCGTCAGTTGAAATTAAAGCTCCGAAAACGTAATTTAAGCCAACCTTCGATGAAAGAGGGAAGGGGGAGTCTTGAAGGGGGTCGAGATCAGAAATGTTTCGTACTTGAAGCACTAAAAGCGAGATTTAAGACATTTTTCGATGATGTTGGCGAGAGAGAGGGCGGCGGGGGGGGGGGGGGGGGGGGGGGCATTCTCTCGTGGAAATTTTGATCTGTTGAAACCGCAGTTTTAGAAGATTTTCGATAATGTTAACGGGTGGAGAGATTCGGAGTCCTCCCCTGGCAAATTTTCAAAATTAAATTCAGTTAACGCAATCGTAGACGATATTAAATACTGTTAGAGGAGTAGAAGGTTTTGGAGATCTGCCCTGAAAATTTTTCTGAATTGAAGCCTTAACAATGAAATTTTTGAGAATCTTCGGTAATATTTGGAGAACGACAGTTTTGGGACACCTCAGGGAGTTTTTTTTAAATTCAAGTCCAACAAGGACGTAGCCAAGGGGTGGGTCCATGGGGTCCGGACCCCCCCTTTCCCGAAAGACCCCTGTCATTTTTTCTCAGTTGTTGCATCTCGCATCAACAAAATTTTTCCGAAAGAGAATTTTTTTATAAAACCCTGCATTTTCCCCTTAAATATTCCCATTATTCGGAAAATTTCTCAGTCCTTGAGTCAATTCAGAACACGAGAACCTCGTGCACCAACTGCAGGTTCCCAACTTTCGTCTGCCTTTTACTGTCGCGCACTACGTCGGAAACCGGCAAATGTCGGTATCATCTTTCAAACCAGCTGGGTCGTGTGACCTTGAAATTCAGCCCCTCTCCTTTGGTCCATCAGATTGCCATCGGCAAAGTAAAAACAAGCATTTATTGCCCCCCAGTCTCATTGTATCCCAGTCTCATTGGCCTGGTTTTCTTTATTTCTGTCTCCTTTCTTTTTGGATTTTCGCGGATTTCATAGACGCATGTTGCACGAAAGACAGCCAGAGTGAGGTGCGGTCCTGGTGAATCAGTAATTGAATTCCGATTTTTTTCTGTTTTAACACGCAGTTTTTATCTACATCATACTTATAGGAAACATATCTTGAAGAAACATATATGCAAAAGAAAATTAAGTTTACCCAAACTAGGTAAGAGCCAGTGCTCCCTTTTAAAGTTTTCTTAAAAATACAAGCAATTTTACGTGTTAATGTGTTTTTAAATTTAAAAACTAATTTTAGATTCTAAGCCAGTAGCGAAAAAAGAAATTCTACACATTTCATGTGCTTGAGGATGAGAAAAAATTATTATTGATTTTTTTTTTCATTTTAACTCTTTATATTTTTGACATGGTTCATTTCAGATTCATTTTATATTTTGATAACAATTTTATTTGAGCTTTTAGATTATTTTAAACATTTCTCTCCTTTCTGAGTAACAAATTACATAGATTTTTTTTTCTGATGTTTTCCCCCAGTATTTAAGCATGATCATTGAACATATTAAATGCCCAAAAAGAATTCGTGTTTGAAGGTAAAATAAATAAAATAAATGAATAAATAAAACTTGAAGTTGATGTAACGAATTTTTTGCGGAATAAAAATTTTATAGAAAAATAATTGAAAATTACTTGAATATTTTTCTGTGATCAGTTTATGAAATTACAAGTTCGGCCATAATAAAGCATGTAATAAGTAATTTATTACGAATTAATACTCTTAAATCTTACTGAATTGTGATTCTATGATCCCAAAAGAAAAACAGTTAGTTTTTTAATTGAAGAAAAATTATCTCTCTCTCTCATCTCTTATTCGATGTTGTCCCATAAAGCATATTTGTATTCCAATTGTACTGAGAAGTTATTTAATTAGCATCTATGCATCCATCTTTAGTAAATTGTGAAGGTAGCATTAAACGTAACAAAAAACAGGCATATGCATTTAACTATAAATTACTAGGTGAAAATTACCGCTATTTACTGCGTTACAAGCAAAGAAACAAAAAAGGTGAATACGAGATAAATTTTTTTGAGTTTTTCGTTTCTATATCGCTTTTTTTTTAAATTTTTTCGACTCTTATTTTCTTCAAGCTAAAGATATTTGCTATTTCTTGCAATAGTGTTTTGCTAACATCGTATTAAAGAAAAAAAAATCATTGCCTGCGTTGTAAAATATGATATGTATTGTTGTTAAAATTAACAACACGTTGTTAAAATAAAATTACACAGATGCTTAATTTAATTCATTAGGTATACATTCCATTAATCGGCATGTAAAAGATTCCTTAGGTCGTTTGACTGTGAATACTCTTGACAAAATTAAATTCCTTTTGCAGTTTCGCATCGAAAAGAGCTCAGGTGTCTCCATCTGGTGGAAACTGGGCATCAAATTTTTCTCTGACATTCACATCCGCGCCTTAATGGTGGCATATGAATGACTGGATGCCATATGGTTGGTTCTCACTTGTTCCGCAAAAGGCTAAAGCCTCTAACACAGCCCCATTAGAAAAAAAAAATGATAAAAAACGGCAATACGCCTTTTCCAATATTTAAAAGTTTTTCGAACAGCTTTTACCCTTTGAGGAATAGTGACTTCACTTGAGAACCCCATTTATTTCTTGCTTCTCTTTTTTTATTTCAGCTAACTGGAATCATTGTGTCAGTTGGCTGAAGAAAACAATTTATATATATAAAAAAATGGTTGCATCAAAGGAAGCCTCCGTCTCTCAAAGAGTTAATAGTTTGTTCAAGCTTTTAATTGATGAAAAGGAATGATAATTATAAAACGGATAAGATTGGAAATATCATTCTATTTCGCATTATCAAAAGGATATTATAAATGTAAATCAATAAAAACTAATTCAAGCTTTTTAAATGAAACGTTGTTAATATTTTCGTTGAGAGAGTTGTAGGATTTTGCCTGAAATGTTGTTCAAATCGGACAGGGTTAAGTTATATAACATTCATATAGTTATACATTCGACTCCATAGATATAGATTTATTTATCCTCATATAAATAATGCCGATGATCGAGTAACCCGCGTGTTTCAACAATGAATTCGCGCCACGGCATGATATGTAATTTGATAATATGTTTTGGTAATGATTAACATTCAGGGAAAGGCTTTATTATGACAAGGCTGAACTCGATCCGGTAACTTAACAGTTCTACCGATAAGACTGTGTCATCTCAGAGGAATGAAGAAACGAAAACAATGTACGCTATCTACCGGAGTTTAGGGTTAATCCACTGGTGTTAGAGTTAAAATTTCAACTATCAAAATATTACCAAACAGGCAATTGCTTCGTTCAAATGTAGAAGAGTTGAAGCAATTTTCACCCGTCATACCTTGATGGGCTACTTTCTAGTTTTCAAATAAAATGGCATAAGTACAAATGCACATATTTTGTTGAAATATATTACAAAGCTTTAATATTTTATTAAATTATCGCATGCATTTTCCAAGTAATTTCTAGAACAGTTTTCGTTTTCCGTTTTTCTTTTAATGTGCCCTTTTTATTAATAGAAAATATATCACTCATTTTCAGGAGGACAGAGGTTCACCCATGCTTGGAAACTTTGTGTGTGATAGCTTTCAGTTTAATGTTAATTTACAAACTTTCAATAATTAATTTACCACTTAATATAAAATTTTTGTTAACTAATTTTAACTAATGGCTCTATTAATTTCAATTATTTAATTAATTTTAGTTAATTATCATATTTTAATAATCAGTTTTAATTGGATTTATCTTATCTTGTGTAACTATCAGCTACTAATTCTGCTTTAGCATGCCTCCTCTTTTGAAGTTCGTGCAACCTTGGACCCCCCCCTTAACAAAGTTCTAGCTACGTGCCTGAGTCCAAAAGACAAAATTAATTCGACCTTGAATGATGATGAATGATTAATTGAGAGGGCGTTTCTCGGAGGTTACGTTGAGAGCACTCTCACAGCTTTTCGAAATTGCAGTCCTAAATACTTAGGTGTAGGCCATCTTTAATCACGTTAGGGTATGGGATGGGGTCTTCCTTTCAGTTTGGCTACGTCCCTCCTATCTTCATTGTAAATTTCAATAATTGATAAACATATTGTGATAATATTTTTTTCCAATTTTCCTTTGCCAAACACGATAATTTGCTTGGATTTTCCATAGTAAAGTTTTCAATTTTCCACACAATATTTTTTTTTCTTGCAATACAAGCATTTGCGGCATTAGAAAAAGGACTTTTAACATTTTGAACGGAAGTGGTAATTTTCTGCGATACCTCAGGTCTCTATTCCACTTTGTTTTATTTTAAATATGCGACCTGCATCTCTTGATGAAACTTTGATTTATTTCCGATTTTTACATTCTAACATTCAGAATTGGTGTGAGTATTCATTATAATACTTTGAATCTCTCTTTGCATTTAACTGTTTTTTTTTTCTCTATCTCTCTATTTCAAATTTATTTTGGCCACCAATACAATTTTCTCCACTTAGCAATGATTTTCAGGAAAACATTTTTCATCAAAAAAAAAAAAAAGGATATACATATGGGAATGTTTCGGCGACCCCTATTCTATGGGCTGTCCTATTTATTTATGTATTTTTATATTAATTTTTTTTTTTAAACTGCAGAACCATGAAGCATGGTTTTGTATAACCAGGGCCGCCGAGAGACAAGGTGTGCAACATGTTAGTTTGGTCACCTGTCCTCCCTCCCATTATTAAAATTTTGCTCTATGCACAATGTTTTTAATTCGAGCCGATCCCATAGTTTCCGACTTGGCAGACATACGCACTCTGAGGCCTAGTAAAAAGTGTACTGTACTAAATACTTTTTTTTGTGTTAATAAAAATGTTTGAAGCATACATTTGTGCGTCCCACACTTAGATACTCTTAATAAAAGAGAATCATGGATGTTCCTAAATTGTAATTTAAGATTACATTTTCTATTCAAATTTGACAGAAAAAATACTTTTTGTCACTATTATTTCACTTGTTCATTTATAAATAAATTACTATTTTAATTTTTTAAAACAACAAAGAGTTTTTCTTTTTCTTCATTAGTTGCATCGCTAAAATGAAATTGTCGGCCACACTTCTGAAAAACGGGGGCTTGCTACGGCGACGGTCCTGAAAAAGTACACGGAAAAAGTATTATTAATGCTTCTATTTTTTGTTGAATGAGTTTAAATATTTTTTCTTTCCAAAATTTAAAAATTTCATGTTCTAAATCAAAAAAAAAAGTTCTGGAAAAAAAATCCCCCCCAAAATTTTGATGGCGCAACTTGCGCCATAATCCTCCCTTGTGGGTACCCCTGAGTCTCAAAACATTTCCAAGGGATAACGCCCACCCAACCCTTCACATCTTTCGCTGTAAGTCATTTTTTAGCCTAATATTGAGTTTTTAAAACTTAAATACCAACAAATTCCTGAGGGTCTTTGTTGGAATTAGGGAAGATCCTTACACCACTAGATACAGCCTACATTTAAGTATTCTTCAGTTTAGTTAAAAAACTTTCCGGACAGAGTGCCCATGAACCTTCCCCAATCTCTTCAAATATCCAAAGATAGCCTAAAATTGCCTTTTTAACAAATTCGGAAAACTTCCTTGAAGTTCCAATTCCCTAGCTTTACCAAATAAAGCATAAAACTAATTTTAATTTAAAAAAAAAAAAAAGCGGGAGCTCAAAGCCTCTTTTTTCTAAATGCGTTACTAAAAATTGCTTGCAATACTCAATTTTGACTTACATTTTAGAATTTTTCAGAGAGCTATGAATTCCTTTTTTTTTCTCTTCTACAAGAAAAATAAGAAGGAAAATACTTAAGGTTCTTTCCTTCTTGATTAAAATCTTATTAAAATACTATTGACTCTTTAATATATTAACTATTTCTCATCAAAAGGGCAGCAAATTGAGGAACCGCCCCGGGTGGCTGAAAGTGTAGCTAAGCCACTGTGTAGAGCCAAAAGAATCTCAAGGCTGGATGGCTAAGAGCTCTCTGAATTTATGCCAAACGTTTTTCAGACTTCAGTTTCAAAAATCATTTAAAACTGTGTTTTTGGCCCTTCAATATCAAAATATTTCTAGGGCAAAGTTCTGAAACCCATGCTTTCCCCTAATGTCACCATATATGGCCCACAATTGCACTTAAACACTTCATTTCAGAAATTTTTTCGGAGAAAATAATTCGAACCGCCCTTTCCCACTGGCGGATCGTCAATTTTTCTGAGACGGCGCGAAAGCTTGATACTGTCTTCCTTATAGTCCCTCTTTTTTTTTCTTATTTTGACATTTTAACTTTTTATTCCTTGTATTCAAAACACTAGTATCATTCAATTAAACTCTTTTAATCACAAATATTATTTAAAAAAAAAAAAACATACTCTTTAGTTTTTAAACTTAAAAAAACTACTTCAGTTAGTCACCCCCCCCCCCCCCATAGTTTATTAGCCACAAATATTATGAAAAATTAAGACACCCTTCAATTTTTAAACTGAAAAAAAAAATTAAGTAGTGCCCAATAGTTTATTGGCCAATCGCTCCGCGAAGAGGATCGTTTGGATCTGCCACTGCTCAAGGCATGACATGACTTGTGGATGTAGATGACCCTTTCTGCAATATCATAACTGCAATTTACTAAATAATTGCTTCTTTTTTAAATATTGTTTTAATATAGTTCATCAAATTCCATATTTTTAAATATTTAAATAATTAGTCAAACCGACTTTTGCTGCTGGCTGCTGAGAGTGTGGTGTAGAGAAAAGCAATAATCCTAAAATTTGAAAAAATAGCCAAGCACCATTTAAGCATGTTTTACTTCTTCTCTACATAGTATGAAATGAAGTCCCCAAAAAGCGTCTATGTGGTTTGAATTCACAAAAGACGAGAAGTACCTGGACGATTTCGCTAAAATTTTCGATTTGTTTCTTCAGTCCTGAAAAGGTTTGCAGACTGGTTGGAAAAAATTTCAACGAATAGTTTTTTCTTTATTCCAATTTAGGTTTAATTTTCACGTAAGTTCCCAAATATGGGGGTGAAAAATTACTTGCGTATATATTAATATATATATATCTTTGGAAAGAGAAGAATTTCCCGCATTCTATGTAATTTGTTTCAATGCTCGAACCTACTTACGGCGTTAGTTATTTGCCTTTTTAGCTCGAATTTTTTTAGGGTTAGCTGAAATTTAGGCACTACTTTCTTCATCAAATCTATCAATAAAAAATGAAGGTACTGTCCCACAGTTTTCTTTTTGACACCATTGGAAAAAGCGGCACTTTTTACTCCAGATCTATCTTGACCTTTGGTCGAAAAATTAAGCTTTAAAAGTTACAAGCCTTTTTAAATCAAGTTCAAAAAATCTCATGTCCATTCAAATTGTTAACCATTTTCTTTTGCATTTTAATTCCTTAAACTTATTTTATTTTGTATTTCCATGGTTACTCTTCTTAAATCCATCTTTTGTCAATTTAATGTCTTAAAAGTATTTTGATAGCTGTCGCTATTGTTTGGAAGGGAAATTTTGCATGATGTTTTTTTATTTTTTATTTATACAAGCCTTATTGTTGAATATATGGCACTTGACGCAATTTTTATTTTCAAGGTGGACCGGGCAAAGCAGCTAGTCACTTATAAAATACCTTCGTCATCTAATTATATTTTGCCTTCAACTTTTCAACTTCTATGATTAATTTGCAAATCACATTATGAAAAAAATTTAAATATACGAAATTACTACATCAAAATCCTTCTTATACCTTTGTCCTTGTAACGATGTTAAGTTGTCGATGGAAGTATTTTAAATTACCGTCATAGAGGAAAATTCCGTTGTCTTGAACTAAAAATAAGGAGTTTTGAAGGAGTTAAAACAAAATGAAAGAGTTTGAAGGGCCCTTCAAAAAAATTTGCTGAATGATGGAAAGGAGTATTGGAGGAATTTTGAAGGAGCATACAAATCCTGTAAAAACAAATCTAAAACAATTACCTTGCATTTGTACTGTAGTTCCATGATACCCCATGGCTAAACACACCATGCTGACATGAACAAGGAGTTGTAAAACTTGATTTCCATAATGGTAGGCAAACAAAGCTGGAATTGCATACTTAACAGTAGTGCTTTGAAGGCAAGGAACATTGGGGACTGATACTGGATATTGGATATAATCCTGTTTCAGAGAAACATACCCATCATCAGATATTTGAATGATGTTTGAGTGAAGTTTTAGCTGCTCTGTTAAGCTTTCAGACACATCATTTTGATCTGGCAAAAAATACAAAGCAATATTAGTTATGATATGTTTTAAAATATATCATTGCCTCAAAGCAACTGTAAGATATCTGATCCCAGAAATAACACTAAGATATCTTACTCTTGCTCTGGGGGGATGATATAATGGTTGAAATTACTGAACTGTCATAAGCAGTAGAATTTGAATTATTTACCAAGAAAATATGGATAAGCATTTCAGAAAATATACAATCCCAAAAAAAAAAAAAAAAAACCTTAATTATTTTAATACACAAAGAGGAAGTTTTGTACTTGACTTCAGGGTTCATACTCTGTTTCAAAAAGGAAATTCCCTGACATTTCCAAGTTTTCCAGACATTTTTTTGAAAAATTCCAGATTAGTTAAAAGTGATTTTTAACTGTGAAAATGAAAGTTAAGCATTTAAAAAGATAAAAATATAACTACTTACACCACAGGGACTTGAGGGGAAAAAATACATCTCGGGAAAACAATTAACTTTACAGCCTTATCTTCTCTTCCTATCTATAATAGCTAAAACCACTAATCGAGTAATACTCTGACGTTACCAACAATGAAACTTGCAATAAAATGGATGTACTTATGTTTTTCAATACCTACCTTAGTACAAAATAGGTAATAAATGATTAGCATGCGGGCATTATTGCATTGTTGGATATCTAAAATTCATTAATTTCATTTCATTCTTGAAAACTTGTAGATGCGCTCATTTCCGCCTGTAAACCCAATGTTAGCTTTTCTATCTCATCAGTCGTCAGACTGTATGAAAAGTGAATTTTGTAAAAGAAACAACCTTTATATTTATCGACTAGTTTTATAAGAACGTGAGTCCTAACCTTCGTATGCAGTAAACAAACGTTCTGATGCTATCCTGAAAAATAGTGAAAATGCGACTTATATTACACTGACTTAGAGGTAAAAATATTTATTCAAACACATAAAATTTGAAGGACAATCTCTGATAAAAAGGCAGTTGATCAACATCATAACATGACCTGTCATTTTCTAGTTTAGAACAGGGTTGGTAAAAAAACGGTTTTTTTCAAAAAAAAAAAAAAAAAAAAAAACGTTTTTTTTTTTTGGTTTAAACCAGGTTTGTTTGGTTTAAACCGGGTTTTTTTGGTTTAAATACTATTTGCGAGAAAAACAATTAATTTTCGGAAGGTAATTAAGGTTCCGTGTAATTAACAGTTATTCAATAGTCACATTATACCTAATTTATTGCTTAATTAAAGAGATAAGAACAAAAACTTGTAAATAAATAATTAAAATATCTTTCCGGGGAAACATTGATTGAAATGTTTGACTTGATTAACATATTAGTATGCATGTATACATAGACCCTTTATGATACGAAATACTTCAAGAAGTGGTTGTGATGCGGGTTAAGATATAATGAAGATCCAAGAAAAAAACTTTATAAAACCAACATAATATGAATAATTATCAAATAAAGGTAAAAGTTATATTTTTAAGCATAATCTTTTCAAAAGAACAATTTTCATATTTTTTCTTCCTGATTTTACATAATGCTGATTTTTATATACACAATGTCCTAAATATTGAAGAAAAGCAAAATGTACAACAGTACGTGATTGAACAGTCAAAAAATCAATTGCAGTTGTACTGACAAAGTTTTAAAAAGAAGTGCTGCTCTATATTCGACCCGTTCTTATTTTGGAAAGACTTGGAAAAGATATCGACTATCGCTAAAACAAAGAACCAAATCATAAATACAAAAATTGGTGTAACATGGCTTAAACTACAGTTTATTTACTGGCATACATGCTGCATCCAGCATTGAAATTTAAAAAATATTAAATGCAAACTCTTTAGAACAAATAAAAGTGCAGCAAATTCTATTTCAAGAAATTTTTTTTGCCAAAAACGTTATATACGTGAAGTATAAACTTTTTTTTTTAAATTTGATTAAAAAAATGTTATTTGTGTTCACCTGCAGAACAAATCTTAATTTTTAGGTGCAAACAATTAAGTTAGACTGTTAAGTTAGACTTTACAAGTCAAAGTTAAAATTCCAGGAAAGTGCAAATAAATGGGCAAAAATATCACACCCCTGCAACAGGAGTGAGCAATATAATGGATTGCATCTACAATAAAAGATTCAATCCTTAGTAAATCTTAACTAATCATGCAAATTAAGCATAATGATGGAAGTTGACTGAAATCTGCTTTATGGCACATATATGAAATAAAAAATATATTAATATTTTTTTTCCATTAAAGCTTGTAATACATTTTGAAGAAGCAACTTTGCAATTTTAGTATTTATCTATGCAACTTAGCTAGGAACTTAGCATAAATGGAATTTTATATTTTTCAATATGTGTGGGGAAATCAATGTAAACCTGTAAAATGGATTTTTTTTTGGGCTTTTAAAAAAAAAAACATTTTTTAAAAAAACCGCATGGTTTTTTAATTTTTTTAAACCAATTGGTTTAAACCATGGTTTAAACCAAACAACCCTGGTTTAGAAGAGAAAAAAAAATTCTTTGCACATAAGAATTTAGTCAAAACTCTAAATTGATATAAAACAAAATCTAACTCTCTTACATTTTGAAGAAAATAGATAGAAAAGACTAATAATGTTATGAACACATTATGTTATATTTAAATTAAAGACTGAAAGTACAGTAGAATTCAAGTTATCCGAACTACAGTTGCCTAAATCGCCAACTATCCGAATCACTTTCAGAACTTCAGAACTCCTTGGAATAAGTCTCCATATTCCAAGAAAAGGAGACTAACCTATTTTTTTTTTTAAATAAAAAATGCACCAGTTTGCTTATTTTGTAATGAATATAATTCTGCTATGAAAGAGTTATAACTAAAGCAGCAGTAGAAGTATGCACCCAAGATGGATGCAATCCAAGGATAATTCTAACTAGATAAAATGCGAGACTTGAAGAAAATTTTCCATCCAAACATTCTAAACTGAATGTCGTTTTTCTCAACATGTATTGCTCACTGACGAACACGTGCTTCACAAACTACAATCTGCACTGAATGAAACACTAATACTAAAAATGCTATGATCAACAAATATTCCTCTTTTCCCAGCAGCCCTCTTAAAACTGCATAAAAAACATGAACATCTGTAGTAAGATGGGACACTCTCCTAAAATATTATTAAAATCTTTTTTCTTTAGGAATTTGTATCATAATTCTTTTCACTTTTTCTTGGTGTAAACCAGAGACTCAGTCTCATAAACCCTATGCCCAAAAAAAATTTCAGTGTAAAATTTTTTAAAAAGAAATTTTGGCAACATTGCATGCTGCATTATAAATCGCACTGCAGATCTTCAGCAACAAAACTTCCTATATTATTTATATTTATTGAAGTTACACTCACAGATATAATTTAGATTAAAACAGAAATTAAGTATGCTTATAACATTCAATTAATGAATACAGTCGAATCTCAATAGCTTGAGGCTTATAACTCGAATGTTCTTTCATCTCGAAGTTTTCATTGAGTTCCAAAC